>NC_066624.1:84793261-85393261 GCF_025201925.1 Gopherus flavomarginatus
CCTGCACCTGAGTCAATAGGAGTTTTGCCACTGACTTCAGTGAGAGCTGAATCAGGCTGCAGATGAGTTTCCAAAAAAACAAACATTGTAGGGCAGGACAAGTAAAATCAGCAAGGTTGGGCTGCTTACTAGGTTGGGTTGGGTTGGTGCAGCTTAGCTGAAGAGCTGGGAAATTAACAATTACTGCTCCCCAATTGTCAAAATAACTTTCAAGCCTCTACAAATTAGGACAACGGTGGGGTCCATTTGGATGTTTACAAATGGTCTAAGTCATAATAAGCCTTAACCTCTCTGTGTTTCTCTCTCTCCTCAGTGTAGCGGGGAATTTTCCAACACCTTGAAGGATAACCAGAAAAGGTTTTATATTATCAGAATTACTTTCCATACAGATAAATTGACATACCTTTTCCTATAATTTATTTTTTACCAATAGAGTTTCATTCTATTTTTTTGCGTTTTGTGGACATCATCATATTTTTGTCATTTGTGGAAAAATGCAATATTTTATGTATACGAAAAATACATCAGAAGAAACAAATGTTTTATCTCAATAATAGGAATGCCATGCATCAGGGTTTTCTGTTGTTAAATGATAACATGAATACTATTTCTTTATCTATGCCAATAAAGGCAAAGAAGTGAGTGTCATTACAGACAGCATTATCCATATTGATATTCACAGCAGAAAACAGACTGTATAGTTCACCCACTACACTGGTAAATAGACAAAATATCTGAATGCTGATGTTAAATATTGCCAGGTTAAATATTGTGCATTTACTCCCATTATGTATTACAATAAGCACCCTTCCTCATTAATTTTACTGAAGTCTCCAGATGGGAAACAAAATATTAATTTTGTTCAGCCTTAGGCATTGTTGACTGTTAAGGTACTCACTAAATCACTGATCTTATACGCATTAATATTAGATTTCTGCTATAAAAATGTAAGACCCATGGGTATAAGGTTCAGTTTGTCATAAGTATAATTAATTGTTTTTTGAAATGATTAATTTGTCAAAATGGCAAACATATATATTGAACAGACAAGACTCCTGAGCAAACTAACCTACCTTAAAGTCATGGTAATACTCATGGAATTATGCAAATTAATTGAGTCTTTCAATGTTGCATAAAATGCTACTACTAGTACAGTGCATGGAACATTAGGCTGTTCATCGAACAAAAAAAGTTGCATTTTAAAGGCAGGCATCTTTACAAAAGAGGCCTTATGGTTGAAGGTCCTTAGAAGCACAATCTATTTTTCTGCAAAGTGATAGACTTTCAACCGTTGCACACAGAAGTTGTATTTTTTATTATATTTTTTAAAGCAACTGTCAAGAAAGGGCTGCCAGTATTTTATTGTTTTCTCTTGTCTGAGACAAAGGAACATAAGAGATGTACACTATTCACTGCTGCTCAGGGGAAGTGGTATTTATTCTAGTAATAAGAGTTTTACTGGTAAAATCTCATTTACAAGCCTTGAAACTCATGCTACACTACATTAAAATCTAAAAGATTAACTTAATTATGTAAATTAAATTTACTGTTTGTCTTCTAAATAGTAAAGCCACTGGCAACAACAAAATAGAAAATGCTTTTAGAATAATTTGCCTATCCAAAAGTGAGCTTGATACATATACAACATTTATTTGTAGTCAACTGACATTTACAGACTCCACTCAAAATGTATTGATTTATATTCTTCAATATGAAACAGAAGCTTTTTTCTATTCCTACCAACATTTGGTTGTTAATGTAAATAATAGATCAATATGCAAGTGAAAATATTAATGGCAACTACTATTGATCTTATCTTAAATAATCCTAACAAAATGTTCTACAGAAAATCATATTAAATTGCTTGTAGGTGCACGCTAATGTATCCACTTCTTCACTGTTAAAAATCATTCAAAAATCCTTTAAAGAGAGATATTTTGGGGAATGAAAGGAAGCTATTTGCATATTTGAAAATGACTCTCTTAAATTCTCTTAAAATTCTAAAGGTCTGATTCAGATATCACATCACCTTTTTTTCCACCAGAATCAACCATGATTTTAGCAGAATTACTCCTGTTTTAGCACTGTTGTAAATAACGTCTGAATCACACTCTAAATGTACACTTTAGGTGGAGTGCTAAATATGTTCTGGCTCAGTATATAACAATGCAGGGCCATTAGACAAAAGAACTAGTGAAATCAATTGTTATGGTTTGAGGCAACAACTTCTGGCCCTGGTCTAACAGACAAGGATTAATTTCAATCTCTCCACTGTCAATATTCTTGCTATTAACATATATATCAAATATACTGTTATTACGACAAACCTAACAGTCTCCTTTCCATTCCTAATCTCATTTTTTAAACCAGTTTATTTGAAAAGTGATAATTTAAAAGCAGACTCTCTCTCATTTTTTTACTGACGTGCTGTAAATTAGGTATATTTTGTGTTGAAACTTTATACGGATTCTAACAATTTGATAATAGCTCATTACAGAAAATAGCATCTTTAACTTCATATTTGCCTGAAGCTAAATATTAGTAGCCAGGGAATAAGAAGTCTAGATACTGTACATTCAGCTATAGTACATGTATTTTTCAGAAAGCTTTGATAGAATAAACTTTATGAAATGGCTTGAATGAACAAACACTGGAAATTCAGAGCACAGGAAAAAAATAATTTCTTAATAAATCTGTTGTGTACCTAGGTATTATTGGAAGTACTAAAAATGAGATATAGTCTCCCCTTAGCGCTTGCATGTAATTTCCATTACAGCTATAATAAGAGTTCTTTTATGTGGGATGGAACATGAAGACATTGTAGATCCACGACTACATACTGTAGACTATACACCAGTAAACCCATAGAGAGAAGCAGGAACACAGGGCAGAAAATGGCCACAACAATACTACAAAGGCTACCCATCTGGTCCTGTGTGATAGAAGCTTCAAAGAGGTGTAATGGAACAGCATACCCTATATGTTTACACACGTATGCTTTCTGAGCTGCTACCCAACCCTGCATAAACTGGGGCAACCGTTATCCCAGTGAGCAGACAAAACCACCACAGAATCCTTCCTCTCTTCAAGGAACATTAGTAGAGCAACTTCAAGCATTCTTCACATTCAAGGTTGCAGAAGCCTGTGTCCCTACTGCAGTCTCATACTTTACCCCAGAGGTGAGGAAAGGAGGAATGCCAGTGGATTCATAAAGGCCACCAGGCTCCTCCATTTTCACTACTATGGACTGCCCACCCTCTTTCCCCCACAATGCACTGGGGCGCAGGAAGCCTTTTCATTACACAGGACTGAAGAGCCCATGCCTTCAACCCCACCCTATAAAACAGAACTAGACTGGCTGCACTTATGGAGGTGATTGCCTCATTTTCCCCCCACTTGCCGGATTTGAGCCTCATACATGCAATACACTTTTACGAGGCAGTTGATCCGTAGACCAGTAGCATTCAAAAGAATCAGAAGGAGCTGCTGTGTAGTCTGCTGTGCATTAACAGTTTAGACCATTTTTGAAAGTTATTTACAAGTCATTTACAGTGTGATGGTTCTGAAGTCATTTAGTGCTCCTTTAGGTACATTTGTTAGGGACTCATTCCAAAGGTTACATTTAGATCAGATACACAATAGTAGCTTAATTTCACGGTCAATCCTGACCCTGCCTCTATGCAGCAGAGGATCCTATGGTGACAAAATCAGTTTTGTTCCACTATGCAAATGAAGAGGAAGAAATTCAGAGGGACACATCCCAGCCACAGCATGGAATGCTTCTCTCTGAGTGCTCCTTACATGGCAGAAAACAAGCAGCACTGAGAGGAAACAACATGAGTGGGCTGGGGCAGAAGGCTCCACATCTCACCTGCATAGACTTTGCTGCAGAAGTTTACACAGAGCAGCACTGCACCTGCTTCCAGACTGGGAAAGAGATTTCTAACCATTATGCCCAATGCAACTCTGGCTAGCGCCTTACCTTGACCTGGATACTGGGCCCTGGATTTGTCCCTTATTGTTGCATAGTCCAATTTTGCTCCCATTGATGGCAATGGGTGATGGACCGGGACTTAAAAGACATTTTATTTCCAATAAAATATGCATTGTTTACATAATTGACTAGAATTTCAGAAGAGAATCTATATCTGTTTATGAATTAGGTATTTAGATACTTTGAGAAAAATATATTTCAGACAGTGAGACATTATACAAATACCATATGCATTTTGGCATGAATACTATGTTGCACATATGTAGCAAATATGCTTAGTAACAAATCATTGTGGCACATCCTGAAGAGCTTAAGTGCTCAACTTGCCTCATAGCACTCAAAATAAAATATTTTGCTCCTTTTACATAATTTCTTTTACTCTAAATACAAAAGCAATCAGATCTCATTGTGGAGTTAATCACTTGCTAACTATGAAGAATTAAAATGTCTAACACAAGGGGCTCGATATTTCAATCCTTAAACATACTGGTGAGCACGTCCTCACTTATTTGCTATTAAAAATAATTGCAAAATCATTTGGAAAGCAATATTTTGGGGGTTAACCAATTGACTTCAACAAGAATACTCAGATGAGTAAGTCACTCACCAAAGTGGATTCACAATATTACTAAAGTAATTGGGCTCACAATATTTTTACATTCATTTTTAAGAAGAGACATTCATTTTCTCTAAACTTATCTTTCTACACTCATTCTAAACTTAGCTTCTATTCAGACAACTTGCATGCTGCATTTCATTTCAGAGTTAATTTTTACATCTGGATATGTAAGATCAGATTTTCAAAAAAACAACCCTGTTTTCAGGTGCAATTTTTTCCTGCAAAAGTGCACTATGCCTGACTTTACATCCCCTCCCCTCAAAATTAATTTAGCACACAAACCAGAATACTTGTTCTTCTCATTACACTTGTCAATCAGGCACTTTTGTTTATGCCTACAATTAATTTTTACAGGCACAAAAAGTATGGACACAAATTTTGACGGCACTGATTTTGCTCACGTGGAGAGGAGACGGGGGCTTTTGAAAATCGGACTTTGTAAACATTTAGAAGTAAAAAAAAATTCTGGGATGCAATTTAGCTTCTAAAATATCTCATTAGCAACCAACTATAAAAAGTGTCTCAAATGATATGGGTGTAAAAACATTTAAATTAGAGAAGGGGGAACTGATTGTGCAATCTTTATTTTTGACAGAAAGCTATAGAGCTTTTAGGGGCATCCTAAAATTAATATAATTTAATACCATGTGAAGGCCTGCAGTCTTCTATATGATCCATCTTTAATCTTTATAGTTTGTAAATGATCAGCTTGGGCAAGCTTCAGAAAATAAAGATCATAAAGACAATGCAGGATTAGTGGTATACTACAGAAAGAGAACCTTTCTGCCACCACATGCTGAGATGATGCTAACATTATGGTAAGAAAGCAGCCTCTTTGATTGCTGAAACACTACTATATTGCTGAAACCGTTGCATTTGTTACCATCAAAATCAGAAGAGGCAACTTATGATTTCATTTGTTCTGGAACCTACAGAAAGGACTTTTGAATGTCATAATACTGCAGACTTTTTATTATTATTCCACGAGGTTTTGCTTAGTACTTTAAAGCCAGCGTTATCTTTAACTGCTTTCTTATGGTTCTATTAAATATGCTAGGTTTGACTTAATACAATAATGTAGTATTTTTATGTTACCAAACTAAATAAGCTAATCAAAAAGATACTATACTTTGATGAATGGAGCCTGTATAATCTGCTTCTGCCGTATATGCTTCTTCAAGAGCCTAATCCTTCTTTCATTGGCTTAAATAGAGCAGGATCAAATCTGAATTGTTATCTTGTCATTCCTGTATATGGTTAAATGAGAAATTAAAACCATGCTAAAAGTTACAATAAATTCAAAAACTTCTTCTTGACCTTTATATACATTAAGGACCTATGTTTCAAAGTCTTTCAACCTGATCTCCAAAATTGGGGGTTCACTGTTTCACATCTAAACTTTTGGACATGCAAAAATAAATCATGTTATTGTAAACTGCTTTTGTGAGCACACACGAAAAGATAGAGCCAAAGCGTGACATTTTTTACTCATATGGGACCCAGATTTGCATGTAAAACCTAAGACACACAAAACTGGACACACAAGTGCACACAGAATTGGACCTTGAAGTTTTGCTTGTTGGAAACTGAAATGTCAAGAACAACTCAATTACTATTTATTTCTTAATATTCTGAGATTTCAAACACCTGGAAGGTTTTTAACTTCTTTTATTATACCAAAATTACAGTCTACTGCCAGAAGACTTCTGTGTGGGGAGCTAAAACAAACATTTCTCTTTTTTTCTTTACAAGTAGCCACCAACATTCTTCAAACACATATAAAGTTAACAAGCTATAATTAGGCCTAAATATTCGTGAGCTTTAACTAGACACATTACAGGATTATTATTACTTTTTTAAAAAATCAGCAATGCATCACTAAGGCTGTTTAAAAGAGTTGCTGTGCAGCAGTTGCTGTGGCATATAGGAATGAAATTTCCATTACAATGCACTGGCTCTGCCTCAGGTACCGTAGCCCATGGGAATTATTTTTTCAAATGTTATTTTTTTTTATTTAATATATAACCTGACAGCATTGCATTTCATTTTTAATCATTTGGGGTCTTTATCCAGTATTCCTTTCAAAGCTAAAATTCCCAATGAAACAAATGAGACTTTTGGGTGTGCAAGGAATCAGGCCCTGTATAACTATGATCCAGGCATCAAAGCTCTGTGCTTTGTTGTATATCCAGGAAACAAAGTTCTCCTGACTTAAAATACTGAACATAACATTGACAAGATAAGGGTGTACTTCAGTTTCCAAACTCAGGCCCCTTCCTGCAACTGGCATTCATAAATTCACGCATGCTCCTGGAGCCCACTGACTTCTACAGTTGTAGTAAACTGAAGGACTTGGGCTTAATTTTGGCCAGATCCTACTCCAGCTGATGTTATTAGGAGCTTTTCCACTAGCTTTAATGGGAACAGGATCCAGTTTTTATAGTCGGTTTCATTGTGCTTGATGATCCTATAATAGTGTATCCAATTAAACCAATAGGAGCAGAACAATGTTAGAAGTAGATTCCTTTTCTTGGCTAAATAGGTAAGCCTCTTAATTTCACATAGAAGTGGAGGTGGACTTCTCTACCAGAACTGTTAAACCTTAGATGAAGTGTTAGTGCTTTATGCGAAAAGCCACTTCTAGCCCTGTGTTTTATGAAATTTAAAACCACTGGGTTACAAACTATATATTTCACATGTCCCTTCTCTGATGCCCACCGGGATACCCATGAAAATAAGATGTATCACAGTAGGGTTTTCCTTGTAAAATATTTACATGAAATATTATGCATTTTAAAGCTTGCACAATCATTCTTTTTCATCATGCAATAAAATATTCATAAAATGCAAAAATGCTGCAGACATTATAGCATTTTAATTCAAAAAATAAACAATACACTAGTACTTTACAGAAAAACTATAAAACGGAGGGAAAGAAAAGCTGAGAGAAGAGAGGGAAAATATATTTGTAATCTCCTTCTAGAATTTAATATTTTTAACATTCCATCGCTTTTTCTCAAAATGATTTTTATTAGAGAAAACAAGATTCATTCAGTAGCACTGTACATAAAGGAGTCCACAAATTATTCACATGTAGATAGTTTTATACATCTTCTATTGTTCTAACAAGACAACATGGTGATCTTTACTATTTTGTTTAATTAGTTCATCACTTTGAAAAAGTGGTTAACTGCAAACAAGGCATCTACCCACTGCTGGGTGTGTAATTTTGACTACTTTCCAAACTTAATATGTGGAAATAGTGCAAGAAAGCAAGCCTTGGATGCTTTTTAAAACACTCTTATGGAATGGGTCGCTGGGAACATAATTCATACTTCTCAGTTCATATAGGAAAAAGTCACAGCTCTAACAACATGGCTGGCCTGTTCAGCCATGTCAACAGATCCAAAGGCCCCACCCCTGAGAACATTTATGCAGCAACCCCACTACTTTCATCCCCCTAAGGTCAAACTATGAGTCACAGTGAATGGAATTTCACCCACCTGCACTAGGACTGAATTTGGTGTTGTGTTTCCAATTCCCACCAACCTAACCTGCCACAGATGATAGTCGGGCATTGGGAAACAATACCAGGAGATATCTCTGGTTTAGATATCCCACCAGTCCTCAGCCTGGCAGATAATTCATGCACAGCTCTAGGAGTTCAGATGTAGCCTGATCCATCGTCCAGGGGGAAGGGAAGAGGAAAAATATCCCCCTCTTCCCTCAACGGCAAAGTAAAACCTCTTTTTGAATAGTGAATAGGACCACTTATCCCAGGCCTTTTCTTTCCCTGAGAGTCCTAGGAGTGCAGCAGTCCTTACACTATCTGTGGTCTAGGGGTGGAGGTTGCAGGGAAAAAATATTGGAGCTTCGTTCAGGGCATGAGTCTCGCGATCATGCAATGTATGCTGGTCCCTTCCAGAATCATTCAGCACAATGTGTATCCAATTTAATGGTTATATGGAGAGTATACTCCCCTTCTTGCCATGTAAATCCGGTTTGAGATACAACACCTAATGTAACAGAAAAGCATAATGATCCCACACCTTACCAAAATCTTCTGTGTTAATGTGCATAGATTTCTCTCTTGTATATTTAATCTATGGAAGGCAATCTCTGCTAAAGAGTCAGAATTTGCCAGCAGTTACCACACTATAGTATCTAAGATTACCATAGCCTTCCTCCTTTAGGTAGAATATGGGGATATCTGTATTACATATGTGGTAACAGCTGGCAAATGTTAAGTTTGTATAATGGCTTTTACTATGATCACTGTTGTCACTTGTAGTGAGTGTGCTTCACCACATACCTTATTTTCAAGACACTTCATTACCCCTTGTCACCTCAAATTCTAATGACTTCCAGGTATAGATCATTAGTCTTAATATCACCCACAGCTACTACTACATGTATCTAAGTGTATAAAGAGTACAGATGGCATGAATTTGTTAAAAATATACAGTCCTCATTACACCTCTCTCCCACCTCTTACTTTCCCCTTCTCCTGGCGTGTATACAGCTTACTAGTGCATTAATTAGTAAAGCCCACTTGTACTTTTCAAGCAGTTAGACACAAACCCTTTCAGAAAGATTTGAACAAGAGTCCTCAGCTGCTTTAAAAATACAGCCCAATATGCTGCGACTAGACCACACTACATCACATCAATTAAACAAAACAACATTTTAGGTTCTCCTGAACAGTAGATCAATGCTTTTCATTAAAAATCAAAGTGTTAACATAAAATGCATACAGTCACATCTTAGTATAAAGACACAATACCCTTAAAAATCATAGTAATAATACACAGTAAAAAACAATTTTAGATAACATGAAACTGACTCTGATTTTACAGTGGAGTTACTCCTGATTTACACCTGTGTATGTGAGATCAGGCCCAAAAAAAATATGACGGAGATAGGAGGATCGGCAAAAATGTATATAGCTAAATGTAGGTGTTCCTGTAATGTTCATATTTTGGGTAATTATATGGGGCCAGTTCTGATTCAGATGAGTGCATATAGAACACTGGTGGTCAAAGTAGACTGAAAACAGGAGGGGGAGCTCTCACTGCACCAGCCAAGGGAAGGGGGAGTTGCACTCCACAAGCCAGAGAGGGGAGGGGGACCTTTCCCTCTGCTTTTAACAGAGATCTCTGCTCCACCTCACCCCAGTCCCCCTTACTTTAACCCCTGCATAGTAATAAAAAAGTGGAATAATCCAGGGCTTAAGGGGCTATTCCCATCATCCCACCTATGTGTCAGGTTAGATATACATGTTTAACAAGTGCCTGAAGATAACACAAAGAATGTGTTTTTACCAAAAGTGTGTGGTTTGAGCGCTAAACAATGTACCACGATCAAATTTCAGTTGTTTCTTTGCATGCAGCTTTCTACACATTGGCAAAACACCACACAAACTAGGGTGCCATGTAAATAATAGGTGTTTCGTTAACTCCTTATAAACCATACACTGGTGTAGATAAACCTCACATGAGCCTCAATAGGTATGTAGCTAATAAACAGCTGTGATTTTATAGATTGCTCAGTTGACTCTGAAACACAAATACAAAATATAACACATTGGGACACTTTTTGGTTGCCTTTATGTTGAGACACTAATGAATGGATTACATTTCTCCATGCACTGAAACTCTACAAGCTTTCCATTTGGTCTGGTGGGCTGCCTCAAGTAGTGGCTTGCGTCTGAAACTTCAGCCAAATGGAAATTTTATAGTAGAAAGTAGCTAACAGATAAAACATTGAAAAATGCTCTTCATTTATCAGGTAAATCAAATATAATTCAATGCAAGTTACTAAAAACTGTCTTCTTTTGGTTTAACTTCCTCATATGAACATCCACTATAATATAATTATATGGAAATTGCTTATACAGTTTGTAAGAGTGGTCTGTATCATTTTGTGATACATGGCATGTCTATCAGTAAAATGAAAGATACACTACACACAGTTTTGTTTTTATCAAGGGTACACTAAATACAGCATTACAGCAGCTGGTAATGATCTTTTCATTTTAATAAGAAAAATACTATATATCCACAAAATGTTTGCAAACCTCTCAAATATTTTCAATACTCAACATGCAGGTCTACTCTGAAATTGACTGTGTAAAAATGTCACCATCTAATTCAATATATCTCCTCCTTCTTGTTCAGCAACAACAGAATGTTCAAGGCAATGGGATTGCAATGGTGTCATAAAGGGAGAATTTGAATACAATGGAGTTGCACAAGCATATTTGAGGAACTAATTTGGCCCTCAGAATCTTTCACTGGGATTATTTTTAGTCAGAATTCCCACATATCAGGTCATAGATTTTCACTCAGTGATTCCTGCATCAGGTCTATAACATCTGGCTGAACTAGAAACTCCAAGCAACGGAGAACCCACCCACCCCTTGGCAAGTTATTGCAGAAGTTAATTAACCTCTGTTAAAAATTCGCCCTTTATTTCTAGTCTGATTTTTTCTAGCTTCAGCTTCCAACTCCTGAATCCCATTATGCCTTCGTCTAATAGATTAAAGTGTCCTCTACTTTCAGAACTCTTCTCCCCTTATTGGTAATTGTAGAATGTGATCAAGTCATCTTTGAACCTCCTCTTTGATAAACTAAACAGATTAATCTCGTTAAGTCTCTCAGGGCTTGTCTACGCATATACCATTGCAGCAGCACAGCTACGCTGATGCAGCTGTGCTGTTGCAGCACGTCTGGTGAAGACGCTCTATGCTGATGGAAGAGAGCTCTCCCATCAGCATAATAAAACCACCTCTGCGAGAGGAGGTAGCTATGTGGGAGGGAGAAGTTCTCCCACTGACAGTGCTGTCCTCACGGGCGTTTATGTTGGTGTAACTTACATCACTTGGGCTGGGCGAGATTTATTCACATCCCTCAGTGACATAAGTTATGCCGACATAAATTGTAGTGTAGTCACAGCTTTACTGTCAGGTATGTTTTTTCAGATATCAGATCATTTTCTGAACCCTTTCCAATTTGTCAATATCTTCTGTTAGCACCAGAACTGGACAAAATACTCCAATACTGGTCTCATTAATGTTATACACAGAGGTAACACCATTTTCCTACTCCTACTTGATATGCCTTTGATCACATCCTCCAAGCCCCACTCCTTCCTTGCTTTCTCACTCAGCATGGGCAACAGCTGTCACTGTTAGGTTAGCCTGTTAACCTGAGTGTTGTCTTCAACTTGGCCCACACTCTAAATCAGTGGTGGGCAATCTGTGGCCCTCATGTGGCCCATCAGGGTAATCTGATTGCGGGCTCTGAGACATTTTGCTGATGTTGACTGTCCGCATGTATGGCTGCTCACAGCGCCACTTCCAGCAGCTCCCATTGGCCAGGAACAGAGAACTGCAGCCACTGGGAGCTGCGAGTGGCCATACCTGTGGACAGTCAACATCAGCAAAATGTCTCGCAGCCTGCAATCATATTACCCTAATGGGCCACATGCGGCCCGCAGGTTGCCTACCACTATCTAGATCCTTATATTCAAGTTATATCTAAATATTGATGCTTCTTTCTCCATAAGATTTCTAAAATCTGGCTTTTCCAGCTACACACCAAAAACTCTCATCTAGGCCCTTGTCATCTCAAATCCTGACTATTACAACCTCTTCTTCTCTGACCTTGACAAATCCTATCTCACTCACATATATCTGCTCAAAATTCTGCTCTAAAGTTTATTTTCCTAAATCATTACTTCATCGTCCCACTTTTTGCATCCCTTCACTGACTTCTATTTCTTCCACCAAACCAAGCACAAACTCATCTTGTCTTTTAAGACTTCTCATCACCTATACATGCCCTACCTATAATTTCTTATATGCTATCCAGAGCTCTGCCAGTTATATCAGCCTTCATCACCTATATGCTGCCTTTTCCAACAAGCACCTTCACACTTTCTCTCATGCCAAAATGGGGCCTTGGTCCATGATTGGGGTGCCTAGGTGCTAACATAATACAATATTAAATAAATAAGTAATAAATAATAAAAAATAGTAATAATAATGTTAACCCTCTTAGCCACAGCATCATAGTGGGAACTCATGTCCAATTAGTTATCCACCAGGACCCCAATGTCCTTTTCAAAATCATTGTTTCCACAATATAATCCCCCACCCTAGAAGTGTGACCAACATAATTTACAGAACTAGTCATTAGAGACAAAATCTATTGTTTTAACTTCTGATAGTCTCTCTCAGGTTGACTAGCACCTTACCTCTGAAATAACTGCAGTGACTTTTGGCACTCCCCACCTTTATACACACATAAAACGGTGCCCCCATATTGTTAAACAAATACTGCATAGCTTTAGCTTATGGGATCACTAGCTCCAATGTATATGTGATATTCCATTTGATTTCACTGGATTTCTTATTTCCAGGAGATCAAATCTGAGCACAGTTAAGGCTAATTAAAATAGTATTAGTTAATTCCTGTTACCCTATTTCTGACAATGTAGCTACCAGTTAACTTTACATCTTTCTTTAAAAAGGTAAAAAAGTAAAATAAAATAAAATAAATTTTAGGTTTAGGGCCCTCTCCCATCCCTGCTCTTTGCTAAGCATGTGTTTCTATGGTTCCTACCCCTAAATGCCAGTCTGGGGATGGTAGGTTCCCATCCCACTGATGTCATGAGTGGGAAGTTCTCTTGGTCAAGCTGAGTCTGCCCTCTGTGTCCAACTACTGACAGTAATTAATGAAGGAAAATAAATCTTCAGCCCATTAGGGCAACCCATCTCTCTGGCTAAAAGGTCCAGCAATGTCATTCCATAACAGAGCTTTCAGACAGTGACTTATCTTTACAGTGCGCTGCCCCTTTAAGAATCTCCTTTGGCTTGATGAGTCAACGAGGGAAGAATGCACCTTGTTAGGATGCTCACTGTATCCCCGGATATCATTCCCAAGGTACCATATGCCATGTGTACAAGCAGATTCTGCCTGTGGATAGGCAGAGAACTTGGGCAGTCACAATAGTTTATAGTTGGTATCAAGAAGCCCCTCTTTTGTGGTGGCATTCACCCTCATAATAGAGAGAGCAGTCTCTGCAAGGCCAGTGGTGACTCATGGGCTGAGTGGAGCCAATTGTGGGCTGAAAACAGCCCTTAGGAGACGCCGATGTTCCCATCATTGACAAATATTCTACCAATTGCATCTCAAGGGAGCAAAAGAGCATATAATCGCAATACAGAAGAATCGGATCTGTTATCATGTACAATTATCTGACTGCAAAATATAAGAGCACCATAAATCTACATGCACATTATTAACAAACATTTCCTGTCCTTTTTTCACTGTGTTGGAGTTTCTGTTGTATTTTGTACACAAGAGCTATTTAAAAACCAGTTTTCTCCAATTTTCTGTCACTAGTGGTGCAAATTTGTTAGATCTACTGCTGCCTTGACTCAGGCAAAATATGCATTCAAACAGATGGAAGTTTTGCCTAAGCAGGGACTGCAGGATCAGGTCCCTCCTTGGGGTCCTTCATTACACAATGCTAAGTAACTTTAAGGACAGGTAAACTCATTTGTTTGGCAACAAGCAATGCTAGTTGTAATATACAGTTAAAAATGCTGAGTACAAATAGCAGTAAAAATGCTTCTGCAACAATAAGAAAATGTATGATTGTGTATTCTGTCACACAGCTTAAAAACTGCAGGTTAAGCAAATTACCATAGGCACTGTATTCCTAATTCTGCCGATCACTTAAATGAATAATCAAGTATGAATCCTTTAGTTCTAGCTGCATTTCCTTCTAAATACCTTACTATTTAGCAGCCCAAAGGGAACCTACACATCAGTAACACCTTCTATGCACTGTCGAGTCCCAGCTTGAACACACTAAACTCAGGGGCCTTTTGAAATCTTTAAAGCCAATCATACATAAGACAGATTCTATGTTGCAGGGCTGGCTAACTACACTCCAGCACAAAACAATATTTCAAGCTTTCTGATATACATGTGTCACCTCTATGTGACAAATAGCTTGTATTAATTAGGCACTAGACTTGGTGAGATTGCTGTTATTAACTGAGAGAAGATGGGTTGAATTTAATTGTGTGTGACATCAAAGTCAAGTGACTGATATTTCAAGCATCATTTAAAATGTTTGATATTGAAGTCATTGTATTCACATAAAGACTGTCTAAAAATATAAAGGAGACTGATGAGACAGGAACTGAAATGCATTCATACAATCCATCTTATGAAGTGAATTTGATGTAATTTTGCTTGTATTTTTGACCCAGAGTTGACAATATTTATTTAGTTAGTTGTATAAAATTATTACTTTGAAGATCAGTTTCTTTTTCTCAGTATTTATTTTGAGGAGAGCTGGATCAGCTTGTGTCAGTGCCAGCACCAAATCTCTCAGAAATATGGATGGGAGCAAAAGAAACTAAATGTAAGCATGTATTAGAATTACACCACTGCTATTAATGAAGATTAATATTATTTGGAAAATATCACCAAAGGCAAACAAGAGGCTCATTGTATAGGCAAAGTTCTGTAGTAGCCTCAGTGTGGGGAAAAAAGGACTACAGATATTTTTTTAAGTTCCACTCTAAATAATTTATATATTTAGGAATAACAACTCAGTGTTATAATATGCAGCATATTAACAGGTAAACATCTCACACCCATCATTAATACGTGCAAAATACTGTTTTAGGGTTGGATGCTTCTCTCATTTAAATCAATTGCAGAACTCCCTTTGACTTAGCTGGGGCAGAATTATGTCCGTAGTGTATAACTAAAATATTCCAACTTAAACTAAATCCAGGGATCTCTGCTAAAAGATCTTGACAGAGTCCACAAGATATCAGTTTATAATGTTACAGAATTATCAGCTTTCCTTTCCATTTCGTTTACAAAATAAATAAAATAAACTATTTGTTTATTCCATACTTGATATAAAGTATACAAGACACTCCAACTGAAATCAGCTTAATTAAAATTCAATGTGTTGCAAGCAAATGCTTATCCCTTAAGTATCTCCCTGAGTAGAGAAATCTAAAATGCACAACAGCTAGAAGTAAATATTAACATTTTCATTAAACTAGCAGGATTGTTTTTAAATTAGGACAAATCCTGCACTCCTCCAGAGGTACTTTGGGCCCTAGATACAGAAGCAGTGGTATATTTTCATTGTGCAAGGTGGAAATGCTAGAATTCCTGAAAACCCATAGAGGAATACGCCACAAAGTGGAAGCTTTGTGCCTCAGATCATAAGACAGGTAGGAACATGGATACAATTCCTTTGTTTCCCCCGAGAACTTTTATGTGACTTAATATAGGCTGCCAGGGAAATGCACTGAAATCAGCTCATCTTCTATATGCTCCGTCCCCTCCAGTTGAACCCACCCATTTTGTAGGCTCTCCTAATCAACTCTGGACAATTTGCACCACTGCACCTACACTCTGGCAGAATTTCTACCCCTATGAGCCACAGTACAGGTTCTGCTGGAAGAAAGTAACTCAACTCTGTAATATAATAACTATTATAAACACTACGAGCTCTACTCTGTAACAGCACCAAGGAGCTCTAACGATCCTCTAAAGATAGCCCCACATAGGGGCCTTTATCCTCTAAGGTGCTGAACACTCCACTATTCCAGCAAAGCACCTATGCACATGCTTAACTTTAATAAGTGAGTGCCCATGAGCTTAAAATTAAACATATGCTAAAGTGTTTCGCTAGATCAGACCAGACTCAGAGTGCTTATGACCTAAGAGGATCAAACTTCATATCTGGAAATCCCACTGACTTTTATGGAGGGGGTCTACAGATAGAATGATTACAGAATAAACTCCTGATTCTGGAAGGTCATGGGCAAGACCTAATAATAGACATTCCTCTCTCTCTTCCCTCTCCCTCACAACCACTGGCCAAATTCTATTCTCAAATTCATTCATATACAACCCAATTGTCCTCAGTGGAATTACAGAAGTGTAACTGAGCTGAGTTTGGCATTAGCTTTACATTAGTACAAAACGAAAAATGTTTTGCTTTTTGTTTTTAACAGAAAGTTTATGAGAATCATCACAGAATGACAATTTAGTGTGTCAAACTATCAGGATCCTACATTGCTTTTGAGCATTTGCAGTATCTATCTAAACAGAATTGGGCAAAAAAATAATATATAGAACTGCGCCTCTTTTTCAATCTGAATTGTCTGCAAAGAGCTGATTTTCTCAAAATTGTTAGTTGAAATGATTCACTGAATAATTTCTATAAGTAATTATTGGTCTGCACTTTGTTTTCCAGAAGGTCATTGCCATTATTCAATATTTGAAATTTATTATGTGTTAGCTCATGTTGACTAGGTACACAATTCACATGGTATGTTTCTGTTCCTTCGTAAGACCTGCATAAGTCTAGGCATCAGGTATCCAGTGCCACATTTATAAATTAAAAACACACTCTGCAAATATTTGCAAACATATCCATAAAATTCACTATTTTGAAAAACATTCCTGCCAGAAAACTCATTTACCTAGAAGAATTTTTATAGAAAGAAAACATCAAAGGGTTGTGAGCATAGTCAAAGCAAATTTGTTTAAAGAAGCACACAAATAATTGTGATTTTTTTAAGCATCCAACCCTATTGTTAAGTTTTTCCAGAACTTGAAACTAAGTTTAAAATATAAAGTCTGTTCTGTTTCTAGTAGAAAATTTAAAAAATTAACATTTATGCCTGTGCACCACTAAAATTGTTCCTGAGGATCATAGTGGCATTCTGACAAAAATTAGAAGAGCAATAGCTTTCAAAGGAACCCAGTTACCTGTTATCACCCTGTGTCCCAATCCAGAAGTATGTTTAAATGCAGTATATAGATGTTATTTGGTTCTGCAATTAAGATCATTCACAATATCAGCAAAACCCAAGCAGGTATCAATCTAATAATAGCCTTCATCTGTCTTCAGAGAAATTCTGAAACCCTTAAGGCAAGGTTTTGAAAAGGATAGTGCTACTTCTCCTTTGAAGTCAGAAACTGTTTATGTATCAAATTTGACTGTGACATAAAAGTTTCCTTTGTAGATCATAAGCCAAATTTATTTGGTCTTTAAACTTTGCTAGTATGCTGGCTGGAATGTGACCTTTTTGGAAACTGTTTTTCAAACATCATGCCAGTGGCTGAAATACCAGTAGCTGGATTTTTGGATTACATCCTGGGAGCATGTCTACCCATGTACTATAAAAGAGTGATCTTTCTGAATATCCCTGTGTAACAATATGTGCCCTAGTCATTATTTTTCCTTCCTGGCAAATATATGTGACTTTCAATTTTTTGCAACCATTAATAGTCCAGTGTTCAGATTTATTTGAGATGGAAGCTACTTTTCAAGCCTCCTCTACGCTGCACACATTGGCTCTGATTTTCAGCTGGGCCTCTACCTGACCTCCAATATTGTCAGAATAATTTTGCATCTGTAATTAAATGCAGGAGTAGTTATTTATGGCTGCAATTGTACCCATTTAGAAGCCTAACTGCCCAATTGTGAGGCTTCTAAATGGGTACAATTGCAAGTTCAAATAATTGGACCCACATGCAATTATGGGCACAAAATTGTGCTCACAACATTGGAGGCTGTTATCAGAAATGTAGGCTCCAGAGCTAAAAATAATGGTGACTTTCCTTGCTTTTACCTTGTAATGGTACATTATAGCATAAGAAGGGATAAGGAAACCCTCCTACATGGGGAACTCAAATCACCACTATTTATTTATTTTGATTAGAAAGTATTCTATGTTTATTGATATGGTGTCTGGATCAACCAGTCACAACAGCCCCACTGCTAGCCACTAGTTGGGCACACATATGGTATAATGAAAATATGTTTGCACTCTCTTTCACAGTGTCTTTTGTTAAGATGGATGACATAATGTTTAGATGTGGCTCTCTCAGTTGCAAGATATTTTCAAGATGCTATGTTGAACTGCAAAGTTGTGCTGTGTTGCTAGTCATTTGAACCTTCAATTGTACATCAGATCTTATAACAAGTAACCACAAATCATATTTTTTCTCCTGTTGCACAATTAATCCTTTAGAAGACAGTTGATTATGACAACTCCTTAGACTCGGTTCTCCTCTCACACAGTTTTGCATCAGTGTAACTCCACTATTAGCTTTGGTGAAGTTACTCATAATTTACACTGACTGGAAATTAACATCAGGCCTTCTGTCAACTGTATGGTGTCCCCAGTGCATGTAGTCTTTCCGATAAAACACACTTCCCTAATTTTAATTTCCCTGACTCAGGACTCATTTTTGATGCCACCACCATGTTTTGCCCAATTTTTTATTGGCACTTGAATGCTGATTTCAAATACAGTATGATTAAAGGAATTTTGCCATTCAAACTGCACAAATAGCACAGTAGAACTAAGATGGCTTCATCAGATCTATAAAAGAATTGCTTCATCACAGTTTGCTCATACTGTTGCTCCTAATCAGCAGCTGAGCATGTCAAACCACTGCTGTTCAGCTCACCTACTGATGACATCAGACACATATGGGCAATGAAACAAAGGGAATATTCTACAAATGCTCATGCTAAGAACAGAATTAATATGCATCCCCAAAAGGTTCAACTGCAAATACAGAAGAGCACTAAATACTATCAGTTGCTCTCTGAGGTTCTAAAACTGTGGGTCAGGACCCCAAAGTGGGTCGCAACCTCATTTTAATGGAGTCACCAGGGCTGGTGTTAGACTTGCTGGGGCCACAGGCCGAAGCCCACTGTCTGTGCCTGAAGACCGAGCCCTATTGCCCAGGGCCAAAGCTGAAGCCTGAGTCACACTCTTTCGGGTCCGAAGCCTGAGGACTTAATCCCTTAGTGGCAGGGCTCAGGCTGAAGCCCTTGGGCTTTGGCTTTGGTCCCTCTTCCCAGAGAGTGGAGCTCAGGCTTTGGCTCCCCCTCCCCCATCCCAGCCCAGGACAGTTGGGCTAGGGAGGGCTCAGGCTTTGGTCCCCTATCCTGGGGTCGTGTAGTAATTTTTGTTGTCAGAAGGAGGTTGCAGTACAATGAAGTTTGAGAACCCCGATTCTATGGCATTAAAGTGTTGAGGCCAGCTCCCCTACTCATATAAATTACCATACAATTTACACCCACTGACATCTAGCCACTGAAATAGATACACAGGTTAAGTAGAAATGTATTTAAATCCAATCATGCTCCTTTCATGTTCCCTGCACAGTGTGTTTATTTTTTGTATATTCAACAAATTATATTTTAATGTATATACATAATTTATTCAGCAAACAGTAGGATTGGCTGAATGAATGTCAGCCAGTGAAGATCCAACATGGTGTAATTTCAATCTCATTAATTAGTACAATAGCAAAGAAGAAAATATTTAACATACTAATGAACATATGAAATGTTATCACATTTCTTTCCTCTATATTTGTAGCAATAAATAAGTAGCGAACACACTATGTGTTTTTTGGTCTAAAGAAAAAGCTGATCTTAATAAAAGCCGTGCTCCATGAAAATTAACATGTTTATTCAGTTGAGCTATTTACAGAGTCATCCATACTATTAAAATCACAGTATTTCTTATATTAATAGATTCTGAGGCCAGAAGGGACCATTATGATTGTCTAGTCTGACCACCTGCATAACATAGGCCAAAGAATATCTCGCAGTAATATCTGCATCAAGCCTAGCTTTTGTTTGGGCTAGACCATAACTATATCTTATAGATACCGTATTTCAGAGTCAGTTATTTCAAAGTGTCAAGAGTAGTTGCTGAATGCCATACTCACAAAATTCTGGTTTGTTTGTTTTTTAAATCTTTCATGGAAGACTGCCAAATAAAACAATCTTAACAGTATTATCATCTGTGTATTATAAATCAGACAACTACTCCTAAATCAAAAATGTATGATGCTGGAGCATCTCTCTCCTGCTGAGGTAAAGCACCTACTTAGATCTGTCTGGCCTTGGATAATCACCTGAGTATTTCTGGAGGGCATGGAAAAAGAATATTGTTCCTTCAACAAACCATTCTATCTTTGGGTTGGTAGAAATTTATCATAGTCTTTTGTCCTCCACTATTGATGAAATCACCTGTGACACAATAAAGGCACTGCACCCATAAAGGATTAACAGGTCCCAGCTAATCACACAGCCACTGAGGCAGGGTATAAAATGGAAGGGAAGTTGGGTCAAAGGGCAACTGAAAAAAAGGGTGTGTTCTCTCTCCTCCTGGCTAGAGTGCGGGTCAAGCCCATGCAGAATTACTGCACAGTGATTTTCAACTGATTTGCTTTTTGTTTTTGTGATTGTTTGGTGGTTAATAAAGTTGAGGAAAAAGCTCTGTTTTATTCTATACACATTTTTATACTCTCTTCACCACCATAGTACCTGAATGCCTTCCAGTAGCGCATTATTCAACATGACTACACATCTGTGACAACTACAGTGGGGGGGCGGGGGGAAGAGAAGAGTTCAAGATCCAGTGGGCTTTCCCCTTGCATAGCATTTCACCTTCTAGCGCTAATAACTTATTCTTTATGCTCTTTAGCTAGTTTGTTGTGGTCACATTTGTAGTAGATCAGCAGCCATTTATCCCTTCTGTTTTTGAGTGTTTCTCTTTAACAAAATTGTGTGAGGGAAATTCTGGTTTATATTTTATCCTCTGAAATGTAAGAGTCATGGTGATTTTCTTCGCTTTCTTTATTTTTAAGGACAGCTCTATTGGGCATGACCGCAACAGGAGTGGCTGTTGTTTAAGGGGGCCATGACCCCTAGTGTAAGCTGTATGCTTTTGGGCAGGTTCTGCGAGACAGAATGCTACGAATCAGCTGCAGTGGTATGGAAGGACTTTTCAATAGCAACAGCAGCAGCGTTTCAGGGCTTGAGGTGGAATTTACAGGAGAACTGTGCTCCCCAGCAGTAACAAATGAATTCTCATGGCAAGGGAACTCGCATATGGAAACAATGTGCCTGCAAATCTTTTAAACGTATGCTATCACTTTGCCAGGGCAATTGATATGTTCTGTAAGGAACACTGCAGGGCAGGTGGATGCTGCGAGATGACACCGCACTTAGGGTGAGGCATAAGACCAAAGGTCAAACGTTACTTTGTTATTACCAGAAAACTGCAGTTGTCTTACAATAGCCACACACCCTGCGGTATATTATTCCAGCTATGAATTGCAGAGGTTGTAAATTTTTAAAAAGCAGTAGAGGGTTAACAGAGTTTTTTATTTTAATTGCATTACAGTGGATTTTACAAAGCTTCTGTAATTTTTTAACAATTTCCCTGCAAACATACAACAAAAATTCTACTTAGCTTGAGCACTATGTGCTAAGTGTCCCTGTTCATCAGGCAAGGTAAGAAGGGCATTCTGCTAGAAAACAACTAAACCCTAACCTTTTTTTTAAATTCCTTTTAGTTTTCTCTCTCATTCTACCCTGCTATTACCCCAGAGGGCATCCGTCAGCCACATCAAGAAAACTCTGATGGAACACTGAGCCACCCTAATGGAGGGTCCAGTAAATGGGTTGCATTTTTTTTGTTTTTCATATCTGGCAAGCACTAAAGATTTCAGAACCTTATATGCTCCTCTGTTCAATTTAAATTGAAGGAAAATTAAGGTTTAGAAATACTGCAGAGAACTCTGAATTTTCCATATTAGGGATTTCCTTCTCTTTGTCCTAATCTCTCTATTTTTACATAGCATTTTCATTCCAAAGGATCCCAAAGTGCTTTGCAAACTTTACATATGCAAGACTCTGCATGGTGGGCTGCAGCACTGATTAATGTCATATACAGTAACACCACCGTGCAATGATTTAAGATGGGAAATGGAAGCTTGATCCTCCATCAAGCCAAAAAGGAGCAGGGGTTTGTGAGTGTAACAGAATTGCTTTGTGAGTAATAGGGCATGTGCATGAGCTTGGATAACTACCCTCACTTGCAGGCTGGTATGGAGATGGATCACACAGTAGAAGATAGGGTGGACATCGGGAACAGAAATAGCACGTAGTATAGTCACACGCAGAAGAATCAGGAGTAACATGTGAGAATACATAGAGAGAGACACAGCAAAGCCATCAGTGGTCTTCTAGAGGCATTTATTGTCAGCAGTGCCTGTGTAGCTGATGGCCATAGCACCAGCCTACCAAAGTAGTAGCAACATAGAGAATATAGAGAGCAATATATAGAGAAAAATCACATAGATCTGTTACGCTCATGAAAGCTCAAATTAAAAAGATTGAGGAATAGCCTAACGAAGTACAGTAACTCCTTGCTTAACACTGTACTTACGTTCTTGAAAAATGCGACTTTAAGTGAAACGTTAAGCAAATGTTAAGCAAATCCAATTTCCCCATAAGAATTAATGTAAATGGAGGGATTAGGTTCCAGGGAAATTTTTTTCGCCAGACAAAAGACATTATATACATATACAGTATAAGTTTTAAATAATTTTAAAGCAAGAATGCCTTGTTCCTAGATGAACTAGCATCTCTTATGGACTCTTGCTTGTTCTAGCTGTCTGCACTCAGCTGAGCCCTCAAGGGTTAACATGCTATAAGGCAGCACCGACTGAGGCAGAGGGAGGAGACACAATAGATGCACAGCAGTGGCTGCAAACACTTCCCTGCTGAAACTGAACACGATGATGAACCCACACTATCCCGTCAGCATGCACCACTCCCTCCTCCAGACGGCACATGCACGGTTGCATCTAGGAGGTGTCGTTTTTCTTTTGGCAGGATCTGCCACGCTGTTGTGTGTGTGAGTGAGTGCCCACAAAACAACGTTAACGGGAATGATGTTAAGTGAGGAGTTACTGTATGAAATATCAGGGACACCCCAAGCAAAGCAAAGGAGAGCATACTGGAGTCCCAAACCCAGAACAGCAGCAATATCACAGCATAATGCTCAGAGCATACAGCCACAAAGGAGTCCGGATGGCAGGTGCCCTTTACCTGAGCGCTGAAAAAAAAAAAAACAACCCAACATTAACAATAGCAATGAAAGGAAATCATGGAGGGGATACATGGATACAGATGTTCAGACCAAAAGACAAACTAGGAAAGATTTAAAAGATCACCAACCAAAAGGCACTTAATAGAAAGTGGCATTGTCTCAAGACTTGTTTGTTTGTTCACAGGAAGCACAAAGCATCACAGAACAAGAGACTATGGAATCTAGACCTCATGCACAACAACCATTGCAAGCAGAATCCAGAGTACTTAAATTAGTACCACATGGACCATGAACCATAAGGACACATAAGCCACCATTCTGAAGAGACTTTCTGGTAGCATAGACAGTACTGTGATGGTGGTTATGCCAGAGACAGTCTTACACTCAAAATCAACAGCAAGCCAAAGAACCCATCAATATATCTCCAGAGCTGGTGCAGCCACAACATAACAACGTGGAAGAGGAGCATCAGATTGTAAATGTACACAGGCCAATGGCATGGACTTGTCTTCCCCATGCAACTCATCTCACTCCAGAAACACTAAGAGCTCTGGAACTTGTATTAAATGAGTTGGGATGAAGTAAGGTTTCTAGAGCTATCTACAAACAACTCATATATAATACACGACTACTGACTATTATAACCTGGTCACCTTAGCCATTAGATATGCATATGCATTGTCAACATAAAATGCAGCAATAGTGGAAGCTACCAATGAATTAACTGAAAATATACGGTACTTGCCATTCCAGAAACCAGAAAACATTTTCACACACATCAGCAGCCTATTATGACAAAGGCACCAGAAATAGGATTGTTATCATGGCTCAAAGATGAATTTTCTGGACTTGAGCCATGTTTCTACCCCACCTCTGCTCCTGACTCAGGATGCATGTTTAGTGGAAATATCTAGATAACACTGAGCTGTGAGCAGATATATATATATATTTTTAAAGCACCCTGATGAATGTTATTGTTTTATTTCTGCAATACAAAAAGGTAGGGCGAGATGTTCAGTCATTCAATCAGGGTTGTTCGGTTTTTTTTCCTACCAGTAGTTCCCATTTCTAGGATACCTAGGTTAGAATAAAACAGCTTTCGTGTGACAGGCCCCCAGAGTTCTTCAGACATCACTAATTGTGCATACAGTTGACAAATACAAAATGTTCATAAGCACAAACACTGAGTCCAATCCAAAGCCCAGGAAGGTCAGTGAAAAGACTCTCCATTGACTTCCGATCAGGTCCATTGTGTTGTTGGAGGAACCAGCCTAGTCAAGGAGGTAGAGCAAAGGCTAAAAAGCACAGGGGGATAGGCTCATTTCTCTGTGGTGCACTTGACTACCTCTGTCCCCCATGCAGGGCACAGAAACCTCACACTGTAGCAAAATCCCCATTTGTTTAGCAAGAACTGTGCTGTCATTATTCATTACACTGGTGTTCTAGTTATCGAACTGTACTTCTTTTATTTTGGGGTTATGGTCTGAGCCTGGCCCACATTAGGCAAATGTAGCTATATATATAGCATGCCTTTACCTTTGCTGCATGCAATCCTACTATGGCCTAAGGATTATCCCTAGCAGCTGGGTGTTCTGTCATATGTCTGATAGTATCCACAGACATACAGCAAAACTATTTCAAAGACAGGAGCAGATGTATAGAAGGCAGTGTCAGGAGTAGACTTGAGCGTATGGGTTTGTAAGGCGAGTATGGCTTTCTTCAGTATCTCGTGATAACTCATTCCTCCAAGTGGACAATCACTTTTGGAAGTGTGTTAAATTACACTAGTAAGTCTTTTATAGTCACTACCATGGTTTCACAACCTAACAACTCACCACATCCTTCTCATAGTACAAATACCACTGTGATTATCACAAAGCTGCTTCTGTAAAATGGAACATTCTGGCTACAGATTGAATGCAGTCTCATGAAAAATATACGCCCTCATCAACAAGCACAAACTGATTAGAACCTAAAGCACTGCATTTCTAGTGCCGGACATCAGCCACTATTTGATTTAAAATTCTGCTGTCCTATGGACTTCTGCTTGTCATATACTGTTGGATTATTGAATGCACAGTGCCTGGCATAATACATAAGACTCAGGTGTGCCATCACCATGTGTGTGTATTTTTTCTTATAGCACTGATATCCAGCAGCAAGATGAGAAAATCTCTGTGAGAGAAAATCTGATGAGGATTGGTTGTTGGGACTACAAAGTGCTGTTTCTTTCATCAGTATGTCAGCAATATCATGAGAGCCAGCATAATCTGATGGAATTGTGTATAGTGTTCATTAAGGTGTTTCAACATATGAGCATCCTAGCATTATGATATGCCTTGTCCATGTATTGTGGTGATGTAGTATGTCAACCAGGGACAACCAGGGACAGTACTTGGTCCTGCTAATGAAGGCAGGGGACTGGACTCGATGACCTTTCGAAGTCCCTTCCAGTTCTATGAGATGGGTATATCTCCATATATTATTATTGGTGGAAGAGCAAGGAGGACAGAGCACTTTGCTGGCAAATAGATGGACTTGGCTCTCATGGCAGCTTCTCCTTATTGCCTGAACGCCTACCAGCTACCAGCACACCAAACAATGGGCCTGATTCTCATTTATACTAGAGCCCCATTACACCACACTAGCAGTAAAAGGGATCCATAAAGAGGGTGCAAATGTAATTCAGGCCCACTTTAAGATCTGCAGCTCTAGCAGTAGAGAAGAGCTGTGGTGTAAAATAAATATCAGGCCCTAATATGTGTAGATGCTGAAGAATCTATTGTTTGGGATCTTTATTTTACAGTTGCTCCATTGGCATGGATGTGTATCAACCAGATGTGAGTGTGGAATCCTGTGATATGTGACTTGCCTATCTCTCGTTTGAACCTGTCACAGAATGACCCGCTTCTCCCATCTATACTTTTTGGTACTGCTACATCTCCTGGGAAATTCTGAGTTAGGAAAATGGTCACTATGGATATAAGGGCTTTTCAGGTCAAATATGCTAGATCCCCTAGAAGCACGTGGGAAAGTACCTTTATTTACTTTGTACACTTCAGATTCTCAGTAGCATTCCACCTGTCTCTCTGAAACATCACTATTGGCCAGCACAGACTGCACCACTGCTCTTTTGTGTCTTGTTATGCCTTAGCAGCTACCTTGGACAGTCACAGTGGTTTCTGGTATTTGGATCACAGATCATCAACCAGTGCCCATCACTGTCAGGTACATCAGAGGGGTTTTGTCTAATGTCGACCTTAGCTGCGTCCTAAGTGTGTGTGTTATGTAAATATCTTGCCTGTTTCTTCTTTGTCGGCATATGTCAGAAAGGTCTGCAAGTAAAAGTTAGTAATCTGTGAAACTGGGTGACATGTTGAAAACAGACAGGTAAAGCTAGGATATGGAGACCCTGTACAAAGATCTAATTGTATATGACTTAAAACACAGTAGAAAAAAATCTACGCTGAGAACTGTACACTAGAAAGACAATACTTCCACCATGGCAGAATCCTAGCAGCATGCTTGGCATTACTTATCAAGGTGCCAACAATCATGTCATCAGCATTGCTTCCGGCAGCACGTTGCATTTGCACTGGAGATCACCCATTTAAATCCTGTCATAGCCAAACCCTGCATAACTCACCACAATCAACAATATCACAGTCCAAGGCACCTGAGAATATGCAAACTTATAGGTTTGTTGTTCCAAGGAAATACAATGTGCCGAACTAATTCTACCCCAGGCACTTTTTATCTTGTATTTGTAAGTGCTAGAAGTCGTACAAAGGCATCATAATTACATGTGACCTTGTGCTCTCTCAAATTCATCAGCAGCACAAGGGATGATTCAGGATGACAGGGTCACAAGCAAGGGGAGAGAGTGTCTGATCTATGCCCCTTTTACATACATCTCCATCACATAAAATAGCCTGCCTGTTTTCAAAATTCCTGATGGGAGGAATTAGAATTTTACATAACTTGAAAGGATTTGGGTTCTGGCCCTATTTTATTAAAATTATGATAGAATCAGATTTGCAGAGGACATATGCACTGAAAAAAATGATGAAATAATGGTTATGTGGGTAATAGAGGCCAATATTTCAGTGTATGAAAATTAATAACTATTAATAACATTTAGCTCCTATATAACATTTTACCTCTTCAAAGGCCTGCATGAAGATTAATCAACACAAATATACCTTCGAGGTAGGTAAACATTATTTATTTCCATTTTACACCAGAGGAAACTTAGAAACAGGTTGAGTGACTTGCCAAGGCTACTCAGCATGCCAGTAGCAGAGCTAACATTAGAACTACAGACTGCCTGACTCCCAGTCTCAAATTCAGTACACTAGTGACTCAGAATTATTTAACCAAGTAATGTTCTATTTACCTTGACCTGTGCAAAGTGTTTCTAGTTTTAGGCAAAAAACTAATTAAAACACACTGATGCAAAAAACCGAGCGCATAGCGATACAAAATAGAGACCAAAATGCCACAAATTCACACATTTTGCAGTGCTGAAAACTTTGTTGAGGAAGAGAACCAATGGGCCCTAAAGCAGTGATTCCCAAACTTGTTCCGCCACTTGTGCAGGGAAAGCCTCTGGCGGGCCGGGTCAGTTTGTCTACCTGCCACGTCCGCAGGTTCGGCTGATCGCAGCTGGAAGCGGGGCGGGCTAAGGGACGTACTGGCCGCCACTTTCAGCAGCTCTCATTGGCCTGGAGCAGCGAACCGCGGCCACTGGGAGCCGCAATCGACCAAACCTGTGGACACAGCAGGTAAACAAACCGGCCCAGCCCGCCAGGGGCTTTCCCTGCACAAGCAGCGGAACAAGTTTGGGAACCACTGCCCTAAAGAATTCCCAATGTTCTTGGCAGCACAACGCCAAAGGAAGCCAACTTTCAATATATCGGAGAGGAAACATTTTTACCAATCAAAAACATAGTCCCTGATTCAGCAAGTTATTTAGCCATTAATTATTAATTATTATTTGTTGCTTGAATGGCAGTAGGGCCTAGGAGCTCAAGTCATGATCAGGATCCACTGTACTAGGCACTGCACAAATAGAACAAACAGATGCCCCAACCTGGCTGACAGAGTAGCCTCACTGAAACTAATGGGACTAATAATTTGCATATGTCAAGCCCATGCTTAAGTGCTTTGCTGGATTGGTGCCCTGCATCTTTTTTAAAAACCTTAAATTACCACAAAACTCCAGAAACTATGCCATTCATATAAATACCTACCTCTGTGCTGCATACACTGATCTCATACCACCCACGGTGCACGTGATATTTGATCTTACTTTTATGTTGTAGAACTTCCTCTCGTAGGCTGAATTACTATTTTTTTATAAATTGCAAATAGTTATTTAAATATTAATAATACAATTGAATCTCCAATTTTTCTCTTTTCAAAAATCAAAAATTTCTAAAACCACTTTGCTTAAATGTCTAAATAACTCTCTACATACCTCTCTACAAATACTACCAGATTTAAATTAAAGTGAATATTTTCCAACTAAATCCTCTAATACATTGTCATGGTTTGCTATTTAGCAACACTGTTTTCCCCAATTGTTTCTCCTGCCCCAGCCTCTCCAATATAATTAACTACCTCATACTTCATGCAGTTTTGGACTATTTTCCCATTCCCTATATGGTATGCATGCGTGTGCAAAGTTTGAAATCCTAATTGTGGGACATCTCTGTATTTTTTTGCTGATTAGCATGATAGTCACAATATTATTAGATATTGGACCTAGGATTTGGACCTAATATCTACGCACTTCAATTCAGATCTGTCTCTGGAAACTCTCACTAACGGGCAAAACCAAACCCCCAGAACTTTGAAGAAGTGGTAATCCATATCAAAGCTTTGCACCTCTAAATATTATTTTAGGCCCTGATCCAGCCAACCACCTGAGAACATGCTCACCTTTCAATATGTGAGTAGAGCCATTGAAGCACTACTTGTATGCTTAAAGTTAAACATTGCGAAGGGCAAGCCTATAACAGGGTTCAAAAAAGAACTAGATAAATTCACGGACTATAGGTCCATCAATGGCTATTAGCCAGGATGGGCAGGAACAGGGTCCCTAGCCTCTGTTTGCCAGAAGCTGGGAATGGGCAACAGTGGTTGGATCACTTGATGATTACCTGTTCTGCTCATTCTCTCTGGGGCACTGGCCACTGTCAGAAGACAGGACACTGGGCTAGATGAACCTTTGGTCTGACCCAGTATGGCTGTTCTTACGTGTGTTCACATGTCAGGGCCTCAGTCAATTTGCCAGATAAAACTTCAGAGATATTTCTAATCTGTAAGGAAATTACCTAGATTTCATTAGTATTTCTGTCAGTTCACGACAAACTTATGTACTTTATGTCAATTATATTTTTAACCCATTCAGAATACTGAATTTCAGGGTTAGGTTGCTAGACACATAATGGGTTAATTAATGGAGCTCTTCACAGGTGTGGAGGTCAGCCGCATGGAGCTCAATGAAGAGACTTAGGCCCCCAATCCAACAAAAATTTATGCAAATATTTAACTTCATCACCATAAATAGTCTCTTTGAAATCTATGGAACTACTCACAGTAGCAAAGTTAAACACATGCATAAATCTTTGCACAATTGGGTCTTTAGTCAGTTTTCCCTGTTGTTTATGTGGGTCTTTCACACAACACCAAGGAGAAAGAAAAACTTTTTTTAAAAACCCAGGAAAATGTTATAGAAAACCCATAAAAAATTTACAAGGGAGCTCCTAGGACACACAAATCCCTGAAATTACTTCTAAGTCATTTCCTTTAAAGTGCCTGGATTGCAGCTTAACTTTGTCCCTTTAAACTAAGCCACAGTTCTCATTACTATCATTATATCTGAAGCTGCACGAGAGTCCACGTGAAACACTGCAATAGTGACTCCTGAATCATTTGTTCATTACAACCAGAATCCTATCTTCTCCAAATGTTTCTGTTCTTTCCTTTGTTTCTCCTCCATCCATCATGACTGTTTGTATCTGTCAAACACTGAGGTTTCCTAAACGCCTCTCAAAGGCTCGAACTTCCTTATTTTAATCTTGAGTTTCCCATTTCAGAGGCCTTATGTTGTGCCAAACTCTCCTCCCAGTGAAAGGCTGGACAGGACTTCCCTCAAATTTTGTCGACTGTGCCCAAGTCAGTCAGGGCCAGTGCTGAAATAATCCCTTCTATACTTTCAGAGACTGAGTTTGCTGCCCACTGCACTACAGCCAATAGATGACCATGCTTAGAATTCTATCTCCTGTTTTCCTCACATGGTTTTTAAATGTATCACTGTTTTTTAAATGTATTTACAACCTACCCTACATTATGTATTTTTCTGATGACACCACTCGTTATGACAAAAACACTATCTATGTGCTACAGTTTAAAGTTATGTACAATCTGTTAAAAAAAAACCTATTGAATGTAAATGTGTACAAAGGCAAACAACATGCTTTTGCAAGCTGTTGTGTTTGCAGAATAACTTGTTTTCTTTCACCTATAACAGAGTAACTTTCAAAATGTAAATATGCTGAGTTCAAACCAATCAAAGGATTGGAGATGTTTTTCCAGTGCTAATATTAAAACAGTGGCTCATTTTATTTTTAGTTGTTTCAAAACAGAAACAATGCAAGGCCAACATATTTTTCTCCTAGGGAAAGTGAGAAATATCAGTGGAAGTGATATGGAACCCAGAATCTCAGACACCAAAGGATGCTTCTATGGCGCTTTGCCATCTTTGATACAATCCCAAAGTTGATTAAGTGGTAAAAATCAAACAAACCCTACAAATGTTCCATAAGTAGATCCAGTGTGAAGCTAGCTAAACAACAAATGTATGTAACCATCTAACAAGAAAAGGGCAAGACCTTTCTTCTGTAAAGGTGCCTTTCATTTCAGCTTGCATGTCTACAGCGATTCTGAAATTCACTGCTCAGACTCACCCATCATTTGATTTTACCCAGGGTGGAAATTCACAGGCTTGTGGGTATACAGTACAGGGGAAGAGAATGAAATGAGGAAACGCAGCTTGGTTTTCCACCAGAAAGAAGTGTGCACGTGGAAGCCTAAGCAACAACGTTCAAACCAGACAAGGCTCAGTTCACTTCGTGCGTTTCAAGGAACTGATCCACCAAGCAGAGGAGTTATTAGCAGAATTAAAGGGTGCCTTATTGGAATGAACCTTCCTGAGGTGTGAAAATCAGATAAGCGGGCAGGGCTGTGAGCCGTTGTCTCCTCTATCTCAAACGCACAAAACATGGTTGTAGCCTCCCCTACCCCGCGGCTCACTAAAAGGAGCAAACCGCAGCTGATTGGAGACTTGCAACCCACCCGTCCTCCAAACATAAAAACCGAGATCTGCTGCAAATCACCCTCAGGGGTTCGACCGACCCCTCTCCAAATACCAGCTCCCCCCCTCCGGCCTGTGCCTAACCCTCCCCGCTCCTACCAAGAAGCGTCAGTGCAAATCTCTCCCCCCGCTCTGGACATTGCAGAGACCCCGCTCGGGCCCCCACAGCCCTCTCCTCCTTCCGGGGGCTTCCCATTGGCCACGGCAAGCCCCACCCGCAACTCGCAGCCGCAGCAAACTGCTTGCGAAGCTTCTTGAGTGCCCCCCACCCCCAAAATCACAGCAGCCTAAGCGCGTGTCGCACCAGCTCCGGCCGCGTCCCCCAAGCCAACTGCGGCCGCGCGTGCCACCGCCTGCTGATGTAGCGGGCCTTAGCCGCGCGTGCGCAGACACGCCCCGGCCTCGGCCCCCTCTGCGGTTCCGCAGCACAAGCAGAGCTGCGCCCCGCCCGCCCCCTGGGCTGCGCAGCAGCTCCCGCCCCCCGAGGGCAGCGAGCGCAGGCCGCAGCCGCCTCTGTCTCTGGCTGCTCGCAGCGGGGGAGAGCAGCAGGCACCCAGGCTTCTCACCAGTGCCTGAGAGCAGTATTGGGGGGGGCCTGTGTGTTGTCCCCAACATCATACCCCCGCCCCAAACACCACAGTGCCCGGCAGGGCCCAGCCCGAAACACCAAGCTGCCTATCCCTAGCCCACACAACACACTGCCTGCCAGAGGGCCCAGCCCTAGCCACCCGCCAGGGTGTGGCAAACTATGCCAAGTGCCAGTGCACACTGCGCCTCTGGGAGGGGGCAGTACCCAGTGCTAAGCCCAAAGACACTGTACAGCTCCCAGTACAGAACCCCTGGCACTGTGCCAACCACCAGGGTACATACCGTTCCCATCACAAACTCCCAGGCATCAGACTTTATGTTAGGGTGTCCTGGAGTCCTAGCATCAGGTGGCATCTGAGGGGGCTAGAAAAAAGGAGCTTTATATCCTAAAGATAAATGGCAATTTCCCCAGCTTCCCAATGGGGCCCAGCACTCACTTCTAGCCTTGGAAGGTCCTGAGATAAGAGACTTCAAAATTGTGACAATTTTATGTAATGGACAGCTGCACCCAGTTTACAGATTTGTATGGCTCCCCTGAGCCTTTCACAGCTGAACTCATAGTAACTGAGGCAGTTTTCAGATGGGGATATTTTTTAAAACATTCTTACCTGACGCTTTTCTTAGTTTTCTTTCACAATACAAAAGACGTTGGTGTGGTTCAAACTGATGCTCACTTGAGCAGACCTGCAGTAGAAGCTTTACCAACCATGTGTTATTGTGCCTATCTTAAACTCTCGCTGATAAAACCTTCTGACCATACCACACCATCACATATGTCCCATACATACACCGAGATATATTGGATTAGTAAGGGCCGTGGATCACTTAATGAGTTCTTCAGGAAGTGTGTTTGAGTGAAAATCCTCATGTGAGTACTCTCAAACTTTACATTTTCAAAAGTGGCCAGTCTTTTGATGAATCCCACTGCACCTCTCCCTTCACCTATTCCCAGTTTCCTACTCATCTCTTTTATGCTATCCCCTGCATCTAGAACTACTTCCCTATTACAGTGCAACATGTTCACTCTCTTTCAGATCCTTCCTCAAAACTCACTTTTCCCATGAAATCATAGAACAGAATCATAGAAATGTAGCACTGAAAGGGACCTCATGGGGTATTTTGTGTGAAAATTTTTTAAAGAAACAAAAAATTCAGAAAAGGTTTTTTTTTTCAGAACTTTTCCTTTTTTTTCCTCATAAAACTAATATGTTGATTCCCAAGTGCCCAATTAGCAGATATAACATGTCCAGTTACAGGTTTCTGGCAAGAGTCAAGGATGAGGTTTGAGATGAACCAATGATGTGCGTTGTATGTTAAAAAAAATATAAGGTGTAGAGATTGATATAGTTAAACAAGAGATCAGTTAAAGTCCTCTGAGAGGTGGTAAGCCATTGATAGAAGTCATACTTTTATCTATGACTAGGTATTTGTAAGCAAGGATGCTGAATTATACTTATATTTCCCATAGAAAGAAGAAATATAGAAGGAAATCAGGATCAGCAAAACTGTTTAATCAAGAAGTTAGAGTGTCTAGAGATGACAAATGAGGATGTGAGAGGATCCATCAAACTCCAGAGGGAAGCAGTAAAAAAAAGATGTCTTAAGTAAATTTGTTCAAAACCTCTTTCCTAACATGAGAGGCACTAATGGACTGAAGAAAGCTAACACAAAACTTATAGTGGAAAAGGGAACAAAGCGAGATTCAACCAACTAAAGACCCAGGGCCTGATTCAGCATTGTGTTACTCCAGTAGTAGTATTGAATTAGGCCCTTGTCTTCTTTAAATTAACATTAAGAATTTAGTGAAGACTTTAAGCGCAGAAACACAGACAGATGACAGGATATTGGAAAGTTTAGAAATGTACAGTTTAACCGAGAAAAGTCAGTATTAAATCATGGAATGGAAATTATGCCCAACAAACATGACAATGTTATGAAACAATAACAATGAGTTGACAAGAGGAATTTATGGCCAGGATGGATTCGGGCTTCTGGAAAGCCTTTAATGCAATATCAAAAACTAGCCTACAAGGTTAGAAAGTGTTGCAAAAGGGTGAGCTGCCTGAGTGGATAAAGAACTGGCTTTGATTAAAAGACAGAAGATGTTTATAGATGGAGGGATGCAGTTCAGAATGGAATTTTTTGAAGGATGTTTTCTCTTTATTAATTACCTAGTACAGGAAGAAAAAACAGCATGGAGGAAGGTAATCAGATTTGCTGTAGACACAATAGGATAAGATTAAGAAGGAAGGCACAAGGTAATAAAATCCAGAGTGACTTGCAGAAATGAGGAATAAGAAAAGGTCTGATTCATTTAATTGTTGAAAAATAAGAGTTAATGAGAGTTGTAGCAAAATTTAAAAAGAGCCCATCCTTTCATTATCTCTTGGTTATAGAATGCTGAACATGAACATGGCAGCGATGGATACAACTGAAATATTCCACCTAATGCTTCACAGCAGTAAAATATGCAGCTCAAGACTTTTCACAGACATGAAACAAAGTTTTAAGCACATCTACTGTAGCCTGGTATACGTAATCCATTTATGATACAGAATACCATTCAAGAAAATATATTCAACCTCTATATCTGCCTGTGCTTAAAAAGATCTGTTATGATGCTGCATTCATATAATCATTAGGCATTGCAATTTCATCAGTGAGAACACTGAAGTCACTTTGCGGTACATCAAAGTAGCAGCATATAGTACTGTCTTTTCTTAATCGTAGTGACATCACAGTCAAACTGCATCAGCATCTTCACATATTCAGAATACAAGACCACTCTCAGTGCATTTCCAATATATCTCAGACACTTCTGAGTTAGATCCTGCTCATATTTCATTGAACCTAAAGATCTTAGTATTTCAAAATTTCATGAGAATGTTTCCTCTTTTTGAATTAAGAGCTTAATGATTGGCTCACAGTTCATACACAGCAGTGTTTTAATCCCCATGTGCTGTACTTTTATACAAGTTATTTTTCCTTTGTGTGTAGAGTCAAGCATGTTAGCACAAGTGCAAAATATGCTATATTGAATAGGAATTGTTTGTATAAATCAGGTATTCTGACTCTTGTTCCAAAAATAATTACCACATTGAGCATCTTTTCTCCCACTTGTGATCGTGTGGACAACTTGTTCTCCTATTCCTTATGAAGAACACCTCCGCTCCCATTCACAAATGTTCAGGCCCCCCTCATCTCCCATTTCTAACTATATCGCCCACCTTCTTTTCCATTTACAGTCACACACAGCATTTGCCCTGTTGATCACCTACCATCCCTTTGGCAACTAAGGCAATTGCTTGTGTGGAAAAGTACTATTAAAAAAAGTATTTATGGATGTAATTATTTTTACTGTGAGAAGTGTTTTCTCCTTTGTGAAAGAAGTTAAGCATGCTGTCACCTTTTGATTTTCATTCATCTTCTATAGGACAGATGTAGAAGTAGCTGGGAAAATGGAAAACCAACACCAGGTGACCAGCCAGCCCTCTGCATCCCAGCAGTAAGTACTCTGTCCAAAGATTATGGTTTGAGAACCATTGACATACAGCTGTGCCTTGGCTATTTTATTTATAATATGGAATATTAGTAGTAGTAGTGTTATGTAGCAACTAGAGGCATCAGTAAAGATCAAGTATTCATTGTGCTGGGTGCTGTACAAACACATAGTAAGAGATAGTCCTTGCCCCAGAGACCCGACAGTCTAAAGAGACAAGATGTACAAAGGGTGTACAAAGAGAAGTAACAGAAGCACAGAGAGGTCAAAGGACTTGCCCAAGGTCACACAGCAGGTCTACATTTTCTGTGCTTTAAGATCATTGTTCAGAATGTTTTAAACTTTCTTTTCCTTTGATTCTGGTTTTTTTTTAAGTGCCAATTGTGGATTTGTAGTGATGATTCCATGGGAAAGCTTGAAAGTCCCATTATGTTTTAAGACCTATTTGTAACACTCTTCAATCTTTGTCAAAATCACTCCTTTTGTCCTGAAAATGTCATGCTCAGTCTCTGGTCAGGAGCGATGGGTTTGGTGAGTTGCTGGGGTTTTTTTGTTTGTTTGTTTTGTATTTTCATTGGAAGCAAATCAGCCAAGCCAGTGTTTGTTTTATGTCAGACTGAAACATCTTAGGGTCAGATCCTCAGCTATGACCCAACTGCACAGACCACTGCTGCCCGGGGGATGGCTGGTCCCCCTGCTCTACTAACCCACTTGAGAGATGCTCTAACTTATGCCAGGCTGCAACAATCAGACAGATCAGAAAAGCCGGTGAAAACTGGTGTAGTGAAGAGGCATCTCGGTCCCCATTTCTTTTTCTCCAACCATCCCCCTTTCCCCTTCAAAGCCAGTGACATGGTGGGCATGTGGCATAACAGATTATGCCGCCAATGCAGCACAGAATGTCTGTGTTGCACAGAAGATCTGGCCCTCTGTATTATTTTCTTCTTGTTTTAATTAAAAACAAGGTTTTATGCTTCACACCTATGATGAAACCAAATTCAGTTAGAAAAAGTGCCTTTCAGATGTCGGAAGACAGTACAATTTAAAATAATAAAGTCATTTTTAAAATGTCCCTTAGTATCCAATGAGAGTTTTTGATGTGTGATTACCAGTGAAATTGTAAATCAAGATATCAACAATTGTGGCTGCATGCATTAACTTGTATGTTGTGTTTTAGTGGTAAGAACTGATTGGTAAAGTAGTCTGTGTTTGTAAAAATAATTATGGATTTACTTAGGAGTCTTTGCAAATACTGCTACTATTTGACCTAAAAATGCCCTTGCTTAGTTTCTGGATGAATTGAGGGGGTGGGGTATGAGGGTGGTGGGGGAGAATGCTTGAAACAAATTGGCCAATCTATTTTGAGTTATACAGCTTTGAGAAACATTGGCATTTCTAATGTTTTAAAGGTGTTTTAATCAGAGTTAGGTGCCTTAACCTTCTTAGGTACTTTTGTAAATCCCACTAGATGAACCTTAAGTACCTAATTAAGCACCTTTGAAAACCTGATCCTGAAAGAATAAATGAAATCTGAGTATTAATTGTAAATCTAGAGAAAACCAACTTTCTGATTATATAATGCTCCACCACCAGCTGCTACTAGTGATGGGAGAAGCTAATGGGAGAAGCTTGTGTCTGACCATTCATGTCTTCACACATTCAGAATCCCCATGTAATGTACTGTGTAAGATAACTTCCACGGACGGAACACAAATCTCTAATTCACATAAGGAGCTCTCCTAATATCGCAAGTTGAATTTGAATAGCAGCAGGATCTTAATTCACAAACCTGTTCACTCTTGGATCTTGTAGTATTAGATTTTACTGTATACCAATCCGGCTTTACAATGCAGAATGAAACTTATAATACACAAATCTATGGATTTAAAGGTCTGGCTTGAACTATTATTAATAAATTAATCTAGGGTGACCAGACAGCAAGTGTGAAAAATCGGGACAAGGGGTGGGAGGTAACAGGAGCCTATATAAGAAAAAGACCCCAAAATCAGGATTGTCCCTATAAAATCGGGACCTCTGGTCACCCTAAATTAATCACTGAATTAAAGCTGTTAAATGTTAATTCTGCAGCCTAAGGGCCTGCTCCAAAGCCCATTTATATAAATGCAGAGACTCCCACTGGGCATTGGATTGGGCCCTAAAGCTCTGTACTCTCTCCTAATTACATTTGGCCCAGCCTGACTGTTTGCATATTAGTTCCTCATCCTCTGCAAACGCAGCATCTCAGCTCACTTGTCCTCATGGAGACAACCTGGCACACTGATGGGGGTGCCTTTTACCTGGGCCCAGTAGTATTCCTATATTTTTCATCTATCTATCCCATTCCTATCCTATACTTCTACCACAAAACCTCCCATCAACTGAGCACAGTCTCCACAACTAGTGGCTGTTGAACTCACCCTCATGTTCTTTGATTGTCCCAATGCAGAGAGAAAGGAGAACATACCCACAGCCACTTCCTTCAGTCTGGGCAGCCTGATAGGGGGGAGAGAGTCTTTTCCAGCCACAGATGTATAGTTCTGCATGCCCAAGTGAGAAATGCTTTGGCACAACATTAAACAAATGCATGTTGCAGGTCTCTACCAAACCAACCTAATGATGAACTCTGCCTCAGCACTCCGACTCCTAAACTATACATCAGGAAGGGATACCCCAGAGAGTCACAAACAAAAATAGAGTGGGAGAGTGAGAGATTCCATTACCCAGTACATGCAGGAAACTCTTGTGTGCTCCCCAGCAGCCACCTCACATGTGTTGCTTCTGCCCCAGAGCTCCCACACCCTCGTGAACACCTTGGCATGGGGAGGGGCACAAGCAATGCCCCTAACGAGGGCTGAGCACAGTGAAGCTACTCTCAGCACCGTCCGCAGTAACCTTCCACCCTGTGCCTGGCCTGGGGCCGTCGCGCTTTCCCCACCCCACCAGAGTTACCTGCCATGTAGGCTGCCACTGCTACCTCCCCAGCTGAGTTCTCTCAGGTAGCTGCCATGCTGCACAGAGGCAGCGACATGGAGTGGCCACCCCTGGCAGGAGAAGTGACTCCTTCCCCCCTCTTCTCCCCACCTGGGCCCGACTACTTGGGAGAGGAGCCAAGCGAGCCAGACACATGCCAGGGGGGCACAGCATGAGGACAGAGCTCCCTCCCCTGCAGCCCGAGCGGAGTAATCCCAAGAGCGGCCCACTGAACTGCAGTGACGGGCCGCGAGCTGGAGGGGGAGCAGCGCTGGGCACAATGGGCCCACGCAGCATGTTATGCAGCACCCAACCATTGTGGCCATGGGATCTTCATGGGACTGCAAGGTTAATTCTCTCTGAACTGTGCAAGGGCAACTCAGCACTTGCAGAAATCTGGGGAAACACGAGACCCCCACATGACATCCCACGCACGCATTGCTTCTGCCCCTGAGCGACATAGCTAGGTTGATCTAATTTTCTAGTGTAGACCAGTCCTCAGTGTAGGAACACAACCTCCCTCAATGACATTAGCTACATTGGCAGAAGCCATCTCTATAGCTGTGTCTGCACTGGAGGTTACTTCAACCTCATTAGGTCAGTCCAGTGTTTTTTTCACACCCCTGATGGAGATAGTTATGTCGTTATAACTTTTAAGTGCAGACCAAGCCTGCCTAAAACTGCCTAAAACTGCAATTTTAAACCAGTTTGTCTAAACAATTAAAAAAAAAAGCAGAATGGACATTCTTATTTCAGTTTAAACCAGGTTTGTTTCAGTTCAACTGAAGTTGACTAGGAAACAGTTTAAGCTAACCTCAGCTAAACCACTTTTAATCCAAAATAAGAACATCCACACAGGAGATTGTATCTGTTTCACTAAATCTGTTTAAAAGCTGATTTAAATTAAAACAGTGCCACTCTCTAGTGTAGATAGGGCCACTAAGCAGTCAGTCCTTCTGAGGCATCATCCAGGGGAATGACTCGGTAATCTGAACATCCCATGCAAATAAGATATAGAATTGTACCAGTGAGATTTTACAACATGGTTTACACTAAAACTCTGCTTCTTTTTTTTTTTTTTTTTTACAAGTTAATGATATAGGACCTGATTCTACTTCTCTTAAAAAACTTCCATTTGACATAAGTGGTGCAGGATTAGTCCCTTATCCTGTGGTTTGAAACTAGTGTATTTACTTAACATAAACATACAGTTCTCAAGAACTCATACCTACACAAACAACCAATATTGACTAATAAAATGTTTATCATGCTTAATTAAATAAGTCTTTATTTGTAAAATAGGGGAAAATATGCGTGACCAGTACTGCAAATTTGAGTTTTAAGAGAAAATACTTGTTTTTTTCCTACCAGCTGAAAGATACAAGGAGAAAATTTATCTTGTGTATTATCTAATAGGCCTTCCAGAACTAAAGACCACAGGAGGTAAGGCTAACAAAATTAATATGCAAAGAAGTTCAACACTAGGGACCTATAATTTTCTTGCAAATGGTTTCACTTTAAGGATGAAACAACACAAGACAATACCAATTTCTTTCAGTTTTTTTTTTTGCAAATAGATGACGCTTTTAAAAAAATTAACACATGACAGCAGGTGGGAAGAAACGAGAAGTGGATATTCAAAGTGTGGAGACTACAAACTTGATTTGCCTAACATTTCACTAACTGATTTGAATGCATTGATATGTTAAAACAATGTGGGTAGATCTATTTAATTAAAGCAATTTTAGCTATCATTCAGACATGGAGTAAATATTTAGTATATTTAGTGAATCATTAAAATGCGTGAAAAATAATATGGCCATCAGAAAGTAGAATCATAAATAACAAGGATTTGGGAAATGAATACAGGAAATCCACTTCACCACATTTTATAAATTATATTAATTTTTTCTTGAATTAAGTAATACCTAAAAACTAACTGTTACCAAATGCATTATTAGTTGCAGATTATTAATGCAAAAAGACAATATTTATTACAATAACAGATTTATACTGCATTTCCAAATATAAGAATGGTAAAACACATGGTCAATGAAAGTTTAATCCATCCTTGCTTATATTTATGGAATTACCTTGACAGTTAATGTTCTCTTCTTCTTATCTACTTTGTAATCAGTCAGCAATAGCTAGATGTTGTTTGTCTTGTAGTAAAGAGCTCATAGTGATTAGATTTCTAAAATATATTCCTGCACCCCATGAAATGGTTCAATGCAGTACTATTCCTATCCATTTAAAATAGGTTAGTGTCAGACAAGCTTTGAAACTAACAAATCGGTTCAGTATAATTTGAAATTTTAAAATCTGGGCTTTTAAAAGAAAAAGGAGAGAGTGTCAGGTTGTATGTCTTGTCTTAAATTCCTCATAATCTGATGTTCAGACATGTCTAAATTTGATCTGTTATGATGATATGACAAATTAACTAAAGTAATTTCATTGCTATGGCTCACCTTTTAGAATTATGTGATGGGAAATGTTTTAATAAGAATTGTGTAACTGATGCTATATAGACATTAACTGAAACAAGGCTTCCATAATAAAAATAATTTTAAAGGTATTTTACATATAAAGATCCTTACCAGGCACAACATCCCATTGTAACCAATAGAAAGTTGCATCAGAGTAAGAACTGCAGAATTGTTTGTGGTTTTAAACCACTGAGCACAGAAAATTCTTCGTTAAAATTCTACAGTTACTAAACACTGTGTTAATGTGAGATTATGAATAAGGGCCCAATCCTGCACACAGGATCACAGTGAGACTGCTTACATGAGTATTTATGAGATATTCATGTGCATAAGTGTTTGCAGGATTTGGCTTTAAGACTGTACCACAAATACTTCCTTAAGGTGTAAGACAGCAACGTAAAGTTGCAGAATCACTTTAAATTTGACAAGAAACTATCCTTGTACAATTCAGTCTAAAAATACCACAGCAACATTTGCATTCTCACATAAAGCACATTATAGGCCGGATTGTATTACATTTATGCTTATAATAGCACCCTCCAGCATGAGTGGTCTCACTGCAATGAATGGAACTGCTTTGGAATAAGGTCCTACTCAGTGTGAATAAGGGTATAAAAATCTGGCCTTGTAAACAGTAAAAAGTAAATGGTGATGCCCCGATCCTGTGATGATATACAGTCAGACAGATCCTACATTCACATGAAACCCATCGATTTTAGTGGCAATCTGCACAGGTGAATGAGTCTGTCCGTGTGCATGTCATGGCAGCATTGGAGCTTTTTATCTATAAAACCACTGGTGCAATATCTTTATTTAAGGCCCAGGTTTTCAAGCAGTCACGTAGGTAACATTACTCACACAAGCAGTCCCATTAAAGTCAACAGGACTACTCAGAAGTAAAGTGAGTCACATGTGTGTTTGCAGGATCAGTCCATGAAGCTGACACATGTATTCCCTTAAAATGTAACATCATAGGTAGAAGAGAATAAACGTTTTGTTTCATGAACTTGATAGGTTGTTTTATTCCTGCCCACTAAACTTTCCATTTTCTTCCTTTTAAATATTTTTTACAAATTAATTCAGCCATTTAAATCTGAAAAGATATATAAATGGCAATGCTGATTATTAGTTCTATGTGGATTTTATATTTAATTCAGCTGCATAATTTAGGACTTTGATCTTCAGCCCATAATAACAATAGCAACAACAATAATGTATTATTTATAAATTTATAGTATTCCAAGTTCAAATTCTTCTGGAAGACTAAAAATCAAGCTCCATTTGTTCAATATGAAAAGGCTTTGAAATGTAATCTCTGTGGGTTGATTGATGTATTATATAATGTAAAATGTTTTTTATCTTTCTCTCCCTATAAACATGTTAAGCATTCTTGGTATTTTTCTGAATAAAAATAATTTGTTCCATTTCCCTTGTGCACTCATAATTTGTTATATTTTACAGTATTTAATAAATTAATGTAGGCAATATAAAATTGAATTAGTTTATACATAATGAAATTAATTATATATTAACTTTTTCCAAGGCTATTAAATATGATTTCTACTAAAGCAGTTGTTGCATTATGCTGCAGTTTTCAAAGAATGTTCTTATTTTTTTAAGAAACAGCAAGAAGGTAATTGCCAAAATTAAATACAGCATCACACTTATTCCCTTTTAATTGTACTATTTTAATTTCCTTAGCTGACCATAAATCACATCTTACTGAGCAGAGGGAGGGTTTCGGGAGATAGAAGAGTTTTGTTTAGTTAATTGAAGCTGCATTTTTTGTCAAAGGCTGTTACGTCATGGACATCAACGTGTTTGCTAAACGTTACAAACTTCATTTGATGGGCAATGTTTTATTCACATAAAATGCCATCAGAGGTTTCCATATACTAATACCTTTAAGAAGCCTCATCCAGTTCCAACTGCCTTGTGGGCTTTGCAGCTGGGAGGCTGCTCCCAGTTCAAAAGAAAACATACTACTTTCTTATTGCATGTGTAATGCTGGGTTTAGGACTCAGTCCCAAAGTGGAATTGCCCTTTCTCCAAAAAACAGCAATAGGCAGAGGGATCTTTTTTTCCTTTATGACACAGCAGAGATTATGGGCTTTGATTGTGCAAGGTACTGAATGCCCTTCTTTCTGAGGGCATATGGTCTCTGAGCACTCCCCAGGAGTATTCAGCATTTTACGGGGAAGGAAGCAGGCCTCTCATAGCCCACTAGTGAGAGGCAGATTTCTTCTCAATCCTACATAAGGTTGTTCTAGTCTTAGGGCCGCAGTAACTCCAGTGTGTGTAATTCCAGCAAAGAAAGGCACAATGGTAGCTCTAGTTTTATGTGGGGCAGGATGTAAATGACCCTAGTGCAGTGGTTTTCAAACTGTGGGTTGGAACCCCAAAGTGGGTCACAAATCCATTTTAATGGGATCACCAGGGCTGCCAGTAGATTTGCTGGGGCCCAGGGCTGAAGCCGTAGCTCCAGCCTCACCACCCATGGCCAAAGCCTGAGCCCACCACCTGGGGCCAAAGCCGAAGCCCAAGGGCTTTAGGCCTGGGTGGCGGGAGTCAGGTTACAGTCCCACACACACACACCTGGGGATGAAGCCCTTGGGCTTTGGCCTCCCTCCCCCTACCTGGGGCAGTGGGATTCAGCCTTTGGCCCCCAGCCCTGGGGTGGTGGGGGCTGGGTAGGCTCAGGCTTTGGTCCCCCTCCTGAGGTCGTGTAGTAATTTTTGTTGTCAGAAGGGGGTCACGATAATATGAAGTTTGAGAACCCCTGCCCTAGATGAACTTATGCTCACTAAGTTCTCCCCTGTGAGGAGCACCATGCAAGGGTAAAATAAAACTTACGTGGGACTAAAGTGGGGCATAGGCCCAGTTCACACACCTCTGCACAGGATTAATTTTACCCAATCTCAGTGAAAGACTTGAAACCAATGATACTACTCATGTGAGTAAAGTTATTCATGTGTGAAAGGAAGTATTTGCAGAATCATGCCCTGCTTTAAGACATTTGACCTCATATCTGTGTGTAAAGTGTTGTAATGGCTAGCATACTTTTGACACACTAATATTACCACTAGGACATAAATAACACATTTCTGAAAATGCAATTCAGGCCTCTCTTGTGGCTACCAGGGTGTTCAGTGTAACCTATTTGCCTTCCTGAAGTTATGTTGGGATATAGACCAGCTGACCCTGAATGGATTTTCCCTATGGGAGATGGGAGCATAACTCTGTTAAATTAACATCTTAGAAAGATTTAAAGAACTACGTTGAATGCAAATTTATTGTACTTTAATTTCAGTTTCCAACTGGGCAGAGCCCCAGAGGCCACAATAGCAGAACAATATCTGGAGGAGTTAAGGCTGGACCAGGGATCCTGATCCTGCTAACACTTACCAGAGACAGTAGCTCTTACTACATTGAGTAGTCCCATTGAGCTGCGTTATGCCAGTAGCTTTTAACTGGATTATAATTGGTTTCAATGAAGAAAGAGTTCTGATTATAAATCAATAGCAAGATATGGCACCTTGACCTAATCTGAGCTCCATCCTTAGTAGTAAGTGCTTGCCGGATCAGTAACGTGAGCCAGTGAGCACAGTTACATGAGTTCTCCTTCCTCAGACAGTTCCTTGATTACTTGCCAATAAGTATTTTTGGGGGGAGGAGGTTGTGTTTTCCTTAGGAGTCTGACATTTCTAATTAATAGCTCAGCTAGCTGCTGAGACCATATCCACAGGGATGTGTGACTTTGAAAGCCACAGATATGGTTTGCCGGGCCAGGTATAAGGGAAGCCTTTGTCTGACATTACAAAAACATACTGAATGGTTGTCAACAGAGTATTTTCAAATAAAGTTATTTCCATTTACTGAAGAGAAAGTTATTGAGAGGTTTTTATTTGCATGCTGGAAGTATTTGTGTTACCTTTTTACATGGAAGATTTGAGTCACTAGACAAGTACTATAGCACCTATGTACTATGAATGTTCTCATAACATTTAAGACAATACTTTCATTACAGCATATCTCAAAAGAATTCTTTGTTTCTCAACCTTTGTGCAGATTTTTGCCCTGGACACCACACAAGGAATATACAAGCATAATTTTTCAGGAATTTGCCCAGGCTGGCCTCTGTATTATTTCTCAGTACCAAAAAAGCAGTAACAGATGCCCATGAGGAGGTACACCTCTACCCCGCTATAACGCAACCCAATATAACACGGGTTCACATATAGCGCGGTAGCAGCGGGGCTCCGGCGGCACTTCTTTTGGAATCCATGGGAAGAGTTATTCCCCAGGTCTTCTCAAATAAACCACATTTGGGAAGCTACACACTCATCCCTCTTATGCTAATTGACCCTTCAGCTGAGTCCCTCAAATTTCAAGCCTACAAACTGTGGTGATACAATTATGAAAAGAACAAACCCAATGAGAAACTCGTAAATGGAACAAACAAATATACAAATCAAGAACTGGATGAAAGTCTATGACATTAAACACACTAGTGGAACCCAAAGCAACATACCCCCATGCACACATCTCCCTCCCTCAGTCAATAATCCTCCCCAGTCAATACACAGCAACAATGGAGAAAAATAAAATCATGCACCCTGCCTCAAGTAAGAGGGCAGGAAAACTTCACAGGACATGAGGAGAGATAAAACGCTGCCCTGGCCTTCCTTCCTTATCACATGGGGCCTCTCCAATCGGGGAGGTGAAGGGGCGGGGCCTCGGGGGAAGGGACGACGCGGAGATGGGGGTTAGGGGAAGGGGCGGGGCCTCGGGGGAAGGGCAGTTTGGAAGTTTGGAAACTGCCTGAAGGGAAGAGTTGAGCCATGGCAGTGACATCATTGCCATGGCTCAACTCTTCCCTTCAGGCAGTTTCCAAACTTCCTTTAAGACCAGCTAGCCAGTCCTGTTGGCTTCCATAGTAAAGGTCTCTTAGAACAATGCTGCCATTACTGTTACCCTTGCCCTTTATAATGGAAAAAGAGAATCTCTCTCTTTCCCTCCTTCCATCTCCCACAAATCCAGACAAACAGTACCCCTCTTAAAAAGCTGGAATTGATTAACACTAATGATGATGTGTCTGATGGAATACAGAAGAAAGAATTGCAAGTTTACCTATTCTGCAAATGCATGTGCTCATTACTGGTACCTGTTTTTTATTCATCATTGTTCTTTTGAACACCTTGAAATCAACGGACCACTTCTTTTTAGAATACTCAGCAGCATAAAGGTATTATGAGGATTGTTTAACAACTGTTCAGAAATACTGATGCCTCAAAATATAGAGCCCAAGTGAAGCAAACAACTCTAGCTTCCAAGCACCAGAAGTACATGCACAGCACAGCAGCAGAAGACAATTTCTTGGAGAAAATCTACATCTGTTGTATGGAAGATGAGACTTATGTTGAATTGGACCACATGGCACATCAAGATACTGTTTTCTTTGTGAGAAGGCAAACTAGCAATGCTGTGTGTACACTTGTAGCTCTGGGATAGGTAGTTTCAGAATGTTTTGTTTTAAAAGCATTTAAAATAAATGTGGTATAAATCTTCTAAATTCATAACAATATTGAGTTAAATCAGTGTTGCAGTTATTATAGTGCAATCTTCTTCCTTGAGAAACGCTGTGGACTTACTGTTTACCTTTCAATAGATTTTATTTGCCAAATTATATACCAAACTGTCCCATGGGCTTACTGAATATATGGGTGCTAACAATGAAAAATGTGCATAGTTTTAATACCAACTTTGTAAATTGCCTTAATAATAGCTTGTATAATGTAATAGTATTTTCAACCAATACTTTTAATTTCTAGCTCATAAAGCCTTTTCATTGAACCCCAAGGGTGTAGCTATAAAAGTAAGATTTAATTTTGTATATAATGTGGCCTAAATTAGCTTTAAAACAATAGGAGAAACATGCAGCTCAAAGAGATAAGACTAAAAGTATTATAACGATGAAATTTCCTATAGCAAAATTAATCATTATTTCTACTTTAATGTAATTTGACATAAAATGTAAAACTAATGTAGATCTAATCATAGCATATATTTAAATGACTTTGAAATTGTGAAGGCTATGAAAGAGTTTAACAAATAAACAATCTATGAAGTGTTTTGAAGACATTTTCTAAATATAAATTGCATGAATTGTTTCCTAAATCTGTATGTTTTAATCAAGGGATCCTATTCTCACAATAATTAAATGCCATTTATGAACTCATTTCTTTGACCAAAACTAGGAAATATATATATATTAACCATATGCAAAGTTGTCAACTCTCATATTTTTTTTATCAGGAATCTCATGATATTTGATGTTTTTCTTAAACTTCCAGTTCCTGAAGTTATGGGATTGTGAGACAACTTTCATTTCAAAAATAAATAAATGAATCGTCTTCATAGTTTCAGAGAAAAATATTGAAAGCCTGACCCCTAAAGACTCAAAAACCAGATGATAAATAGGAAGAACTGAAACCTTATGATTTTTCAGCTAATCTCATGTTCTTGGGGGCCTAACACATGATTTTTGAATGCCTGGGAATATTAATACCATATATTTCAGAGTCTATTTTGCTGACCATTCCCAAACACACAGCAAAATCTCCGAGGAGGTGCAAAATCATTCCATCCACGGACAAAGCCTATGTGTATTAATGATTTTTAATTGACTTTTATTTTAAAATTACCACTACATAAAAGTGGGCCCAAATTTTCACCAAAGCCCAAGCCTTGACTGCCTTTTTTGCAGATGCAATTTTTACCAACAAAATTGTGTCTGTATATTTTGTGTATACAGACAAATTATGGGCATAAATCACAGCATATTGGACAAATAAGCCACTTGGGAGACTGGGCTTTGGAAAACTTAACCTAAAGTATTCTGCAAATAGTTGGCTCTGACCAACTCTCATTAAAGTGAATGGCAAAACTCACCAAGGTTCAATGGAATCAAGATCAGACTCAACAGGAGTGTCTGTGTAGAATTCCCTCCATCTATGTTTCTTTTCTAACTTATTTTATCTTTGTAAAGTCTGTTTATTATGCCTGCTGCTGGTCTGACCACATGAAGTGAAGGAAAGAATCCAGCTTCAGCAACATCACAAATCTAGTCCATCTCAGCTATCTTTTATATAATTATTTTGCCTTTAAATGTGGCAAACGTGTTGCTAGGATTTAAGGAAATCATTAATAGAAATATGTTAACAAAACTACAAGCTTAACAGATTTAGAATGTGTAAAGCAGGCACTTTATCCACCAGACTACACAACTCTTTAGATATCAGCTAATTGCATTTTACAGAGGGCCACCTTCCCTCAGGGCCAGGGTGGGAGGGGAATCCATGGAGCTTCCCCCATTTCATTCTGTTGGAGAAACAGGTTCCCCACTGCTTTAATCCCATGGAATCAGCATTAGGATGGGATGCCAGGATATGCAGATATCAAGGAGATCAGGGCGGATGCTGGGGGAACCTGCCAGAGGCCCTATGCTTCTACAATGGCTCTGGGTGCGCTGTCTCCATCACCCAGCTCTCTGGCAGTGTGGTGATTAAAACTTCCCTTTTCTCCATGGTTGCAGCTGCAGCCTATGCCCTGGGCAGCAGCTGCAGCTCTGGTACTCTGCTTGAATGATGAGGTAGGACCACTGGACTGATATATGTGTAGATATCATGTAGCTCATCTGCTTTCAGCCTAACCAGGGCTCAGAACTAAGTACGATAGTACTTTGTTTATGGTGGTGATTGTTGTCAAATTCCTGCAAAAATCACTCAGAGCCAGATCCGTTAAAGGACTTAGCTGCCTAAAGCACCACTGTAAGCCACAAAACCCCCACTTGGCAGCTGCCTAACCCTGTAGACACTTAAACTTGTCGCCTAAATTTTAGCTGTAAAAGTTCTCTAGGTGCCTACATTTCTAACTTTGAACATGCACGCTGCTGCTCGATTTCATGCTCACACTCCCTTTAGTGGATCCAGGCCCTAAGCAACATTAATTTCCAGTTAGAAAGCAAACAAACCCCATGTAGGGGCCAAATCCCAATCATATTACCCAAGCAATTAGTCTCATTTACTTCAATGAGACTACATGCCTGAATAAGGTATACAGACCCTAGGAGATCTAATTGCACAATGATTTTTTAAATGAATGAAAAATACAACTTATAGCCACCATAAAATGTTCAGTATGCATTTTACTAGCTCATATTTTCAGTTCAGCTAAAGGAAATAATGTTGTTATCCCATAAGCAAGTCTGAATACCAAGAATATGTTCTGAAAGGAAAACATGGGGGCCTTTTTTCACTCAGAAAATGCTATTGCTGCCATAGAAGCTGTTCTGAGACTGACAGTGGTATGTGATGTGTAATGTCAGTTCAGTATAAGAGGCTACAAAGTGAAAAGTCAGTCTCTGAACATCAATCATGCGGCACCATAGCAGCCCTTTAAAGCTCTGGCTGTGAGCTAACTGACTAAAAGACTCAATACGGCATTAATTTATTTCCAAACTGAGTTATTTTTGTTTGTTTTGGTTTTATTTTTTACTGAACATGCATTTTGCTCAATTATGATTATTTTTTACTAGACTAAATTTGGCAGAGGGAATGATGACTATGGCTGGATGACTTAGGGAGAGAAAGGAATTCAGATAGTACCTCAAAATTCAGACGGATTTTTTAAATTTTTTTTTTTGCTTTGCTGCCAGTAATATCAAATACCAAGTAACAGAGCACAAACATGCTCTGTATCTATTTGTTGTTTTGATTGGTTCAGAGGGCTGGGTGTCATTGCATTTTCCAAATGGCACTCACTATAAAGAGCTGGGCAAGGATTACAAGAAAAGTATTCATGGACATTCAGTCAAATTAAAAAGCAAAATATGAATTGCTTTGACAGTGTCTGTGACCCTTTTATTTGTTTTCTACTAATGCTGATGAAGAGATTTTTTTAAAGAGCATTCAATGAAAGTGATCATTTTGTGACTATCCATAGGAATACTTTTGGTTTCCTTTAATTATATGTAAAGGTTTCAGTCAACTGATCAGGAAGCAGTATCTTATGACTTAGGGGTGACCAGTCAGATACTACAAATAGTGAATAGTGAAGAGTTGAAAGTATAGTCACCCTGAATTTCTTACAACCTCCTCCAGGCTGAAATGGATCCACATGAAGTGTCTGCCAAACAATTTTGAATACTGAACAGATTAATAAAAATCAAATACTCTGATGTTCCCAGAAAATTTGCAAGATGAAAACTGAATTATTCACTAAGAATAACTTGTCCATCTAATCACTGTTCTTGAGTTATTTTATCCTTCTATTTCAGGATGACTAAAGGACCTTTTGACTTTTTCTAAACTTTTTCAAGAAAGATCTAGCTTTCTATTCCTTCTATGTCCTGCAATTCCATCATATTGTCATTGTAGCTATTGCGCTAGTTTTAATTTGCTCACCTTTTCTTGTAAATGCTGCAATTCTCATCAGGTGAGTTTGTCATTTTCTTTTCATATCTTAAAATAAGGAACATGCCCCTGGATTTCATCAATACTGGATTTACATTAATGTCTTGATACAAAGAAAATAGAATCAGTTGTTTGTCAAAGGGAATTAGATGTAAAGAAAGAGTTAAAATTGCCATGCCATGGTCTATACACATGTATTTATTTGAGAAAAAAGTTGTAACAAGAAGATATACATGCCTGATGATGAATGAAAGCCCGTTTGGACCTAATGTATCAGAGAAATTATTCAAGAGCAGTTAATTTTGCCATTTCAATGTCTTCATGAGTTATCTGCTACTTGTTGCAAAAAGACAAGTTGCCTGGCAACCACTTTAACATAGAGCAGTTGACTTTTCTGAACTTTGGGAAATGTTTTATTCATCAGCCAACATTCTTTGCTACTTACATGGGTTCTCCTCATTTCCCTCATTTTCAATTCCCCCTTCTGATTGTGAACATTTTTCTTCCTGTCCTGGCCAATAGTTTCATAATTCACCAACTACTATGTAATAATGGATACCAGTTTTGCATGTTACATTGAAAAAAAAAAGAGGTTTGCTTTGTAATTTACACTGCACAAATATTTGAAACATAATCAGAGTTTGGATCTAAAATAGTCTTATAAATGCAGTGATAAAAATATTTTGACAGTGTTTGGAAGTACAGTGTCGGTTTGTAGAAAACATCTTCAAAATAATTAAAGATCAATAGAAGAGGCACTCTCCTTACCCCTTTAAATACTACAGATACATGCTTTAATCTTATTCTACATTTAAGGAAAGAGAAACAGGAAGACAGGAATTGTTTCAGGTAGCATAAGTAGGAGGAATTAAATGAAATTAAGCAAGGACATATTTAGGAGGAATGTACTGAGCAGAAGTCCTTGGAATAGTGGAAGCCTCACGCTCTGAGTTTTTCTGCCTATGTTTTCTACAGATGTACAGATTCTGAACATTCCAAAAGAAAGGCATTGATACTTTGGCCCACCCACCTTTCTGAAGCTTTCATTATCAAACACAGTTATGTTTCAGCGTTCACCTGATTCTCCATGTGAAAGAAGAGTTATTTGATCTGCAACTAGGAGGCCATGTCTCTTGAAGAATTCATATAGGACTATGTGTCTTAAGACACTGACATAAGGAGCCACTGCAGGAACTGATATGTTGGGTAACTGTTGCGAGTATGTTAATGGTTCTTTTGCCCCATATATTCCCCCTGTTCACTCTGTTGGTTATTATGCACCTTCATATACAGGACCTATATCTCACTGGCACTAAGGCCCCTTCATACTACTATGGCAATATAAAGGTGCCTTCAAGGGGACAGCTCAAGGCCAGATATGTGTAAAAGGACATTCGTGTAAATGAAAATCAGACCCAAAGAAAGTGCAGTCAGCCAAACACAGACAATCAAAATCTTTATCTGCTAGGTCTTTGAAATCCCAGGCAGGCTCCCTGAGTTTTTCATTTTCACTTTTCTTCTGATTTTCATTTCTATACATTTTAAAATAACTTAAGAGGAAAGTTTCTGATAGGCAGAGTTGGTAGCACTGTCTGTCATTAAGGTTACCAGACACTGCCAGTTATAAGACTTTGTTTTCAATTACTTATAACTTTGTCAAACTAAACTTTTGGGCAGAAATTTTCCATGCCAGATGTCTGCCTCAGCCTGAATTGTTCTGTAAAAATTTCAGCCAAAATGTTTCAGCTGGATCTGAGAAGGAGGTTAGTAAGCAATATATTGTTTTGCCAATGTTAAAAAAATTCTGCCAACTTCTTTTAAAAAGCTTTAGGAAGTTAAACACACAAAACCTATGTTAAAAGAACATAATTAAGGTTTCAAAGTCCAGCACTCAGAAGTTAAGAAATGCCAAAATTAAGGTTGGCTGTGCAACCTTAATTTGACCCACTTGTGGAAAGACATGGAAGTGTACTACTACTGTACACTTTTTAAAAAAACAGGGTGAAATCCTGAAGCCAATAGGAGTTCTGACATTGAGTTCAGTGGCACCAGAATTTCAGTCCTTGGCTTTGACAACTGGGTGTACATTTACCTGAAATCTATGCTGAAAACAAGGAATACTGAATGCCAGACGGAATTAGCTGGTTTCTGTACATTGGTATATTTTCTCCATATAAATATAACAGATTTAGACCTATTAAATCTTGAGCACCAAATATTCAGATGGGTGATCTTCCCTTTGCACATGCAATTTCTGCACATTTGTTTGCAAGCACTGTTCAATTGTATGCACAATTGGGTAGCTAGAGATGCAAGTACTCTGATTTGTGCCTGCAAATCACTTCACAAATGCAATTTTGCAACCCATATCATGTACACAAAAAGGGAGCCTGGGTCTAAATGCTTTTGAAAATTTGCCCCTCAGAATAAATGTGTAATGATTTTGTACACATGTGATCCTTCTTGAGTGTTTTTGCTGAAATGACATAAAAACTCTGCATAGACAAAGGGCCTGAATTCGATCTCATAGAAAATTTGCACCAATATACTTCCATTGACTTCAATGACTTATTTTTCATTTATACTAGTGTGAGATCAGCAGCAGCGCTGATAACATGAAAGAAAAAATCAGGAGAAAGCAAATATGAAAAATATATTTCTAGTAGAGATACCTAACTAAGACCAATTATACTAGAAGTTTAGAATTTAAGGAATCTATCTCTAGTCATAAAATTTCTAGCCAATTAACAGATTTGTTTATTTCTAAAAAGTTAGAAATATTATTTGACCCCTTTTTTCCTTACCATGAATTTTAGTGGAATTTTTCAACCCATTGAGGGCTTTACTTTTCTAAAGTGATTGTTTCTCTTTATAAATATTGGGTCTTCAAATCATAATCACACCACTATAATCACATGATATGTACATATCTGTCCACATATTATTGTGAATATCTCTGTCCCAGCCTGGCATACTCAGTGATCTCTTTATAACTGCATATGAGATAACAACAGAGACTGTCAAAAGTCCTTGCATTCCTTCAAGATGGAGTACCTGATTCCCTAGGAATATAAATTTCTGCCTCAATGATCTCATCTACACTAGCAAAGTTTAGCATGCTAAACACTCATTAATCTCCATAACATGCCTGTAATACCATACATTCACGTATAGTATTGCTCCCAGTGATGCACAAGAATTCAAATCACAGTCTTAAAACTTGTTTCAAGGATGGTCTAAGCGCCATGTTGTTCTTCATCATTCCAAACTCCACCAGAGCAGTGTCTGTATAAACAGAGTTCTAGTCCTTCCTCTGTCATCCCACTGCACATGGGTCTCTGCTCAGACAGCATTCTGGTCTGTTTTCTCCAATCAACTGCACAAGGGTCCAGTTTGCTGTACAAATAGTATTTCATATATGGCTGATTGTCAGCTTTCCATCAAAACTGTTTTCTATGGAAAATGAGGATTTAGCCTTTTTTTTTTTTTTGTGAGTGGAAAGTGTCTTCTTTCCTCAAAATGTTTTGATTTTTTCAATGTTAAAATTAAAACCTGAAAACTGATCATTTTTTGGCTTGGGACAAAAAGTTTTCAGGTTTTTTTTGGCAAAAAAAGTCCACTAAAAATGTCAACAAAAACATATTTTTTTCATATTAATCAAAAATTTTTGTGGCAAAAAAATTTTTCTCCAACCAGCTCCAGTTTCACACACTATGTGGAGCTCAGCTATGTGCTATTTTCCCAGTAATTAACAGTAACTGATTTTATGAAGTTTCTGTCATTAGGCCTTCTTACAAGCATGCTACCAGCTAGCCTGATGTGTCGGCATTGGTGACCCTCTGGGAGGATAAGGAGATCCAGGGCTATTTGAACTGGTCTTTCAGAACACTTTGGCATATGACAGGGAGTCAAGTAACTAGCTGAAATGTGCATCATTCAGAGTGGCAAGCAGTGCCAAAAATATGTCAAGAGACTTAATGTTTAACACAACAGGGTCCAGAACAATAAAAGTAGGTCCCAAACCAGGGCAGAAAATACATTCATTCTGTAATAAGCTTGTGCAGCCACACAGCTTGAAGCATCCTTGCCATGCAGAGGTGAGGGACAAGAAGGATGAAAAGGAAAATAATGGCTCCGTGAACCAAGCAGACCAGATGAATAATAACTCATACTATCTGATTCCCTCGATGTAGCTGAGATCTCAAGTTTTCCTGGGGAGATATGGAAGAAGAAATGGTGGCTGGGTTGGTTCAGGAGGAAGGGAACTAGGGATTGGGAGATGAGGGGCCTTCTATATCCACAATGCAGCTTCTTATAGTGAAGTGTAATGATGAAGCCTATTTTCAGGTAGGCGGCTCTGGGGAGCATTTTCTGTGTTCTTATGAATACAATTATCTTTTGCAAAAGAGTGGCTTCACCCTCATGCAATGGCAGATGTGTCCACTCCTCTTGTTCTACCTACAAAACTCTTGCCTCCTCCATCCCCCCTTTCCTTCACCACTGTAGTGCAAACAATGGCTGCACTCCTTAGCCCACCCAGTTCAGTTCCCCCTTCATTCCCCTGGGTTGGCATCTCCTCTGTCTCTTCCTTTTAGACTGCATGGGCTACTGTTCCTGATCTGAGTGGATGTGGCTAGCTCAGTATGCACAGTAGATAGTCAAGCCAGATTATATGGCCAAACTAAAAATACCAGACAAGTGGGCAAATATTTTTTTTGAAAAGTTCTCATTCTGTCTGTTTGTGCTTAATGCAGGAAAACCAGCCCCAGTCATATTTTGATAGATAGCAAAGTGATGTACAACTAACACCAGCAATGAGAGTTGGCAGAATAATTACACTGCCTAGCCTGCCTTCTGTCAGACACCAAATACATTTTTAGAAGCATATTGGAGATAAACAATTAATCGTGGCCCTTATTCCTCCCACAGTTCTCAGCAGTTATGTGAGCTAATGGTTATTCTTATCCTTTTACCTTTTGGGCCAAGTATGCTTCCATAAATAAAACTTGAAGCAGCCAGCAATACAAGGATCTTATTCTAGAAATCTTAATGGCATGAAAATGTAATAAGATCTTCATGTTTATTTGTCAATTGAATAATTGTATTAATCTTAAAGGTGGTCTTCCAGAATGTCCTGTGTTTGATAAACAAATGCAGATGGAAAAACAAATTATCATAATATTAATAGAAACACTCACAATCCTTTCTGATCAAGAGTTATTATTTTAATTCAAACTTATAATAGGGAATAATTTGTTGCAGTATAATTTTTTATTACTAAAATTTAAGTAAAAATAAATTATTTTTAAAAATGGGAAAGGCTCCTAGTTTTCTTCTGTGTAATAGTAATTGAATCCACATTTGCTGAGCTATGTAATAAAGAGCTTTTCGTGCATAACTTGTATTAATCTTGGCATAAGATATATTTTCAAGTCACAGTGGAAAGGAGTGCAAAAGCAGTCAGATTTGAATTTAACATATTAAACTGTTCAGTCAGCTTACTATATGCCATAGCATTACAAATAAAATTATACCAGTAATGCGGGCATTTCTGCTTCCAAGAGAGAATACAAAGTCTGAGGATTTGAGTCTGGTCTGGATGACAACACAAAAGAGCAATATTTTTATTCTGTTTAGGCTCCATCAGATACAATACACTTCTACCTCGATATAACGCTGTCCTCAGGAGAGAAAAAAATCTTATTGCGTTCTAGGTGAAACCGCATTATATCGAGCTTGATTTGATCCACCAGAGTGTGAAACTCTGCCCTCCCGGAGCGCTGCTTTACTGCGTTATATCTGAATTTGTGTTATATCGAGTGGCATTATAATGGGGTAGAGGTGTATTGTCTATGATTTAGCCTTCAGATTCCATAGTTAAATGATTGATACTACAGCATAGATTAGTTGGCAGGAACTCTGTGCTGACTCTTAATAGGCTAGTGTGGGGCAGATCTGAGAGATCAAATCAGGGATAACATAAAATTCCCTTATAGGATGTTCAGAGGGGCAGAGATTAATAGGCTAGAAGAGAAGCCACTAAAGTAGTGGAGAAGAGCAAAATATTTTTCTCCTTCCCTGCAGACTGTAAATAAGGGCCAGGGATAATTTTAGTTCTAAGTGTTTTAATAAATACAGGTAGTGCACATCTGGGAGAACCAATCATCTGAAAGAATGGAGCATAGCAGAAGCAGAGCCATAGGTTTGCTTCTGCACTGGCCCATGAAGCCAGTCCAACATACGAGGGAATTGGGTTCCCCCTGATTACCAAAGCGGTGCAGAGGCTGTTCCTAAACAGCCCAGACATATATATATAGTAATGTTTAGTCATCATAAGTTATATTTAGTTAGTTAGATACACACACACACACACAAAATCTATGTATGCCACAGAAGTCCTCAATAACCTTAGCATACAAATAAGTTAATCTTCATGGGGCAGTTATAAATAAATGTACACAGAACCTGGAACTATTCCCCCCACCCAAAACCTAGCAAAACTAACCGGTTAATAAATAAAGCATTTCTTACAGCTTTTCAGAACTATAAACCTACAATTTCTTACTAACGCAAATAAATAAGGAGTATTTGCATGACAGTTGGCAGGATTGGACTCTGCCTAGTAAGGGTCCATGACCATGTATTTATTTCATATTGCACATAAAAGAGTCTGAAATTTAAAATAGTTTTTAAATAATTATTTTACATGTATCAAAGGAAACACGTAAAACTCTGCCATAATCTCTTAAAATCAATATGACAACACAATCAAATTCTACCCTGCACGTCTGTTTGCTAGACACCAAACATCTAGGCGCTGTCTACACACGGTTTCTATGCCAGTGTAACTAATTTGACAGAAAGACAGATTGAATTCAATCAGTGCAACCTCCAATGTGGACACACAGTAATTCCCATATAGATGAGGTGTTTGTACTAGCACAGTTTGTTTTGGTTAAAGCTATAATGGTTAACAACAAAAACAAAAAACAAAACAAACAAAACCACACACGTTTATAACGAGCATAACTGTGTCCACACAAGGGGGTTGCAGTGATTTAAGTAGGTCAGTTTGTCTACCAATTTATTTACCTCGGTATAGAAATGATGTGTAGACAGGGGGCATAGAGAGCTGGTTGTAGAAAGCAGAAAAAATAACTTCCCCTCCCCTTTGCTTTTCATCAACATTTTGTTTGGGTGGAAATTTTGCAATCCAATCTGAGCATATAGCCACATAAATGAACTGCTCAACATTGAAGGAGACACAAACTATTCTGCAACATTTTATCTCTGTACAAGTATTAAAAATTAAAAGAGGAAAAACACTATCATTTCAATAGTATGTGGTTAACACCAGCAAGAAGATCCTACATTTTTCTCCCACAACTGCCTAGTTCAACCCATTCACCCCTTTGGTGACAGGCTGCACATCATAACTGTCATTTTTGGTGTTATCAATATTTATTTTTCTCTTTTTTTTTTTTTTCAAAAATCTCAGCTTGTTAAAAGAAGGACAATCCTACATGGAAATGGGGCCAAATGAGCAATTTCAGAGGGCAATTTAAGTGTGTATTTGTCAATGATGTTGAGACACTCGGTCTCCTCTCCCACCATTTTGTTAATGTTCTAAGATAAAGCAAGAAAATGGCAACTACTAGTGCTCAGATTAATAAAACCTCCTGTGATTTCCAGCTGTTGACTATAAGTGACAATCATTGTATAGTCTTTGTATCCAATGTGCTTTTCACAGTACCCATATTTGATTTCTGACTTTCCGTCAAGCTCCAAATAGAAGCTGGTATGCAGTACTTTTCTTTATGAATTGTGCAAGTAATTTGTTGCCTGACTCACACTTAAAGCATAAATTGCAGAAAGAATGTGACAAAACCAAGGAAAGAGGGTTTTGTCCATTAATGTGGACAAAAAGAATGGGATTTTGTTTGTTAATAGTGAACAGTGATTAATGCATTTCACTTTCAGGATTTTAAATAATTTGCAGATGTTCTCATATGTTTTTCACATTTTCTGAAAGCTCACACAGAAGTTGACTCAAGTTTAAACATTTATTTAAAGCTGCAAGGGATCCAGCTTTCCCTGAAATCATTTTATTTAATTCAGTGATATCCCTGAAAATATTAACAGCTTCCATCACTGTACCATTTAATTAAAAAGCAATATTTGATACAGTGTGTTTATTAAATATTAATATAATCCATATTTATATTGACTCTTGTTTATTTTCCAGGGTAGCACAACTCTAAGGCATTGAGTCATTTGACTATGGTAATTATTTTCTTCCTACATATTTGTAAACAGAATTTCAGCTTTTTAGGAATTAAGTTATTTTGGCAAACAAAACAAGCTGAATCTGACCCCATTTACACCTGTGCAAATCTGGAGTGAGTCCCTTGAGATTAACCATCCAGATCCTCAGCCCTATTGAGGCTGCTTTGCACTGCTCTGGAGTGCCAAAGCAGCCTTAAAGTTAGGGATTCTCCTGACATTGGGGAATCCCTTTGCCATCTATTTGCCACCTGGTTCCCCTGGAATGGGGAAGATTGGGAGGGGTTATAGGGTGTTAGGAGCAGGAGTGGGTTGGGCTGAGGGCACATCATTTCTGTGTTCCTGGTAGAGCTGGGAGATGTGTATTTGAAACATATTTTCCCCACTAAAAAAGGCAGATTTGAGCCAGCTGAAACATTTTGCAAATTCATGTTGAATTTGCAGAATTGTGAAAATAAAACCCAAACAAACAAATCCCCAAAACTCTAAACATTTCATTCTGACATTTTATTAAACCAAACATTATGATTGTTTGATCAAAAAACAACTTTTAATTTGGAAAATATCCTTCAATTCCATTTTTTTAAAAATGTTTAAAAAGCTTGAATTTAAAATGAAACATTTCATGTCAGGTCCCATGAAATGTTTCATGCAGCCCAAAACAACATTTTGTTGGCTTTCTGTTTCCCCAAAAATTCTGAAAAATTTTCATTTGGGGTTGACTCCAAAAGATTTTTCCCATTCGATTTTTCAGAACTGCCAGTGAACTGAAAGTCAGTTACTTACACAGCTGTAGTTCCCTGTCTATATCAGAGGACGCTAAGGGAGTTGTTGTAGAGCAGCCCAGCTGAGCCAACCCTTGGCAATGGGAGCACATGTGTAGAACCTCTTTGGCCCATCCTCACTCTTGAGTCCTGAGCCAAGAATAATTTAGCCTCACATAAGGAATGGAGCCAATGGAGTTACACCAGTGAAAGTGAGAGTTGAAATAGGCCTAAATCTCCAACGAAACTACTGAAATATTGTTTAGTAAAGGGTTTGGGTGGGAGGCATGTCATTTTTTAAAGTGCATGAACTTAGACTAACAACTGTATTTTTCAACACCAGGATTACAGCTAGAGCAATAACCTGTTTCTGAGAATGGAAAATAGCTTGTTTTACCTCCTGAAAATCAGGAATGTATGTGTACTGATGACTAAAGTGGACTTGTATATTTAACTCCTTTTGTGCCTAAGCATAAATCAGATGTACAGTAGCGTAATAATAATCACTAATATTCATATGGTGCTTTGTATTCAAAATAATTGGCCAACATGATACATTGTAAAATTTATAGACGTGATACTAAACTAATTAAACCTGTGCATAAAGTATTTTCACAATATTCATCCGTTGCACAAGTTGAGTGAATATATATTTTACTGTAAATAAATGTAGTTTATGCAGATCCATCTGAGGCAACTGGAGTATGATGCTTTTGGTTCTTGGTTTACAGTGTAAATAACAAGAAGATTATGGCATGCAGCTACTATGGCTTTGGATGCAATACAAAAATCTAGCTAGACAGATGAAAAGTAAACCCAACAAAATATTTAAAATTCAGGATTGCACTCTCTCCATAACAACTTATTGCATTATTTTAAAAATGCACATGAAATAAGGAATATGTGCCTTGTATTTAATTAGTCTGGCTTTTTATAATTTATGTCATAACTTAAATGTGTCAATTGCACCTATTTATATGCAGAATTAATACCTGAAAAAATGCTGCCATAATAAATCATTAGAATGCATTATCAAGGGATGTGGTAAATTCTCAAATCTGTTTTTCTGAACTGTATACTCTGGTTCAACCACAAGTTACTGGTTCAGATTCAGGAATCACTGGGTGTAATTTAGCACCTGTGTTATGCAGGAGATCGTAATGGTCACTTCTTGACTTAGGATCTCTGAATATTGCAGGAGGAAGCCACAAAGCTGGGCAAATTTTCTGTCTTCTTTTTCTGCAGCTCTGCATTAACATATAGTATGGCAGTGCAAGTGCCTTTTCTTTAGAAAAGAAAGGATTTTTGTTATAACGAATGAACATAATATTATTTCACAAATAATATTCAATTTATAAAATAGCAATAATGTCGTTTGATTTAACACCTGCATTCTACAGTCTGTTGCATGTATAGATGTGGAAACATTTTGCAGTCGCTTATATTACATGGCATGTAATCATGTGAACTAAGGTCCAGCTTTTGGATGCCTCATTGCAGGTACACGACAGGACACAGGAAGCTTCTTTTCTACCCAGCACTTCTGCACAGTAGGGAGCCGTACTGCTATAGCACTTGCTTCCTCAGAAGAGAGCAACAAGGGCCACTCATGCTGCTAGCAACGTCAATCAGCTAAGAGGGCAAAAAGAACACCTGGATACCAGCACTTGAGAAAGCACAGGTTGCACCTTTCGGGAAGCCCCCTGAAAGCATAATACTTACCCTTGACTTTGTCAGGCATAATGCCTCCAGATAATGCTATTTGCATAGTGCACTTTCTTACCATCTACATTCATGCCTGCCCACCCCATTTAGCCCTAAAAATGAGCTGTGCAAGGTTCACTTCATGTAAACTATTTAAATCAGTATCCCATGAGATGACTTCACTGTTTGGCTCACATTACAGTCCAGGAGCTTTCAGAGGATTAGCTAGTGATGTATGAACCAACAAATGTTGATGGTAAAGTTCTGTTTCAAAAGCCCTAAAAGGCTTCCATCCTTACCCAAACCTTTTGAGGGTTTATCAGTCCACCTTCTACTGCTCCTCTCCTTGTTCCAATTCTATTCTTCTCAATCCATACCTCAAAAGACTCCTGCAAATACAGAACCTTCTCTCTACATGACCCTCCATGGCTCCCCAGGTTTGCTCCTGAAGGTCAGCACAGATTAGAATCCAATACATGTGTCAGCATGATTGCTGCAGCACCCCACTACATTCTGGGGTTTACCAGGTCAGACTCATGCAATGTATCCTGACCAGAAAAGCCAAGGGGTACGTGAGAATTAACTATAGATTTTCTCCTAATTGTTTTTGCAATATAATATCTAGGTCTGCATTCCACATCAGCCTAGAGCAGTGATCCCCAAACTGGAGAATGGGCCCCCCTAGGGGGATGCAGAGGAACATTCAGGGAGACATAGCAGGGCCCAGGCCAGCCCACACAGGGGGTGAGGAGGGAGCACCACCCACCCTCACTCTGCCCCCAGTTCTGTTCCAGTCCCGGTCCTGCCCCAAGCTGCAGCCCCGGCCTCTGCCCTGGTCTCCTGGCCCAGCTGCAACTCCTCACCTGGCTGCAGCCCCAGCCCCAGCCCTGACCACGGCCCACTTTGGGGATCACTAGCCTAAAAGCATGGGATCTCAGCAGAACAGAAAGTATAGTTGAATCATCATCCGCAGTAATATTCAGCAAAGTGGGATCTGCCTGCATGTTTTGGTGTATAATCCATTACTGGGGAAAAGGCAAAGTATTGGCAATTGTATTTTATTAGGATTATTATATGTGGCTTAATCTTTTGATAGTACAGAAAGCTTATGCTTGGTAAAAGGAATTTGTGTTTGAGCTGAGGAGAAGGTAATGGAGCCTTATAAAGCATAAATCCCCCAGCAAAACACAACTTAAAAAAATGAAATGCCACAATCCATTACTACCTAAAATATAATGTAATTATAGTCAAATATAAACTACAGTATCTACATGGACGTTTTTGCCTGATAGGAGTCAATTATGCAAAGTATGCCATGTCCATGGGTGGTGATACTTTCAATCCCAAAAAAACATGGCTTCCTTAGCTCTGCCTCTTCTAGATGGTGGCATACAGTGAAGTTGGGGAAAAAGGGACCTTAAGCCAGACTGAGATTCAGAGAGGAGGCAGGAAGTACTGAATGAGCTCTACACCTCCTCATTCACACTGGTCTCTCTGTATAATATATAATCAAGTGACAGCAGATACCTTCACATGATACTTTGGCTGAATATGAACAGTTGTTATTGACACTGCACTGTTGAAATATTTTGCCAAGGAGCAAATACACCCAGGGAATAAAGTGGAAAGTTATTCAGTGTCTCTCTCTCTCTTACACACACACACACACACACACACACACACACACACACACACACACACACACACTTTTTTCTGAAACAGAAAATACTATGACAGTTGTGAAAGTTGAATATTGCCCATCTAACATATGCATTTATCTAATGAGTTCCATATAGTTCCTTGATGACGAATGTCTGCATCAGAAACATAGGCACCATTCTAACTGGTATTGTGCACGTACCCTTTTGCTATCAGTGAATTCTGAACTCCCACCCTTCACCTTGGGTGGAGACCCCTCCTACTGCCTTTGGGAGGCAGAAATTTATCCAGGAATCTTTCCAATACCACTTGCAGTAACAAACATTCAGCTTTATCAGAAATTGTCACCTTGATCAGCAACAAACATCCCCCAATACCAGTGTAAGTCAAGGCTCAGGAGCGTCTCCTTCCCCTAGGCTGTCCCCTCAATTTGTTCCTATGCCCAGACTTTTTTTCAGTCAGCTTTGTACTTGCAGCCTGCTGCCACCACTCATTGCCATATCTTCTTCCTTCTTATTCCCAGGAGCCCCTGAGACAGGAAGTGGATGCAGTGTTTCTTGTCATCTCTCTGCCCAACTCTCTTTGCTCATCTGCCTGCCAATCAAGACTCGATTGTAGGGTCAAACTTCACACCTACACACAGACCCATGCATTCAAAGTCTCAACTGAGAGGCCAAGGATTTCAATGGGTGTGACATCAAAGCCTGACACCACACTTTAGGGCAAAACAGAAAAGCTTGCACTATTGTTGCTTTGCTGAAGCTGATTTGTATACAAGTGTAGAATTTCAGTTCCTGGGACTGTCAATTTCACATCTTCCAGAAGTATCAAATTCACACTTAAAGAAAGGCAGCTCTGCATAGACCAGCTCGCTGCTGAAATATCTATATCTGAAAGCACAATAATATTTAATATGAGACTTGTAATAATTTATACTGTACTAATAAGTTGTATGTGATTGAATTTTCACAGCAGGAAATGTAACCCACTGTTTCAAGTTTGCAGGATATAGGAATTGGGTGGTAGCCCTTTAAATAGCTTGTAAGCCGTCATTGTCTTATATGTTTCAAAAGCCACCAGAACCTGGCAAAATAGCATGTGTGTATATAGCTGAGACATGCATATTGCATATAGTTAGTAAATATCATTATTCAGACCTCATTGTGGTTCTTCCATATTATGTATGTTGCATAAAGAGAAAAGGACACAACAAACTCAACACCTTTTGTTTATTTTTAAGAAAACAGTTTTTCTTGATAATTTATAGATCTCTCGCTAAATTCATCACTGGCACATGCTGGAATAACGCCATTGTCTTTGTTGGAGTTGTACCCACTACAACCAGCAGTGAATTTGATCTTTCATCTGTAACACAATACATTATAATTTTATTCTTAGAAGGATAGCTTTCCAACCCTTTTGTTGTAAGAGGTATATTTTAATAAAACTGGTAGGCTAATAGATGTTCTGGTTTCAAAGTTAACATAATAGTTCTAACAGCAATGAGATCAGAGTTAGATCAAATATGTTTATCATGAAACATGTTTGCATATTTCTGTAGACTGGTCATGAAAAAAATCAGCTTCCATTTAACTAAGAGCTCTGAGCCTGATCCTCAGCTGATGTAAATGAGGATAGCTCCATAGACTTACATTAATTTATTCTGATTTACACTGACTGACTTCAGTGAAACTTTGCCTCTTTATACCAGCTGAGAATCTGGCCCCATTTTTATAGCAGTGAGGCTGATCATTCTAATAATAATCTTGACAGAGGCAACCAATAAATGGTTCAAAAATATCATCCCTCATCTGTTCACATTAAAAATGCCTTCAGTTCCTTAATGTTTTGGTGAACATACCTGCTGGTAGTATTCATGGAAAGTGAACTCAAAAGTATGTGAACATAACTAAAGCTACAAGCACTGGATGAACATCAGTCGCTGCTCCATTGAAGTTAGCGCTATCAACTGCAGAGTAGGGTGTTGCACGTATGTGTGACCCTACATATTGAAGGCTCCATTTCAAGTTACAAATTCCTGGACCCATCCACACTCTAAATCTTCTGTCTCTAGCAGCTTAAGATAGCTTAAACATCTATGCTTTTTTGATTGCTGATGTGAAGTCTGATTCATGATCCGTCACTTATATCTACAAGTTTCAATACCAGGCTCATATACAGTAACTAAAGCAATGAAATTAAAATCTGGTAAAGATTAATGACAATAAAATATGCTCTCTGTTCTGGAATAGAACTAAATGTGGCAGAGACTGGGAGATTTGAAAATGTTGACTCGTTTTTCAGTTCAGTTCTCAGAGATCTTGGCCCAGCAGCACATTACCTAATTTAACTGCAACTTTTTTAGATAACTTTATTGCCAGAACAACATATGCAATCTAATAGATACAGTACCACGTTCAGAGCCAGCAACCTAACCTAAATAGCCGACCAGATTTACAAATGAGCTCCCCTCACATTTTAGGTATGAAGCAGCCAGATTTTCCAAGGTGTTTAACCGCACTTAGCAGCTCCTATTGTTCTCAATGCAGTTCTGAAAATCTGGGCACTTCATTTAACAGGAGTTGAGCACTTCTGACAGTGAGAGGGAAAAACAAACAAACAAAGAGAGAGAGGGGAAAAGAGAAAGATCGGATACGCACTTGTTGGTGTGGTATACAAGATTTTTAACAGCATGAGGTCAGTGTTACTCATGAGTGGCAAAGACATGAGTGAAATACACACTGAAAACTATACGAATAGACCACTCAAGGGGCTAAAAAGTGGTCTCTGAAGGGACATGGGTGTTTTAATAAGGAAAGTTGAAGAAATCCTACAAACAATTAAATGAGGACAGTGACAGACATTGGAACCTTTTGGGGCCAAGTGGAGAAAACATTATTAAACTTTTAACTTTAAGCAAGATAACTTCCAAGGTAGCCTGTCCTGGGAGCAGTGGAATGGGGTAGAGAAAGCAACAACTTTCCAGAGCTGTCACTGGCCTTTCCCCCTTTTTGAGGCTCAAATCCAATGCAGACTAATGGGGCCCCATCTTAACTAGCTCATTTCAATCCAAAACATTGATCTGTTTGCCCTGCACAATGATGAAATAAAAGTGTTACATTCATTATATTTGACTGATGTTTTGATATAAAAACAATGTGCGTGTGGACAGTGTGTGCCTTGTGAGGAATGACGTTAAAATGTTTCAGTTGGTCTCCAGTGCTGGTTGATTTTGGACCACTTTGGAGAGGTAGGCCCTGAGTCAGCAAAACAAGTAAGTACATGCTTAATTTTAAGCATATACTCAAGTCAATGGGATTTAATTATGTGCTTAAGTGTTTTGCTGAAAAGGGCTGAGATTACTCATACGCTTCAATTAATTAATTGAATATGGGTGCAATAAAGTACATTAATATCAGTAATTTAACACTGGAGAATATTTAGGCATATTTGGGGATGGTCACATAGGTCAAGTGATTCCTTACTAAAGATGGTCCTTAACACACACACACACACGTACTGGAAGTAAGCCATTTATCTCTTGAAATGAAACTTTAGTTAAATCATTCTGACCATCATGCATGGACACTAGTGAGGTTTTTGATGAACTCTACATGTAACTTCTAGGATCCTCCTATCACAGTAAATACCTGTGTAAGCATTTGGTAGTGTATTGAAGAGGCATACTCACAACATGAGCTACATAAACTCATTCTCTAAATGGGAATATTTTAAAAGATATTGAGTACAGATGTTTCCAAGGAGGATTTAAGGTCTCACTGGGTGTCCCCAACTGGTGATCACTCTATTATACGCTTAACTCTTTATACAGAGAGAGTTCAGATTCCAGTTTTCCCTTCTCAACCTTGCGCCCAGCAAGAAATCATTGTTACATTTCAACACTTCTTTTCACCCAGTACCTAACACAAAACATGAACAGCTGCAGTTTCACTGCCCAATCCTTTCTTATACCCTTACAACATTTGTTCTGTTAATGTAGGTTAATTCTGCAAATAACACTTCTGTAAATTGTTCTTGCAAACTGCTACATCATTTATGTAAGGACTTCTGTGAACTTTGAAAAATTAATGCCTTTAATTTTGGTTGATGGCAACATCAGCAGAGCTCTGTAAATTGCACTTTAATGAGATTTTGCTACAGGGGATAATCTGCTACTGACAGAGTAACATCTTGAAAACATCTGTAGACCTATAATTTCTCTATGACGATTAGATCCCTCCACAAGACTCCAAATACAGACCAGAAATAAAGGAAAAATGTAAAGTTCTAAATGAGTACACAACCTGTTATTTAAAAAGAAAGGCACGCAATGAAAAGTTTCATGTGCTGAAAATAAATCAATTTTTCTGACTAATTAACATTTAGCTTTATTTAATTAAGAAAGTCTATTACTATCTCCACTGCTGTGCATCTGTATATAATGAAGCAAACAGCAGTAGGTATAGGATACCATGGAGGGATATGCCCAAGTAACCCAGCACTATAGGTGCAAAGGAATGTCTATTATTGTTAAGTAACTGACATCAGAGTCTTTCTTTAATGTTGTCATAAATAAAAGGAAGATTTTCACAGATGCTTTCACATATGGTTTCTTATTTGTCTCTGATGGAGACTGGGAGTTAGATTAGATGCCAAAATTAAATGATTTAAATAGACAGCTGCATAATGAAAACTACTAAATAGCACCTTTTAAATAGTTTCTATTTATAGTAGTTCTAACTACAGAAAGATGACAAATCTTGTTTTGCTTAAGCCAGACTAGCTTGTTGCTATAAAACCATTGCATTTACAATGCCAGAGCTTCAAGGCAGAGCAAATCCCATTTTGTAGCACATTGGAAATGTACAGCACACCAAATTATCCTGGCAAATAATAGTGGAAAACTCAGAATCCAAGACAATGTTAAGATATGAACTTTATCATTGAAATATGCAATTTATTATTATTTTGTAATGAAACTATGTAGGATGGGTTGAAAAAGTAGTTAAGATAGGGCTTCAGTGCAAACCTCTGGTGAAAAAACTAAACATTCTCCATCAAAGCCCAAACTTAAATTAAGCAATGAACATAAGAGGAAGCATGATTTTATGGCTGCCTGCAACAGTAGTGTACTGCAAATTACAAGCACTGAGGTATTATATTTTGGTGCCAAATTTTGCAAAAAGTACCCCTAATTTTGTGCATACAAAAATTCATTGACAATGATTGTTGGATATAATTACCACATTTGTCATTTAAATTGTTATTGACATATGCAGATTAAGCTCATAGGTTTGGGCATCCAACCACAATATGCATGTACACACACAAGAATAATTTGAGTGCACAAATAACTGAGTTGAACGGTTAAACATGTAACATTTCAGAGGCCATATTGTTTGACAATGTAGCTATTTTTTTTTCTTTGACTTGTTTGACCATGTGCTGTATAATCATGCAGTAGGGAAGAGAATGATTCAGATGTCTAAAGCCTGAATGAAGCTATTTTGGAAGTGGACTAGGAATAGCCAAACCAGCTAAGTCCTGTCTAGTTCAGAATCCCATCCCTGACAGGTATTGGAGTCCTATGCTTCAGAGGAAGTGGAAGAAACGTGGAAATGGCAGAGATGCTTAATGACTTCTTTGTTTCGGTCTTCACTGAGAAGTCTGAAGGAATGTCTAATATAGTGAATGCTTACAGAAAGAGGGTAGGTTTAGAAGATAAAATAAAAAAAGAGCAAGTAAGAAGTCACTTAGAAAAGTTAGATGCCTGCAAGTCACCAGGGCCTGATGAAATGCATCCTAGAATACTCAAGGAGTTAATAGAGGAGGTATCTGAGCCTCTAGCTATTATCTTTGGGAAATCATGGGAGATGGGGGAAATTCCAGAAGATTGGAAGGGGGAAAATATAGTGCCCATCTATAAAAAGGGAAATAAAAACAACCCAGGAAACTACAGACCAGTTAGTTTAACTTCTGTGCCAGGGAAGATAATGGAGCAGGTAATTAAAGAAATCATCTGCAAACACTTGGAAGGTGGTAAGGTGATAGGGAATAGCCAGCATGGATTTGTAAAGAACAAATCATGTCAAACTAATCTGATAGCATTCTTTGATAGGATAACGAGCCTTGTGGATAAGGGAGAAGCGGTGGATGTGATATACCTAGACTTTAGTAAGGCATTTGATACGGTGTATGTGTATATGTTAATACTGCTACAGACTGTAGTTCAGTGGTTCTCAAGCTGTAGTATTCAATGCCACTAGAACAGAGACAATACCATGGTAAAGATTGGGTAGGGAGGATGGGAAGGGTAGTGATCCATGAGTGTTTCCTTTTATTTTGAAGTGATTTTCAGAATAGAAATCTAAAGAATTACTGCTGTAGTTTTTCAGCAGGAATGAATGGCAATGCCAGCATGAATATCAGAAGCGGCACTTGGTAGGATTGCTCTGTTAACACAAAATATATATATTTAACACACAAGCAAAATGTTTGACTAGGAGGATATGAAACACTATTCACTTCTGATGAGCCAATCAGACAAAACAATTTATAAATTGTTATTTTCTTTCTTGGGCTCCCTCTCCACAAACTATTCAGAGAGCTGTAAAATGTATTTAAAACATTATATAATACAATCAAATGTAGTAATAATGAAACTACCATCCTGACAGTGAAAATGGAAAAAAAATTGAAGGCGTTCATAGCAAGAGAGAAAAGAGCTAAAAATATCTCCTTAGGACATTGTTAATGTCCAAATTCACCTGAAATAGGCGAATCTGAATAGTAACTGCATTACCAATCATTTTCTTGAAAATCTTTGGGTGGTCAAAAAGGCTAAAGTGATCCTTGTTGGATGCGTAAAGAGGGGAATCTCAAGTAGGAGTAGGAAGGTTATTTCACTTCTGTGTTTGGCACTGTTGCAACCGCTGCTGGAATGTGGCCAGTTCTGCTGGTCACAATTCAATAAGGATGTTGAACAATTGGGTAGGGTTCAGAGAAGAGCCACAAGAATGATTAATTCAGATAGGATATAAGGAGTGAGAGTAATTAACCATTGGAGCAATTTGCCCAGATCATAACAGATTCTCCTATCACTGGAAATTTGTAAATCAAGATTGGTTGTTTTTTCTAAAAGATCTACTCCAGGAATTATTTTGGGGAAATTCTGTGGCCTGTGTTATGCAGGAGGTCAGACTGGATGATCAAATGGTCCCTTCTGGCCTTGGAATAGAAAATATCAAAGGTTTGAGATTGAGCTAAGATTGGCAAGCATTCCAATATCATGAGACGATTTAGGTGGTAACAAATATTAACATTTAAGAATAATTGACATTCTTCCGTCCCTAAGTGAGACATAGGTTATTACCATCAGCAATGAAATGACAAGCACACCACTTATTTTCAAGTGGGACAAGGTTCAAAACCCTAGCTGGTGTGTCACCAAAAGCCCAGCAGACTATGGACATCTTTCTCAGACACCTAAACAAACACAACCAGGATGGTTCTCACAAGGAAAAAGCCTGGAAATGAGCTGATCTCTGTTATACACAAAATAAGCATTTGGTTTATAAGTCTACATGACATTTTTGGAAAACAGACTAACGAGTATTGTTTTTGTTATGACATAACCTGCTCCAGAACCCATCAATAAATTGAAGTGAAGACAAAAGCCTTCTTTGGTAGAAGTGACTGGAAAAGGAGAAGGTAGAGACCTTAATAAAGGTATAGCAAAATGCCTGTAGTATATACTTGTATGAAACATCTCCAAGATGGACAATACCTGAATAGTGTGTGCGTTCCATCAAAAACTGGTCCATTTCAATTACTCAGATGTTCTAAAAAAATAAACTAAAAACAACAATCAGCTGAAGGAACTATCAGTAGGCGTAAAGAGGAACATCTGAATTAATCAGACCACGTACTACCTGAAAGAGCTCTGTTGACTGATTCCTAGCAGTATCAGTGGGTAAGAAGAAGTAAGAAATGTTGGCTTCAATCTTTGCTTCCCTGTACACCACATAAAATTCTTTTAAGGAAGAATATCAGACTCCCAGCCGCTCTCCAGCCACCTTCAATCTGTGTCCCAGCTGCTTCAGCTCCCTGATATCAACCATTAAACCACAGGGGACTTTGAGCACACAAAACAGTCAGGATGTTGCAATGGTCCAAAGAGTCAAAAGCTCTCTCAATAGATGATAAATGCTGTTGGGGAACTATCCAACTTCCTGGTTGGAGGGGGAGATCAGAAATTCATCAGCAACAATAAGTAGACAACAAGAACTCCATAGGATCTCAAAGATCTTCGATATTACATAGACAAGGTGGGTAAGGTAATATCTTCTTCAAGAGAAAAGCTGTGTAGCTCAAAAGCTTGTCTCTCACACCAACGGAAGTTAGTCCAATAAAAGATATTACGTCACTCACCTTGTCTCTTTAATACCCTGGGACCAACACAGCAACAACAACTCTTCTCCTATACATCTTGTATGCTGAGTACAGACTTTTTCTCAGCTCAGTCTGCTCTCTTTGCTCCTTTTTCCTCTACTTCCATGAGTCTTACCACAATATGCACAAAGTTCATAGTTTCTGAGTTCTTTGAAGCCTCTGAGCTCAGTCAAGAATCAATGTGCACGGGATATTTTTGACCCACATAAGGCAACTGCATTTCCATCCCTGCCCTCAATGAATATGCAAAAACAGTACCTAATATCCGTTCCTCAGGTGGAAGTGAAATAAAGCTGTGTTCTGCTCAAGATTAGGTTGGAGGCACAAATTCTTGAACACAGTCCTCAGTCCTGCCAATCACATTTAGGACATGACTTTGTTGCACTGTTACTGCACCTTGCATGGAAGACTTGTGAACAAAGACTTGTACCTTTATGACTAATAAGCAATAAACTCATTGAATGGGTGCAATTTTTAGAAAATCCAGCTCATTATGTTTATGAATATTGATCAGTTATTATTATTGCATTATTTATCTCCACTGCCCCAAGCTCCTTTCCTCTTTCTCTATTCCTCATTAAACTTTTCCATGTGTCTTCGACTTTTACGCAGAATATGTATAGTACCTCCAGCTGCAATACAAACTTCCCCATATTCTACCAGCTCAGAAACTATGGGGAGGCAGAAGGGGCTAGGGTGGGGGGCAGGGACGATGAGCTGCTGAAATAGAGCAAGAAGAGGCTCCTCATGGCCCAGGCTATGGTTTACATTAATGAAAGTGAAGAGTGAGGAATCAATCAGCTTTCTTCCTCCTCTAGCTGGTCAATGGATGGATAGAGCCTCTGGGGGGGAAGGGGCCATTCTGCATCTCCCCCACCATGTGCTCTCCTCCTCCCTTCTCTTGGGGCTGTCCCAATTATTCTCAGTCCTGTCAAGTTTTACACCTGTTGGGTGGCATCCTTCTTCTTTACACTCTGCTTCCCTGCTTAATTTTAAGTAACTAGCAAGATGTGCAGATTCCGTCGCTTATCTCATGAGCATTTTATGGTTTTCACCCTTTCCCTGTCATCTCCCTGACCTTTATCCCATTCCTTTCCCTTACTGTAACTCCAAGACCAGTATTTTGTTTTCCTGTGCACATATATAGTGCTGCTGTAATAACAGACAACAAAGTTTAATATAATTTGTTAATAGTTAACAAACTCATGCTGCTTGTGGCTCATGGTTGTATTAACCTCTAATTACAAGTTTTTCAATATCTTGCTAAAGATAGAAGTTAAGGGCATTAATTGCCAGGTTCACTCTTCTTTCTGCTTTTAAAGATCAGTACTACGTTTACCTCTGTCTGGATTTCCAGTATATACCCTGATCCCCTTGACTTTTCATAACAAATGGCAGTTGTATAGGAAGATCATTAGATAGGTCTCCATTTAGGAAAGCACTTTAACACATGCTTAGCTTTAAACACAGGCTTACAGTTGAGCATGGGCCTAAGGGTCTCTATTTCCTGAATAGACATGCTTTTCTGAATCAGTGCCATAGTCTCCTAATACCCCAGGGTACATGTTGTTTGGACTAGCTGTTTTGTATCTGTTAAAATTTGGCTAAAATTCCATGGTATTAGTTTTATCCCTAGCTATTTTTATAAAGATGTTCTTGCTTCCTAACTCTCCAACTTTGCTTCTTTATCGGTCTTGACAATGGCAGTTTTAAAAGTTCAGTATCTGAGCTATTTCTGAATCATTATTAATTTCATCCCCCTCTTCGCTTACTAGTTGTGTTCACAGCAGGGCAGATCAGATAAATTAACAAAGGAAATCCTTAGAAAACGGCGCAATGCCTAGAGCAGGAGTAGCAGGATAGCTCTTCCCTTTCTTTAAATAACATTAACAATTGAAAGTCTGAATGGTAAAATGCATTTTCAAAAAGTTTTCCAGTGAATAAAAGTGATGCGTTTACATACTGAAAAGCATCCAAAATTCCGATCAACGCAGCAATGAAAAATAAAGATTGGAGACCAAATTTTGACCTGGAGTACTTGTGGGCAACTCTCGGTGCTTTTAATAGAAGCTGTTCCTTTATTTTTAGCCACAGTTTAACATTAATTAAGGACCAGATTCTCAGTTGGAGTAAATCAGCACAGCTATACTAAACCTACGCCAGGTGAGGAACTGACACTAAAAGTGCTATTTTTAGGCCAAACTATTTCTACAACAGTTCCACCTCATTGCAATTTTTTTGTAATGTATATAGCGCTTAAAGTATCAATAGACATTTAAAAGGAATGTTATGAAAATAAAATGATGGTAATAACTCACATTGAAGGAGGCGAATTAATTTAAAACTGTAATTACAAATTACTTACTATAGAAATGGCCCTATGTTCCTTTAAGATGGGATCTAGGGGCAGACATTTAAACAAACAATGAGAACCGCAAGTTTAAATTTGAGAAACCTTCTACTTTAGCAATTGTACCTTTTTCAGACCATTGATTTCAAGGCAGTTTATCAAAGCTGGTTGAGTTCAGCCTGAAATCTTAATTGCACTTGCCATTTCTATTTTAGCAGTTTGCATCCTCTATTTTGCTTGTAACATGTTTTCAAGATACGTGCACTGGGGAAGCTCATCATATATTACAATTAATGAAAAAGTATTTCCAATGAAGATGGCAATCTGTTCTGGTTTTTTTCTATCTGATAACAAGCACTAAGGTTTTTTTCCTGTTCACTGCTGATTGAATAATGTTTAGAATGTATTTTTAGAAATATGTTTAAAAATATTTTTCCTGATCAAACTAAGGTGTCTCTCCTATTCTTACTACTGCCAGGCGTTTGATTTACACACAGTTTAATTATTCAGATGTTTATGATGTTCTACATAATGAAATTTGGACCCTCATATTTTCTTCCCACATGCTCAATGCAGGCTGCAATTATAGCCACAGATATCTGTTTATTTGATGAATTTTGCTTCTTCTGCATAGTTTGATAAATATGGAAATAAGTCAAAACCTACTTTATATACAGTAATTAAAGTGAAAAATCTAGTCATGATGCAAATCCTTAATTGGACTCCAGGAGAGATATGCAGAATTTCTCTTTAATAATATGGGATGACTGGGGACAGAAAAACAAAGCACACTAAAATATGGTTTAGAAGCACAATTAATCACAAAACAGAAAACAACCAATTTAGCATACCTCATTCAGTGACTCTCAAGGCTCAGGTAATGTTCTTTTAATCATCTGGCTCTAATATTAAGGTTGTGTCATAGGCAGCTAAAATAAAACACAATATAGGTGCTGATCTTCAATATGAAACATGTTCTCTGGTCTAGTTTGTAAACACAGCGGTTTCATACTAAAATGCTCAGAGTATTTAATGATGTGTAAGTGAATGATCAATGCAGTGTAAAATGGTTTTTAACTGTATTATTTAAATGTATTAATTCATTAGCAGAAAAAAGTGACTATTTGTTGCAGGGGGTTTTTTATTGTTCACTGTGCATAATATGTTTTGTCTTAATAAAATAAAAAAAAAACATCCTTTTTAGCTTATGACATTCTAAAGTAAGAAACACTTATTAAGCAACATTAAATAACCGTTCACTAGGATGGTGCAGGTGTTGCTGAAACACAAATCTCTAGGAAAAATAAGCTTATGGAAAGCTAAGGAAATAAATGGGTTTTTTTCAAGCGCTGAACATATATTGCTCTAATCAGCTAAAATTAACCATCATTGTCACTTAATTTGATTGTAAAAATATTATTCTCTGTATAGCTTTGTGTAATATCCCATTAGGGGAGTATGAGCATGCTTTAATCAGAAGGTGCTGGATTTATTGTGATACTTTGTTTAAACTATAAATACAATTAGTCTGCTTTTGATCTTCTTATCTTAAATAAGAAATGCCAGAGCACCCTTTTTGTCTTTAAGTACATTCTATGATTTTAGAACTGTAGTTAGTATGCATCACACCCATATAATCATAATTACATACTGTAAATGCCTGCTTCAAAATCTAAAGCATTTTGCACAATGTGCTAACCGCCCAGCAAGCTGTGATTGTGGATTACACTGAAAGCCCTGTGGTCTCTGACATTACCATGAGGACCATTCTGCTGTTACCCAGATGTCCTCATTGGTAGAGGCCATGACTGCAAGCTCCATGCTGAGAGCAGCTGAAATCAGAGAGGCTTGATGTCCAGTATTCAAATCACTGTTAAAACTCACGAATCCTATTCTCTTTGACAGATAAAAGGAGCTCTAGGCAACCTAGTTTCAATGTAGTCTTCTCTTGACTACCACGAGATGACCTGCACCTCTTCATACACCTGCCATAAAACTTAAGGGCTTCGGAAATTCTTTTCTTTGAAGTATCCTAATAATAACAATCTAACCTTTGATGTTTTTCCTTGTACCACATGCTTTAACATCTTATAAGCTAAAGTGTAGTTTAATAACACTCCGTTGTGGCGCACAAAGTAGCTGAACATCTTGAGAACACAAAACACTATAAATTTAATACAAATTGTAGTAACAATGTTTTGCTCTTTGTTTATATAGTATCATAAACTTAAATTCCAAACACTCAAATTGGGCATGAACAACTCAGGCTGATTTCTATGAAAATTGAATTTATACTATGCAGGCTGCAAGATAAACTTCTTGTGTAAATGGGGTGTTGCAGGGTCTGATCCTGCTCCCATTGAAATCTGAGGGAAAACTTCCATTGACTTCAGTGGTTCAAGATCAAGCTCTTACAGTATATCCTGATATGTAGAAACTAAGGGTGAGCTTCTGGTTCCATTGAAGCAATGAGAGTTTTGTTTAAAAACATTCCTTGATTCCTGGCTTGACCATAATTCTCTATGGTTTCTTCTGAGAGTGTTGGTTCAGTTCTGTTTTATGTTGCCTAATATGTTTTTAGTAGTCAACAGTCCCCATCACCTGAATGTTTTAATCTTAAGATTGTTTCATGATCTTTGGCTTTGGATGAGTTACACAAGGGACTAATTTGATGCAGGACATATAACTATATGTTTAATGTGAGACGTACAAAAACTCCCTACTTTAGGTCCCAATCCTGAAAATATTTATGCACATGCTTAACTTTACATGCTGTGAGCCATCTAATTGAAATTGTGGCATACATAAGTCTTTGCAGAATCAGGACCTAAGCTTATCTAATGTTACTAGAATTCCTGTCTTTTCTATTAATTACCATTTTTGTTAGTCAGTTCCCCCATTGAGTTGCACTCTATTTTCACCTTATAACTTTCCAAAGCTTTCATCTTTTGAGCTCAGGATTTGCAGGCTTGGTTTCTGTCAAAAAGTGATTTTGGGAGCAGGAGAGGTTGCTGGGTTCTTTTGTGTGAGGAGGTAGGGGTTTGAAAGAGAGATTGAGCAAAAAATTTTAGCTACTTCTGAGAATGCAGAGAGGGGAAATAATATGTTCTTCCAATTACTTTTATATATACATTCTTGTCATGTTTTCTAAACAGCTTTAGCACAAATAACAGTGGGGGGTTAGAAAGCAGGAATTTGACAAGGAGGTGGTCCTCAATGAGGAGAAATGACTTTTTGAGTATATCAGTGAAATGTGGTTTAGATTTGACCAGGTTTCGAGCCTTTGAAGAAAATCACACATTCTTTGTGCAGCACATTGGACAAGGTTTTTTTTCTCACCAATGCCTCATTCCTGCAACCAGAACCTCACATAGATCCTTGCAGAAGTCAATGGGGCCTCACAACCACAAGGGCCCACGTCACATGGGTCCGATTGCGGGATCACAGCCTCCATTTGTAAAGGGCTGAAGGAGGTTACATGGCTAATTCATATGTGTTGTGGAAAATGTGCAGGTGTGTAAGTCCTGTGAATGTGTGCAGGAAATGAGGTAAGTGGGCTGGACCATTAGGAGAATGAGAACAGTGTAAGTATCCAGGAATGAGATAATTACAAGAGATACATGTTTCTAGGCATGTAGGGAAAAAAATGACATTGTATGGTGGGATTTGAGCAATACCATGTGATTGTTTGATTAAAGAGTCAGATCCTCAATTGTGTCCATTTACCCCAGCTAATGATCTAATTCAAAGTCTTCATTGTAATAAATATGCACAAGCGGGCAGAGTTAAATTGCATGTGTTAAGTTTAGGGTTAAATTTGTCATTTCCTGACTTTTTAAGTGCTTAACCGTGTCACAACCTCCTAACATAATTGTTTTTAAGGAAAATGATGAAATACCTGGACTTGGTTCATCTTTTTTCAATTGTTTAACTCACAAGTCTGCCGCCCTTTTCTGAATTCATTCTAACTTATCATCTCCTTCTAGTATTTGAGGTACCCAAAACTCTATACAATATTCTCAGTGCTGTTTCACAAGTGCCCAATAGAGAGGAACAATCACCCTCTTAACCTGTGATGTGATGCCTCTGCAGCCTGAAATTACTTTTGCTGCTATATCACACTCACACACAAAAGCTCCTTCTCTAATATGCTGTCCCCCGTAAATCCTAGGTATTTTTCAGTATTATTGTTTTCTAAGTATCTCCTTCCCAATATCTAAAGTGTTATAGGTGGTTTTATTCAGAGATTCTAATTGTTACAAGAGCTACTCAAAGTGAACAATATATTTTTTCATTCACACTTTTCATTGTCAGATTGCACTTAAACCATTTCTCATAGGAACTTTGTAATGTTCTATAGCAGACTAAGTTGAAAAGGACCAAATTCTTCTTTCAGATATTTTTGAAAAGCTCCCATTGACTAACTTCAATTAACTGAATTCATTTCAACTAATTGGGCCATATTCCTTCCTGGTGTAACACCATTGCAGACTAGTGAGCCAAATACTATGCTAACTTACATAGTTGAATTCAGTGCAGAATTAAATTCCTCGCCAATATCTGAGGACAGGATTTCACCTCCCTGGAGGTGATCTTTATCAACTGTGCAGTTAATTAGACTATCCCAATCCTTCAAACTACTAAATGAAAATGTTATTTCCTGTTAAGCAGGAAATAAGATTTGATCATCATGGTAGTCCCTACTGGCCTTAAAACCTATGAATGTATGCAACATCTACTCCCATATATGATCTTACCACCATAAGTAGTCCCATTGACTAGAGGTGAAATCCTGGTCCATTGAGGTGAATGGTAAACTCCCATTGGCTTTGATAGGGTCAAGATTTCACCTTAGGTATCTGTAGAACTGAAATCTAATACAATAGCACTACATTTATTTTAATAAAACTCAAAAATGAAATGGTTGGGAATGATTCAAAACAGCTCATCACGTTGAGAAGGAAGAGAAAAATCAATGAAAAAAGAAAGCAAGGCAAAACCATGAATATTTACATCTTGATTTGGAATTTTGGGTCTTTGGTTTGGTTTTGGTTTTGCTTAATGAAGAAATGGAAATACCATATATTTGAACAACTATTTGATGATACTACTATTTAAATGGAGCAGAATTTAGATATTATGCTCCATTTATCAAAAAACAATTACTAACCCAACTGGATCAATTTCAGCCAGACCTCAACGACAATATCAACCAATCAGTCAGCTGAAACTAAATACCTCTCTGTCCCTGAACAACAGATTACACAGTACTCCTCAAACCTACTCTCACCTGCTTCTTGCAGTGACCCCTGAAAGTCAGCAACTCTAGGTTATTTCAACCCTGAAAAGGGAATGAATTCCAGAGCTGAGGACTTCTCCTGGACAACAACCCGCCACCAGTCCCTTCCCTAACAAACCAGAGGTCTGATAAACTACCAAGAACTGGTGTAATATGCTTATGACACAAAATACTATTTAATAAGTGAGGAGACAGCTATCCCCTCTATCTTAAGTTTCCAAATAGTCTGGTGCAGTTGTACCATGTAAAGCACATTAGAGTGATCCAGCTGCAAAGTCCTAGTGATTTTATCTCCTATTCTACATCTAAGCAAGTAGTTGAAAATGCTGCACATTTTTCACACAAATATTTATTGAAGTTTCTAACTCAGAACCTTCTGGAAATGCTTTAATTAGCCACTGAGGGCAAATCTTCAAAACATTATCCCAAGAGAATAGGTTTACCTGACTTTAATTTGACAGAAGTAATGTTCAGTACAAAACAAAGTCCAAACCTTCCCAATTTCCAATCCCAACCCAAACAGCAAACCCAGAGTATGGCTGCCTGCCTGCCTGCCTGCCTTGAGGAAGAAGTCACCTCTAATTGTACAATTGTTGTCATGCCAGATTCAGTAGAGTCATCATCTGTATGGATGTTTAAGGCACAGACCATACTCATAATCAGTCTCAATAATTCCATAACTATTGCCTTAAGCATTTTTATTAGTACATATAGGGACTTGCAGTGCAGCAGGCTGATCTGTATGTCAGCTCCAGTTCCAATTAACCCCATACCAACACTCACGCTCAGGACAGACAAACTCAGAACGATCTAGTTCTAGAGCAAGAGACCGCCTACATTTCAGATTATCTGTAAACAAATACAGCAAGCCACTTCCCAGTTCCTCTCTGACCTTCATATTGAACCTAATACCTGTCTAGGCAACTGTACTTAATGAAGGTCTGTATGAGCCAATAACATATATTGCATGATTTATATTTTTTATTTAGGATTTAGAAATATAACCAATGCATGATTTTATATACACCTAATAATAAAGGATTTTTGTTATGATTACTGGTGTTATTTAACAGTTAATTTTGATAATAAGCCGTTTCCCCAGTAACTTTTCACTAGAAAGAATGCCTCCAAACAAACTTTTGAAACCAGACTGTATTTTGCAAGAGAACTGTTGCATGTACAGAGATAGGTCACTTTCATGCTTTTGAATTTACATCCAACCAGTAAAAAGAAGTTGCCAGTTGCAAGCCCAGTGTAGTGATGCAATGACTGGAATGCTTAAAATCTGGTACCCTGCCAAAAGTTGGTATTGTAAAGCTATAGTCACCTAATTTCAGCTGAGAAACTATTCATTGCCATGACAGATGTATTTGGTGAAATAATGTAGCAACCCAGCCAAGTACAAATATAGACACTTAAGAGACATATTGTCACAAAAGGCTTGAGCCTGCTCCCATTCCAGTCAGTAGCAAGACTACCATTGACTTCAGTGGAAGGAGGAGCAGGACAATGGTTTGCAGAGAAGCTGATTTCTGACATCCGAATTAGTAGCATACACGACTACCCAGCTGCAGAAGTTTATGAAATCCTCTGGCTGATTTTTATTTACGTGAAGGTAGGTAAAATATGATAAGGAGTTACAGACTCCCAGAAAATACTGCTACTGTTCTTACATGTTTGCACCTTAATGTATTATTTTTTATCTTTTTATTATTATTATAAATTAAGACCTCACAGGAAAACTTTAATGGGATCATGATAGTAAACCATTTAATGAGAATGCTTTATGGGATCTGATAGTAAGCCAGATGCATATAAAATGAAGCTTGCAATATGTAATGATTTTGATGAAAGTTTCATTAAGTTGTTCAGCAGAGGTAGGAATTCAGATGATCAAGTTGTATCAGCATTTATTAAAAATTCACACAAGGGTTGTTCCCCTATTCATATTAAGCTCATGAAGTCTTAGGCACAAACAACAAAGTAGGTTCTATAGTTTTTCCTGCCTGTTGTGAAACTAGTAAACAAATAAGCAAGGAAAAAGTTCCAGGCCATGGAGACAATGTTACAGAGTGAGCAAATCCATAGGAAGATGCTGTGCTGCTGGGGCACTCGTACTATTTAAAATTTCCAGATCCAGAATCACACACGGAAATAAGTTGTCAGAATTTATTTACAAAATAAATATTTTGACAAACAACAAAAATACTTCTGTACTGCTGAACCATTAATACACCCTATAGTACCCCTTCAATGATTAAATGTGCATAATAATTCAATATTATTCCCCAACTGTGAGCTAACCATAGCAATTGCTTGCTCTTTGCCTCTTACCATTCAATTATCTCTCTAAAGGAAGGGAGACAATTTTAGAGGGCTTAGGCCTGATTTCCCTCAATAGTAGTCTTGATTACTGTATCTGGGTAATTACAATTCTTTTCTGGGAGCTTGAGGGAGTGTAGTTTTCTCCTGTATGCTCTTGCCCAACTCAAATTTCCCAGAATCCCAGTCTGTTTCTGAGCATACTCATTGACAAATAAAAAATGGCTTTGAGACCATGATCCTTGTCAAGATGACTACTCACTACTATGCAGCAGTTGCATTCAAAGGGAAAGAAAAAATTCCCTAATCTACATGCAGGACAGAGGAAAAAGGAATTCTTAGACTGAGGGTGTGCCTTCACTGAACTCTTTTCTACATTTAAATAACAATTCCCCTTTCCCTCCAGTTAAGGAGATCCTCAAGTGTGTATGCAGAGATTATGCATATACATGCAAGCATATATACATTTCCAGCCTCCTCCTGGCTCCTATACCTGGGTAGATAAAGGGACCAATATTCATATTTTGCTCTCTGTCACTCCAGCTATTAGTTTGGGAAAGGAAAAACCACCATGTCCCATGATGCATCATTCATATTTTCTCTTCCAAACATGCATTTGATTTAGTTGAAAATGGAGTTCAAGCACCCATTCAGGATATAGGCTAAGACCTATTTATAGGACTCTTTCTACCCACTGTCCTCACCCCTATCCTCACCCACCCACCCCCCGCACACACATACACATATATTGCAGACAATGTCTGAAAGATTTTGAGTTTGAAGCGATGGCAGAAAGAGAGACAGAGGATTAAAGAATATGATTTAAAATGTAATGGAGATGAATAGGGAAAATAATTTACATAAGACAAGATCAGTAAGAGCACTGGGTGAAGAGAACTATGAAGCAAATTTCTCAAAGACCTTACTGCCACTGCTATAGTTAAAGAGAAGGAGAGGAACTGGCATGAATAGGGCAGGTAAATGCATGTGAAATAAAATAGAACATATGTGAATAACTAGTTTCAAATGGCACCTTTTATACTCAAAGCACTGCAGCCAACCCCTTCTTATCACTACTATCTATGGATCTATCTGAGCAGTGGCACAGAGAAATTGGTTAGAGCTAGTGGCCATGACCACTAGACCACAAAGTACAGGGACAAGCACAGCAGGTGCTTAAACTACTAGAGGCACAAAGCTATTTAATACCCAGTGGGTTTGCTCAGGAATGACACTCACATACAGCAGTCACAGAACAAACATGGAACTTTATTCCCAGTCCCACATAGGTACGAGGAAATGCAGAGTAGTTCAGTTAAAGGGGTTACACTAAACATTAAGCAACTAGATGCTGCTAGTAGAAAACAACACAATTAACAATTCTAATGTTAACTACAGGTCACAAGCTCTCTCCCATGCAGCTGCAGCTCTGATCCCAGTACCTGCTACATTCCCAAGGCTAAGGGCCCACTGAGCCTTGCTGATCCCTGGTCATGGCTACATCTAGTCATTATCTAGTCACACAGGGACTTCCTTGCAGTGCTCTCCTTTCAAGATGGGCCCTTTTCTTGGGCCCTTTCTTTCTGACCCTCATTTTCCTTCCTCCAGGCAAACCCCAGGAGCTTCCCGTCAGCACCAAAGTTGCTGCTTCACTGTGCAGACCCCTAGAATGGTTCCTGTCTACAGTCCACCCTCAATAGATCTGACTAGTTGAGGGAATGGGACTCAGCTGTCCATCAAAATATCAGTCTCACATAAGCTCCAAAGCTGTAGCACCTCAGTCTCCTGCTGTAGAGACCACAATAGTCCATTCAAGATCTATTACAATTTTCAAAGCATTGAGTTAGACGGTGACTATATAGCCACATGTAGAAGCTATAATGCTGTCTGCAACTGGCCACATGCAAACATTGAGCTGAATTTTGTGTCATGGTGTTACCTCCTACAACAAGATGAGCACTGTCGAATAGGATTGAAGTCAATGGGGATTGTGGGTGCTTATTAGCTTATTACCTTGAAGGAGGCATTCAGTGCATTATATGATCAATTCCACAGACATTAGACTCTGTTTGATTGATGGTGAGAATATCAGGTAGAATAGGATTATCTCCTCTTACCAAAAAGGATAATGTGATCCTGTGCAAAGGGAGTCAGATACAATACTACCTGCCAAAACAAACATTAATTCAGGGTACCATAGAGACTTGAAACCATAGATCATTTTTTCCTAATTCTACCTATTCCCACTGTGACAGACCCAGGCCAGTGGGGTACAGGAGTCTGGTAGAGGGCAAATATACTGGTCACTGGCTGAGTAGTATTCTGTTCCCTGAGTGACCAAAGCAGGGGCTGCACTAGAGTAATCAGGAACCTGCTAGAACCAAGTCAGGCAGACAAGCTGATTAGAACACCTGCAGCCAATCAAGGCAGGCTAATCATGGCGCCTGGGTTTAAAAAGGAGCTCACTCCAGTCAGGGAGGTGGGAGCCAGAGGAGAAGAAGTGTGTGAGAGGAGCTGGGAGCAAGAGGCACAAGGAGCTGAGAGTGAGAGGGTGTGCTGCTGGAGGACTAAGGAGTACAAGCGTTATCAGACGCCAGGAGGAAGATCCTGTGGTGAGGATAAAGAAGGAGTTTGGAGGAGGCCATGGGGAAGTAGCCCAGGGAGTTGTAGCTGTCATGCAGCTGTTACAGGAGGACCTATAGACAGCTGCAATCCACAGGGCCCTGGGCTGGAACCCGGAGTAGAAGGTGGGCCTGGGTTCCCCCCCAAACCTCCCAATTCCTGATCAACACAGGAGGAGTTGACCCAGACTGTGGGGAAGATCACTGAGGTGAGAAAATCTGTCAATAAGTGCAGGACCCACCAAGGTAGAAGAGGAACTGTGTCACAACTGGTGTCAGGGGTGGGATCTTGGTGTGCACAGCGTGGCAGAAGAAGGAGGGTGATTTTAAAAAAAAAAGGTAGAGGGTTTTTTTTGGTTTTTTTTTTTTTCACTGCAATGGATGACCTAGTACAGGCATTGATACAAGCTATGGCAGCCCAGCGGGAGGCTACCCGTGTCCAGGCAGCTGCCCAACAGGAGGCAGTGTGGCTGCAACAAGAGACTAATCACCTGCTGATGTACGAGGCTTCTCAAGACTGGGCTATGTTGCGGGAACTGGCAAACCAAGTAAAGACCCTTACAGAGCTGAACCACGGCCATGGTGGGATGCAGATCATACGAGCCAGCCATTGGCTGCAGAAAATGACCGGGAAGGATGATGTAGAGATATGCCTTCTGGCCTTTGAGAGGACAGCCCTGCGGGAGGCCTGGCCTCGAGATCAGTGGTCTGGCATCCTTGCCCCATTCCTGTGTGGGGAAGCCCAGAAGGCCTACTATGATCTGCCTGAAGAAGCTGCAGCAGACCACCCCCAGCTGAAAGCAGAGATCCTGGCCAGATCTGGGGTAACAACTGCAGTGCAGGCCCAGAGGTATCACAAGTGGAGGTACCAGGAAAACAAAACCCCATGGTCCCAATTGTATGACCTCATCCATCTCGCATGAAAGTGGTTGCGAATAGAATCTCGGAGTCCAGAAGAGATACTAGAGGTCATCGACTGATACATGAGGGGGCTACTGCCAGACCTTCGTGCTTGGGTAAGCCAGGACGAACCCTCCACCTATGATGAGGTTGTCGCACTGGTAGAGAGGCGAAGGACAGCAAGGGAGCTGACCCAACCAGTTAAGGAAGAGGCACCCCGGGTTAAACTAGCAGCACCAAGCCCTAGAGCTCGAGTGACTGGGCAACCAGGGGATCACAGGTGGAAAAAGAGAGGGCCCACCAGAAGCCACAAAGAGTCGGAGCACTGAGGGAGAAGAGGATTGTGATGTTAGACTGCCCAAATCAAGAGACCAGAGAATGCCTAAGGCCCCATACAGATTTTATGCCTGTAGGGAGTGGGGATATATAGCTGCACAGTGTCCCAGTGCTGAGGAGCCAATGCAGTGTAACTTGGGGAACTGGGCAGACCCATGCTCCCAATCCACCTTGTGGGGGTCTCACTAACCCCACATATGTACACCAGACCAGTAAAGCTAAATGGGGTAGAGACCACAGCACTGGTTGATTCAGGGAGTGCTATCATGCTTGTCTCGGGGAAGCTTGTGAAGTGTAGTCCGCTGCTGCGGGCTAAGCGTACAAGGATAACATGCGTCCATGGAACAGTTGGTTATTACCCCACCATCCCAGTAAAAATTGAGATTCAGGGGAACACCACTGAGGTAGCAGCAGGTGTAGTCCCTAAACTCCCATACCCGGTACTCCTAGGGAGGGACTTCCCAGAGTTTGGAGACTTACTCCCAGTAGGAGGATTGGAGAAAGAGGGGAACCCTGAAGTTAGTGAGGCATCCACAGTACACTGTCAACCCCTAGTCTTCTCTGAAATATCCCCAGATTTATTTTCCATTCCCAGACAGGGTAGAAAGTTGAAAAGGGAAAGGAGGGCAGCTAAGGCCTTGGGAACCCGAATCCTGGCCCAAAGCCAGAGGGTCACTCTCGTAGGTAGGCGGACCCAAGCAGCTGAAAAGAAGGCCACCCAGGAGGGAGGAGCATCTGTGTCTGACCCCCACCCTAACGCTTCTGAACCAGTAGAGACAACAGAGACTGGGCCCCTAGATCTTGGGCAGATTAGCCCTGGAAGAGGAAATTTTGGACAGAACCAGGCTGAAGACCCAAGGTACGACAACATTAGAAAGGAGGTGACTGAAATAGATGGGATCCCCGTGGGAGGGAGAACCCAGGGACCAGGACCCTACTTCATAATGAAGAAGAATCTCTTATACCGGGTTGCACCGGTACAGGGGCAGAAGGTACAGCAGATCTTAGTACCTCAAAAACACCAGAACGCTGTATTAAGTCTTGCTCATAGTCATCATTTTGGGGGGAACTTGGGGGTAGAGAAGACCCTGACATGAGTCCTACGATGGTTCTTCTGGCCTGGAGTACATGAACAAGTGCGGAGGTACTGTGCGTCCTGCCCAGAGTGTCAGCTGCACAGTCCCCATCCCCACCTGAGGGCACCTTTAGTACCCCTTGACATCATAGAGGTCCCCTTTGAGTGAATAGCCATGGACCTAGTGGGACCCCTGGAGAAGATGGCTCAGGGCCACCAATATATACTTGTTGTTTTGGACTATGCTACTTGCTACCCAGAAGCTGTCACCCTGTGGAACACAGCCTCTGAAACAATAGCTAAAGAGCTGGTGGGGATCTTTGCCCAAGCGGGGTACCAAGGAACCTCATTTATGTCAAAGCTAATGAAGGACCTCTGTATGCTGCTCCATATACATACTCTGAGAACTTCAGTTTACCATCCACAGACTGATGGGTTGGTAGAAAGGTTTAACCAAACCCTCAAGGCTATGATAAGGAAGGTGATAAGTCGGGACGGGAAGGATTGGGACACGCTACTGCCCTACCTTATGTTCACTATCTGGGAGGTAACTCAGGCCTCAACTGGGTTTTCCCCATTCGAGTTATTATAGGGACGTCACCCCCGTGGCATACTAGATATCACCAAAGAGATTTGGGAAGAGGAATCCAATGAGGGGAGAAATGTAATAGAACATGTAATACAGATGCGAGACCGGATAGCCCGTGTCACCCCTATTGTATGGGAACATTTGGAAAAGGCCTAGGAGGCCCAGAGAACCTATTACAATTGCCAGGCAAAAGTCCAACAGTTCCAACCAGGGGATTGGGTAATGGTGTTGGTACCCACGGCAGAAAGCTAGCTTATGGCCCAATGGCAGGGGCTCTATGAGGTGATTGAACCTATGGGGGAAGTAACCTACAAGGTGCGGCAGCCAGGACGCCGAAAACAAGAACAGATTTATCACATCAACCTTCTGAAACCCTGGCATGCACAAGAGGCGTGCATAACTATCCAGGAAAACAAACCTTCCAAACAGGTGAGAGTGTCTCCCGATTTAACGCCAGACCAGAAGAATGAGCTGTCTGAGATGATCTTCCGGAACCAAGATGTGTTCTCGACAAAACCAGATCAAACAACCGAGACATATCACAACATCGTCACGAACCCTGGGGCCAGAATAACAATGAGGCCCTATCGGGTGCCAGTGGCCAAAAGGGAGGAAATAAAAGCAGAAGAAAAAAAATGCTGGAGTTGGGGATCATCGAAGAATCCCACAGTCAGTGGTCCAGACCAATCGTGCTGGTGCCCAAACCTGATGGCACCACAAGGTTTTGCAACGACTTCCGGCGACTAAACGAAGTATCCCGGTTAGATGTGTACCCCATACCTCGCATAGATGAGCTAGTGGATCGTCTGGGGAATGCACAGTACTTGACTACCCTAGACTTGACAAAGGGGTACAGACAGATTCCCCTTGCAGAAGACACAAAGGAAAAGACTGCATTCTCTACACCAGAGGATGTTTTTCAATATACTGTCTTCCCTTTTGGACTACATGGGGCCCCAGCTACTTTCCAGTGCCTCATGGACAAGCTATTATGCCCTCATAACAGTTATACTGCTGCCTACTTGGACGATGTGGTCATTCATACCCCAGACTGGGAAACCCACCTAGAGAAGGTGGAGGCAGTCCTTGATACTTTCAGGCGAGCTGGCCTTATGGCAAACCCTGCCAAGTGCGCTGTAGGGTTTACGGAGGCCAAATATCTTGGCTACATTGTGGGAAAAGGTCTGGTAAAACCCCAAGTGAACAAGTTGAAGGCCATCCAAAATTGGCCCCGACCACGTCGCAAGAATCAAGTCCGGGCATTCCTAGGTGTAGTGGGGTATTACCGACGATTTATCCCCCACTTTGGCAAGCCCCCTGACAGACCTAGTGAAAGCCCATGGACCTGATCTGGTGAGATGGTCTGACGCAGCAGAGGAAGTATTCACAGACCTACGGACTGCCCTCTGCAGTAACCCTGTACTGATAGCCCCTGATTTCACCAAGGAATTTATCCTGCAGACAGATGCATTGGAAGTAGGGTTGGGGACCGTTCTATCACAGATGGTCAGGGAGGAGGAACACCCAATTCTCTACCTCACTAGGAAACTCCTTCCGAGGGAACAAAAATATGCAGTGGTGGAGGGAGAGTGCCTCGCCGTAAAATGGGCCATGGAAGCATTGTGCTACTACTTGCTCGGGCGCAGATTTGTCCTCGTGACCGACCATGCCCCTCTTCAATGGATGCAGCGGAACAAGGAGAAGAACACAAGGGTGAGCAGGTGGTTCTTATCCCTCCAACCTTTCCAGTTCCGTGTGCAACACAGAGCAGGGACCCTTCATGGTAATGCCAATGGCTTGTCATGTGTGCACTGTCTGGCATCCCAAGCTGCCCAAACCATCGGTGTTGAGCAGGGGGGAGGGATATGTGACAGACCCAGGCCCGTGGGGTACAGGAGTCTGGTAGAGGGCAAATATACTGATCACTGGCTGAGTAGTTTTCTGTTCCCTGAGAGACCAGAGCAGAGGCTGCACTAGAGTAATCAGGAACCTGCTAGAACCAAGTCAGGCAGACAAGCTGATTAGAACACCTGCAGCCAATCAAGGCAGGCTAATCAGGGCACGTGGGTTTAAAAAGGAGCTCGCTCCAGTCAGGGAGGGGGGAGCCAGAGGAGAAGAAGTGCGTGTGAGGAGCTGGGAGCAAGAGGCACAAGGAGCTGAGAGTGAGAGGGTGTGCTGCTGGAGGACTAAGGAGTACAAGCGTTATCAGACGCCAGGAGGAAGATCCTGTGGTGAGGATAAAGAAGGAGTTTGGAGGAGGCCATGGGGAAGTAGCCCAGGGAGTTGTAGCTGTCATGCAGCCGTTACAGGAGGTACTATAGACAGCTGCAATCCACAGGTCCCTGGGCTGGAACCCAGAGTAGAGGGCAGTCCTGGGTTCCCCCCAAACCTCCCAACTCCTGATCAGACATAGGAGGAGTTGATCCAGTCTGTGGGGAAGATCACTGAGGTGAGCAAATCTGCGAATAAGCGCAGGACCCACCAAGGTAGAGGAGGAACTTTGTCACACCACCCTTAACTCTGCAGGTCTAACAACTCCAAGATAGAGCTGAAGAATTCTCAAGAATTGAAATACTTTATATGCTAGCACATAGAACAGGTCAGAAAATCTTTTTTTTATTTCCCCTGTGGAAATCTGATTTTTCAGAAAAAAATAAAAAAAAACAAAAATATTTCAGCCTAAAAATGAAATCATTTGATTCAGAAATGTCCCAGTGGTGCCTTATAGGATTTGTAGTTCAGATACGTTATGCCTCCATTCTCATCTACAGGCCAGACCATGTATTTCCATGGCATACCACAGTTTCCCTCTTGGTCAGATAAAGCCTCATGGCAAATGCAGGCTGCAGAGCATCATGAGAGTTGTAGTCCCATAAGAGAGCACTGCCTGTAAAGGAGAACAGACATAAGACTGCTGAACTTCAACTCCCATCAGGCACCATATTAAGTATTTCAAAATCAAAATACTTTGGTTTTTGGCCAAATGCCAAAAAAAAAAAAACATTTTTAGTTTTCAGGTATTATGTCAATTTTTTAATGAAAAATTAAAATTTTGCACATAAGCAGACACTTTTCTTCAAAAAAAATATTTATGTAAAAAAAAAAATCTATTGAAAATCAGTTCTGATAAAAAAAAATTTGACCAGCTCTATCCATAGCACTTAAGGCCATATGCTGTCTTCCCTGCACTTCCTAACTCCCACTGATGGCAATTGGAGCTGTGCATACAAGGCCCTCGCATTTCAGAGAAATAGTCTGTCTAGCACACGGCACACATTGTTTATATCCAAGACTCTTCTATATGACAGATTCAAATATAATTTGTGGGTGGCTAATTTATCTCCTTTGTATAAAGAACTTCTAGCTGTTTCTATGTCACTTGGATTAAATCAGGAAATTTAAAAAAAAGCAGATATAAATTGCACACATTCAACAATACTTAATAGCAAAGCGCTGAGCAGTTTAGAAATGAGCATATTTGATCTAATCAAAATAAGTGTTGTAGGAAAGTCATCTCACTTTAATTTTTCAAAAGCTATTAGGTTTCAAATTAAATGGAAGATTAAAATAAAAATTAGCTTTAGCTGCAAGTGGAGGAGACTAAATTTGGTCAATTTTTGTTGTTTATCTGTGCAGAAAGTCCCTGCATTTACCATTTGACAAATCTTCTGATAAAACACTTGCTGCAATCAGGTGAAGTACGTTATTAATGGTTCTAAAAAGATATGCAGGATTGCCTCATCCTGAGGCAATTAAATTTGTGAAGTAAGTGTATTTAATATCTCTGAGGATCTGACTGTAATGAAACAGGTGATCTTTCTACAATTGGTATTGTTTATCTCATTTAGAATTTCTTTGCTTTTTTTTTACACTGATGAATGACTACATGACTTCAGACTCCTTCTGTTAGGGCAGTTTCCTCAACTTTTGAAAGCTGAAACTCTTTCTGGAAAATGTAACAAATCCTGGCCCATTTTAACCATACTGTATGGTAAGGATCTATCTTAGTTTTGGCATAGCTCTTTATGGTATGATCTTCCCTCCCTCCATTTCCTGACATGGCTTTAGAAGCAGTGAAGTAGTTAACTCTACTGACATTTAAAATAGATGGCATTTAAGTTAGCACCCTTTGAAATGAATGGGAGAAGTTCACACCTCAGACCTATTGTTTCAGGCTCTTAGCAGTTTCAGGTGGACCTTCCTGTATCAGTTACAGTTGGATCATCTCTTAGGCCTGGTCTACAGTGGGCGGGGGGGGGGTCAATCTAAGATACGCAACTTCAGCTACGAGAATAGTATAGCTGAAGTCAACGTATCTTAGATCGACTTAGATTGACCTACTTCACGTCCTCACGGTGCAGGATCAACAGCCGCCGCTCCCCCGTCAAGTCCACTTCAACCTTTCCCCCTGGTAGAGTTCTGGAGTTGACGGGGAGCGCATTTGGGGATCAATGTATCAGGTCTAGACGAAACACGATACATCGATCCTCAATCCGGCGGGTAGTGTAGACCTACCCCTAGAGAGACAAAGTGGGTGTGGTAATATATTTTATTGGACCAGCTTCTGTCAGTGAAAGAGACATGTTTCTGAGCTTAACAGAGCTCTCCAGGTCACATCTTTCTGTTTTTCTTCACAATCATAAACTAATTTACTCATGGAAGTTGAATTCCTGGAGCACAATTTTAGGAATATAGGGTATGTCTTTACTGCAGAGTTAACCTGGGTTCCTTAACCTGTCTCCCATCCATACACAATAACTTCTGACCCTAGTTTGGCGATACTTTCACCTGAGTTAGCTGGCTCATCTGGGGCTATCAGCTAAAGTCCAGCTTTCACTTAGGCTGGTGGGCCCACTCACTTTGCAGTTGAGATGCAAGCTAAACCGCTCAAGTGCTGATAGTCCTCCAATGCTTTCCCACAATTCTCACATTTGTCCTTCTGGGCATACAAGTTCTCCCAAGTTCTCTCTCACTGGAAAAAAATCATTGAGCAGCTCCACTTACTGCAGCTCTAAGAACCATGGTGTGTGCCCCCCAGAAGTCCTAGCACCCACCATAGGTGAGTGCAGTTCCAGTGGGGATTCAGTAATTCAAGTGTGGCTTTGCATTGTGGCGACTCCTAACTTGGGTGCTCAGACCCGGGCACTGATCTACTGGTTAATTCTGCAGTGAGGGCATACCAGATTTGTCCCTATCTCATTGGTAGGGCCCTACCAAATTCACAGCCATGAAAAACACATGAAAGCTGGTCTCCCCCATGATATGATCTTTTGTGTGCTTTTACCCTATACTATACAGGGACACCAACATTTTTCAAATTGGAGGTCCTGACCCAAAAGGAAGTTACATGGGGGGGGTAACAAAATTATTTTAAGAGGGTCACAGTATTGCCACCCTTGCTTCTGCACTGACTTCAGAGCTGGGTGGCCAGAGCGTGGTGGCTGTTGGCCTACTGCCCAGCTCTGAAGGCAGCGCTCTGCCAGCAGCAGTGCAGAAGTAAGAGTGGCAATACTGTACCATGCCATCCTTACTTCTGCACTGCTGACTTCAGAGATGGGCTGCCAGACCATGGCAGCTGCTGATCATGGGCCAAGCTCTGAAGGCAGCAGCACAGAAATAAGAGTGGCAATACCAGATCAGGTCATCCTTGCGACCCCTCCACAACTCCTTTTTGGGTCAGAACCCCTACAATTACAACATCATGAAATTTCAGATTTAAATCATGAAAATTATGATTTTTACATCCTCTGACCGTGAAATTGACCAAAATGGACTATGAACTTGGTAGGCCCCTTCTCATTGGCTAATAGTGCTTCATGCCTCCCCTTTCCACCGCATCCTATAAGGGCATGCTCCCCTTTCGGGAAATGTTGAGTTAAAGAGACCTAATAATGGAGATGTGCTTGTGTTTTCTCCACATATGACAGGGGAGCCTGTTATTTTAGAAAGCCCCAGTCCAAAAACCTTGAGTGAGGAGCTAATGACTGACCATTGCATCTAGAGGTTTATAACAGAGACTGTATCTTTATATTTGAGGCCCTGGTATGGAAAATTAGTGTAAATATGCTAGAAAAGAGACTAAGAGCAAAAGTATAACATTCTGACTGGCAACAAAAAACTGGAGGGATGTTCAATACTGCAGTTGGCATTGGAGGGACTAACTACCTCCACCAAAAACTTCCTCAAGTTTGAGAAAAATGTCTTTCTGCAGAGATAATCAGTATGTGGAACAGAGAACTAGGAGCACCAAAGGCATATTCTTTTTAAAGAGTTAGACACATACTAGTAAAAAGGTCTGTTGATCCAAATTCAGATCTGTTGACATACACCCTGTGCAGCCTCATTGACATCCCTGTGTTTAGTGGTGGAGTTGAACTGGGAAGTTATGGTTAATTACTAGAACTTATGGCCTGCTGTGGTTGAAAACTAACCTCACCAGTTTGAGGCCTGCGTATTCTGTCTATAATTAAATCTGAATACCATAAATATGTATAATGTTGGGAAATAATAACAAACTGTTTTAAAAGGGAAAATATCTACAAGGTGCTTTCCTCTTGTGATACCAAATTTCTAAAAAAAAAAGAAACTACCCTGTTCTTAACACACATAAATAAACAAAAATGCAAAAGACCAAAGGAGCATTTTTGTCTATGATTTAGAAAAAACAAATTTTTGGTTATAAAATGTTGAGTGAGCTATTAAAAATAAAGAAGAAATGTAAGCAAACTGTGATAAAGGCTATCCACATATCTTGGGGGGTTTGTAACATAACAAACCCTACTAAAGGTATGCAAAGGAGAATCAGCACAGCAGGATGAGCATGGGAGCAGCAGCATCCCACTGAACAACAAAGTTAGCATGAGAAAGCTGAGGGGTCCATACAATTTTTATTTAAGTAAAACTAATTATGGGAAGGCTGGGACCCTGCACTGCTTACAGAGCTCAAGAATTGTCCTAGTTTTCACACATCTTTGTAATCCTGGGGAAGGGAAAGGAAGTGGGATAGACACAGAAGGACATATTCTGATATCATTTATACTGGTGTAAATCAGGTAGAACTCCACTGAAGAGCATGGAGTTGTAGCAGAATAAAACTAGTGAAAGAAGATCAGCATCATGTCCAGATGGCCTGATTCTTCTCTCAGTGACACAAGTGTAAATCAAAAGTTCACTGAAGTCAATGGGGTTCCACCAGTATAAAAGTGATGTGAGAGGAGAGGGAGAGAAAAAGAGAAATGAAATATCTATACAGTTTTAGGGGCCCCAGGAATTTCTAATTCTTTGGGCCTGGATATTTCTCCTGGTACTCCTGTATGCAATCCTGTTCTGAAGGAAGGAAAGCACAGTAACAAGGCTCATTGAATGTAATTACTGATACAGCCAACTATATTCCAGAACTGGATATGTAACATACATTGATTTGTAATTGGAAAAAAATACTAACCATATCAAATCCACTGCCCAATTCTAGCAAAGAAATCGGACCTGAGGGTACACCAAATAATTATTACACAATGACCACAAAGAAGAAGGATCAATTCCCCCCTGGTAAAAGAAGAATGAGAAGAAAAGGGGGAGCAAATACAAAACAAACAAAAACAAAAAAAGAAGAAGAAGGAAGAAGAGACCAAGGCAGGGGCCAAAAAACAGTCAGTTAAGAATGAGCCTCACAAAAATACAGTGAATGGGACATTCAGTGTACGCTAAAGGAATTCCTGATGACATTCCCTAGGAGGACTTCCTTATCTGGAAAAATCCTTTCACCTTGTATTTACTGCACCCTGGAATAAGAAACAGACCTGCCCTGGTCAACCATAGCAGCCAGAAAGAGATACAAGGTAAGAGCAATTGCTCAAGTACTAAAGTGCTAGGTTATGAAGGTCTTCACTTTTTAACTTTTGCTTTATACATTTTTTATAAAATTTTATATCCTTCGGTGTATTGACAGCAAGTGCAAATCATGGAGGAACTCACACCAATTCCCCCATTCCTATCTGAATTGGCAGCAAACAGCCATTTTATCTTGGTACTTATTTATTTTAAAATAAATATTTGGTTTGTCATCCTTATCTAAAGGACTTCACCACCAGTGGAGTGCAACCCAAAGGTGAACTGCAAGAGGCACTTGCGGGGCATACAAAATCTTGCAGATGTTAGTATCAAACCCTGCAGGAGTGAGAGCAGAGCAGAGAAGGAACAGCTCATGCGTTCCTGTGTTGCTGCCTCTGTTTTTCCCCTACCCATCCAGAGCATCTCTTTAGTGCCTTACTGTGCACAGAGCTCTCGGCTCAAGGTGAAACAGCACATGAATAAGCTGTGGAGTTGGATACACTTTGCACTTCCTCTAAGCCCAGAATCATGTGGGCAACAGCCCTACCCCAGCCCCATGACCAATATCATCCCTACCATCTTCATAATCAAGCATTACTGACCCATCAGCACAAGCACTTCAACCCAGCTCATACTACCCAACGAGTGCTCATACCACCCAGGACCCACCAGTACATATAAGCCACAGTTTTTTGCCCATCCTCAACAACCTCACTATTTCCTACCACTTACACTACCTAGCATTCAAACATCTCAGTACCCAAAGAAAGAGCCACAGTTCCTTGCCATGACATGAGTCTAGTTTTGCATTCCTTCACAGCTGCAATCATGCTGCATGCAGAGCTGGGCAAATAATTCTCAGGAAATAAATTACTCAATGAATTTAGCCAGTCTTCCTGCTCACAGATTGTCTGAAAGTAGACCATGATATCCATGAATTTACCTGGTATTTGAAGTGTATTTGTAACTTTTTCTCTCTCTATGGCTTAACTGCAGAGCATTCCCCATGAGTATTCAGTATTTGATAGTTGAAATTTATGCTATATTGACTAATACGGACTGGTCACCTACGTTATTTCGTATTCTTTCTTATCGCTGATTAGATAGACTTTACAATCAGTAGGAGGGCCTAAAGAAGTCATTGGGTCTTTTAGTGTCCCTCGGAGAGGTAACAGATTAGCAGGATTGGGAAATTATTGATATTTTTATTTCTATTGTGGTTGTACCAATGGGCCTTATGGTGCAAACACAGAACAAAAAGATGGTCCCTGACCCCAAAGAACTTACAATCTAGAAAATTTAAATCTTTCCCTTTCTGGGCTATGCACGCCTTGCCAAAAACATTTTTTTTAAAAAAAAAATTAGACTTCTTTAAGATTTGCGGGTTATGTGGAGTTTAAATTTAATTTTTCTCCTTTCACAGTCACACAAATAAATGTGAAACATCCTAGCTGTGAAAAGTGTAGTCCGATAGTTTTCTAATTCAGTCAATTGCTTGTATGTCAGGGGTCTAGCAGAGTTTGGGGAGCACTTTCCCCTTGCTGTGGAGTGTCCCATATATCCAAAAGCCATTTCCAGGACTAATAGTCACACAGATGACTTTAACATTGGCTCTCCCTGAGTTGTACTTGAGCATGCCAGCTAAACATCCACTTTCCATGATTATCTATGCAAGTAAAATCCAATTCCAAGTATGTTGCACAGAAAGAAAGACATGAGATCTCATGAATCAAAAGAAACAATATTTCAATAAATCACTGGGACATGAAAAGAAAACTACTACCACACGTACTCCAGATCAGTGGTAATGGTGTAACTGTGGTGAGCTTTAGCCAGGAATTAGTTACATACCAGTTAAATAAGTTTTCCATAAACTTTAGCCATCAAAGGAGCACATAAGTTAAATATATACGTACATCTGAAAAGGAAACCTCAGAGTCTGCGAAAAGACTTTCCCCCCATATTCAAATAATGATGCTGTCATTGTGCCTCACGGGCTTCATGTGCCAAAGAGAAGGAATGAGATAAAAAGCAGACATGCCCTACTCCTCCAAGCAAAATGTTCATTCATGAAACACAAACCCAGACACATTTTTCAAGAACGTTAGTGCACCCAGGAGCAGCTGTAAGCTCTGCTCTAGCTGTTTACACTTGATTTAACTCAATTGTATATGACTTATTCAGTAAAAATGAGTATCTGTCATGGTAATTGCTGTATCACTCACATATCAGTATCTATCTTCTTTAAGCATATACAATACAAGCCTTTAGAGGGGAGTCACAGGTAAAAGTTTGTTCACAAGGCCCTGTGTACTCTGCAGCAGACAGTACCTACAATCTGCAGCAAGGTCCCTAGATACTGCTGCATTCTGGTGGGACATCTGTGGCAGTTTCAGATTAAAACCTCAGTGTTTTTAGTTTATTTCATTAAATCTGAAAATGGGCAACAGACTCAGACCAGTAGCCTCTCTGTTATTTATTTTGATAATAAATGTAAAGTACTTTGCTCTGTTCCCCCTGTTCTGGTTTTCAATAAGCTGTATATTGTCATCTGTGGGTTTCAGAGATAGTAATCCATTAAGATGCATGGGACAGTTCACACCATCAACTGTTGTTTCAGTCACATTACAAACTCAGGAAAGCATCAGTGCATCAATTACACACAATTCATATTTTCAAAGTGACCTCAGTAACTCTGAGGGATAGAATTGTAATTTTTGCTTTAAATGAAAGCTGAGATGCTGAAGCAAAACTCTGCAACAAGAGAAGAGTGGAAGTCCATTGCATATTCCACCAACAACAACCCATTGAATATGTGGGGCTCTGTCCATATCCTACTATTAGTTCCTAAGCAGAACCCCACAACTTCAGCTGAGAACCCTGCTTAACCAGCTTTAAATTGTACAATATGTTAGCAAATTATTTCCAAAAGTGTGTCTACAAATGGAAGAATAAGCCCAAATCAAAGGAGAGAAGGAATAGGAGCCCCTCACCAAACAGCGTGCCCACCATTATAGATAGTGCCTTCAGAGTCATATGAGAAACCAAAAAGTTAGTATATGAATAAGGGCTTTGTATTGTAGCACAGATTTGTCTGATAATTGTTATTTTATGTGAGACAAAAAAGGTTTCTGTGACAACTAAATTCCAAGGAAGAACACTGTATAGTTACGTTCTGGTTTCCATTATAACCAGCTCTCCTTCCAATCCTCACTTATAACTTCCGTCCATTACATTATTTTATAGCTTAAATTTTCCATGTATGCTGGCTTCCAGCTCAAAGGTGAATAAAATGCTGTTCAGTCACTCTGAGTTTGTTACATAGGTGTTGAAGGGAGTTTTAAAATTTAAGCATGTGCTTAAATGCTTTACCGATTTGATTTCAATGGAGCAGGCACCCAAATACCTTTGAGTAGCTGGGCCCAAGTGCTTTACACTATGAATAGGAGGCAAGGGGAGAGACTCCTGTCTTAAGGAAATTGTTTCCCTATGTTTAAAGTTTATGGAGCTTTAAAAGGAGCATGTTTTCACTGGCTGGTCAGAGCTTTTCTTATAAGGTGTCCTCACTCTACAGTGATTTAGAAAAACGTGCAGAAAAAAATCCTCTGTAAAGGAAGTTGCTCCAGTTAAGTCCCACTACCCTCCTATTTAAGGTTGCTTGGGTTAAGAATGCCTCATCAAACGTCTCCTGAGCTAAGGACATATTTTTAAAACATTCTTCAGTCAGGGTTAGAGTTTGGGTTCTCTCCAATGTTCTTAACTCTGCCACACTTGATTATGTTTGTCCTTTCCTATTTGTGACATTAAATACATATCAAAGTATATAATATATCCAAACTGAGCAATTGTATTAGAATCCTTGAGCCTTGCCTGCTCCCACTGAAATCAATGGGAGCTTTGACCTTGACTTAAATAGATGCAGGACTAGGCTTCTTCACATTTTGAAGGTACTGATTTTTGTGGGAGTGAATCATCAAACTTAAATTACATAAACACTGCATTTAACATCTCTGTTGTCTACATATCTACAGCCACAGCCTCATCCTGCAAGCCTTGAGCACTCAAAAATCCCATTTGATACTACCAGTTTCCTGTATGTAAGATGAGTACAGCCTCAGGTTCCTAAATATATAGCTGGGGACCAGATCCTCAGCTGGTGTAAATTGGCAGAGCTCTATTTAAAATCAACGGTGCTAAATTGATTCGCACTAGCCTAGATTCTAGATAGCCTTTCATTATTTTGGGTTTCAGGGAAGTGAGGTGGTGTGTGGATAAGATGAGACACGTCTAGTTGACCAGCTACTCAACAGGCAAATATAATTGGACATCTGTTTCCAAAATGATACATCTAAGGACCTTTAGAGATCTGTTTAATAATAATAATTCACCTTGGTTTTCCATATATTGGTAGATTCAAATACCAGCCTATTTACATATAAATATTGAACAGACTCCTAAAGGACTCCCTTGCCCTATCCCTTTCTCCTCTGATAGTTTATTCTATGAGGGATTTCTTGGACTTGAAGTTTGGGAGAAAGGAGCTGTGGAATAACTCAGTTGTGTCAAGGGACCCGCGGGTGTGCTCTTCAAAAGGTAGCATTTGTTGATCCATTTTTAAAGTAAAATCTTGCGTAAACTGCCTTTTATCTGTTGGTGCGCCACGGTTCCCTTAACTGTTGAGAGCCGCAGCCCTTTTGGATAAATGGATCTAATTCCAGCCCGGGCAACATATGGAAACCTTATTTCTTTTATCTGGTCCCTCCTAATGCAAGTATTACCTTCCCTGTTACCACCCACCACCACTGGAACTCGCATGCCCTAGATCTCTCGGCGTTCCAGAGGACATCATTGTTGCCGTTCAAGCGCGTCTAATCAGCGCTATTAATGTCTGAGGGCGTCCTGCTCATATAGGACGCTTTAAAGGGCCTCAAATTGGCAAAGATGAATTCCAAGAAGAAATGCGCCCCTCTCCTCCTTTACAAAAAAAAAAAGTTGACATCAACTCAGCTGAAAAGTAGGTTAATTAAGAGTGTCTAGCAGAGCTCCCCAGCGGTGACTGACTTCAGGTGCTGTACATTAGCGCTACTCGGCTGAAAAAGGCTTTGTTTTCACCTAGCCCCATAGCCTAGAGTGTCTGAATATTGATTGGCTCTGGATAGCTGATTTCTTTGAAATACACTGAAATACATTGTTCCTGGAAGCCGCATCTTCTCTTCGGTTTGCTTTTTTCGTTGTAATTAAAATATTAACAACACTTGGGTATTATAAATATTACCCTTGGAAATGAAGTATTACCGACGCCTGTGGAATTTCTCTAGGGCTGGGGGTGAGGCGAAGAATATTGGAGGTTGTTTGCAAAGCAAACTAAGGGGCGAGGCTTTTGGCGTTCCTCAAAACTAACTTTCAGTAATTGAGCATCTAAATTTCTGATAGCTTGGAAAATATCGCTCCAGTCCACATCTGCCTGAAGAGAGCAGAAAATCCTTCCACCTAACGCTGAACTCTTTCTTCGACAAAGCTATTGTAACCTGCTCCTAAGTGCCCCACAAATGTGCTGTTATGTCGCTGGACCTTGCCCCAAATGACTCTGTCATTACTATATGGCCCTTATTGAGTCTGGCTGGGGATCTCTAGAGAAATAGTGTTTAAGGAGCTAGACCCTCTTTTACTAAGCAGTGGCCACTGTAAAAGGATCACTCCGAAGCTGAGCTTGTCAGTCAGAAGTCAGGCTAGTTAGTAACAGAAGGCAAAAGTTCCTTCCTAATACAAACCCGGAGGCACGTTTAACTTTTAGAGAGCGTCTGGTACACTGTCTCTCTTTTTTTGTTATTATTAATTGAATGAGGACACGCAGGGGAAAGGAAGCAGGGGTAATGATAATCATAGGATTAAGAAGAGGAATAATAAAAAATAAATTGCTGTGCATTCATTCCTGCTGCTCAGGCACTGCTGCATGCAGTTATCCAAAACTAAAATGTCCTGTGCAGCAACTTTCCCTCCACCCCCCTTTTTTGAAAAATCTGCTGAAAATGAACGCTTCCTTTTGTGACAAACCATAATAAGAGGAACCCTGGCTCGGGATTTCGTGTGTAATTTAATCTGCCATTTCTCCCCTAAAGGGCTTTCCAAAAGTTTGTGTTCTGTTCGTTCTTGCAACAACACTTTGTAACGCTCAGAACTGAGTTCATGTTGAAGTCGGAAATCTTGCCGCGAGATCTCTGTATAAACAGATGGAATTACTATTTCATTGCAGCCAGACATTGACCAGAGCCAACGGAAATCGACAAAGAAAGACAACCTTTGAGACTCCCCTAGTATGTAGGGTCCTGCTGTAGCTGAAGGATTAAGTTTGGCTGGAATTCAGTGAAAATTATTATACCTAATTTGCCAAACAAATCAATATTCCTTAACTCGCTCGAATACTGTCACACTACAGAACACCTAGAAGCAGAGATTAATTCTACCCGTATTTTCTACTTAACATAGTTTACTTTTCTGGAGTTATTTTTAAAGAAAGGCCTGTCAAGAATCTCTTTCTGAATACATGCGCTTTCACTCTGACTCAGTTTCCTTTTCAAGTATTCCTTTATAAAGATGAGTAAAATCAAATCCAGTTGTTTATATCTCATCCAAAAATCAGATGACACAAAATTCAGCAGAATCTTCTTTGTTCCAATTTACTCTTAAGAGTATTTATTTTTCCTATAAGGCATGCAGCCGATCAGCCACCAGTTTAACGTTCTGGGTGAATGAATAGTAATGTCATCAGTGCTTTCATGTTCTCCAGGAAACTTTTTTGAAAGTGTGTGAATGAGTCAGATTTTAGCACTCTCACTCTTTTTTTAAAGCGTTCGCAACATAATCCCGGTCTGCTTAGTCCCACTGTCTTGTAGAAAGTATTTAATAGAAAGTGATTTTAAAATTGAAAATATAACAAAATGGCAGCGTTATGAAAGTTACCACTGAATGAGAAATTGCAAGTCTGAGATGGTATTATTGTTGTTATGACTAGAGTGTGGGCACACGCTTTATAGTGTTTTCCACCCTGAATTCTGCTCTATAATAATCATGGAAGGAAAATGTTTTCTAATTTTAGACAAACTTCTGGAACGTATTTGGAGAATGTACCTACTTTCTCTCACCCGCCATCCATTCATGAGAATAAAAGCAACATCATTAGTCTTTTAAAAAAGTTAGTTAAGTCGATGCTTTAATAGTATAGAAACTACAAACTGCTAGCATTACTTCAGACACTAGCATGTGGTTTCACTGACACTGCATTGTTTATTTGCAGGCATATCGGATTTATAAACTATCCATGATTCCTTACATTTATCTATAAAAATGCAGATTGGGTCAACACTATCACCTTAAAGTTTAAGGTCACGGCCTGGAAAGGGTCTGCTCAAGGTGAAATGTACAGGGCACAAGAAAGCCCATTGGTCTTAAATGCAGTCTAGAGGCACTGTTAATGGACTTAAATGCACTGTTAATTTTGCATAATAACAGAGGTACTGGTACTTTGGGGTCTGAATTCATAATAAAAAACACAATAAGTAAAGAAAGAGTTCTTTGATGTTATTTAGGCAAAGGTGGAAGTAATAAAAGAAATTCTTATACATATTTTTCACACTATTTAATTAACCACTTTGGAAATCAAAGGGCATTTACTTGATATCTGTATCAACCCTTGTAACAAGAAATAAGAGTGTAAGGGATCATGTTTAAAACATATGTTAAGGATTGTTTTTAAAACAGTTATAAACAACCACGTGTTTTAAAAGACGTTTATGAAATAATGAGGCAATACAATTCTATTAATCTTTTTCAGATTATGAAATGATGTATTTAAAACAGCAAAGAGTGCTGTGGCACCTTATAGACTAACAGACGTATCGGAGCATCAGCTTTCCTGGGTGAATACCCACTTCGTCACCCACGAAAGCTCATGCTCCGATATGTCTGTTAGCCTATAAGGTGCCATAGGACTCTGCTGCTTTTACAGATCCAGACTAACACGGCTACCCCTCTGATACTTATATTTAAAACAAAAATTCTTTCAAAATTATTACGGTGAGGAATTTGAAACGGAAAGCTGATAAAGCATTAAGCAGCAAGATTAATTTTAGAAAAGGAAACATGAGTTAAGTATCCTACATTTAATTTCCGATGGCGAAACAAGACAGTTCTAATAAGGCCGCGTGTGAGGCGTGATTTTTCTAACATTATTTGCATTATTTTTGAAGCTCAATCGCTCACTTGATTTCAGCAGCATAAACACATCAGAAAAGTTTGTGCTTGGGGTCTACTTCAAAAGCAAAACAACAACTCCAGTGACAGGCTATTTTGATTTTTTCCCCTCTGATTCGCAGATTGTTTAAAAGATTCCGCGTGCGTGTATCCTTGTGTATTCGGGGCTTCATATTCTATTTGATAACAATAAAAATGACATTAACATGTTTCTTCCAAAAACCGCAACTTTAATAGACAAGAAATTGGAGGCAAAACAGAGAGACGGGCAGGCAGGAATCCGTCTCTTTTGAGACTAACCCACCGATTTAAAAGTTACACTGGAAATATTTTTTACAATGTAAACAAAATTACAGGACATTCGTTGTCTTTTAGAACTAAGCTGCATACTATATTGATGTTTATGTTAGTGTCTTCCATTACCTTTTGCTGTGAACTCTGAAATAACACAAGTTGGAACCAAAGAAAGTTTCTCATTAAACTACAGCAGTGTGTTTATAAATGATATTCTTTACCTATCTCGGTTGTTTGTTTTATTTTTCCCTCTGTCCCTCTTCCCCTCTCCTCCCACCCTCACCATAAACACACTTCATAAAGGGGCTGAATGGAAAAAGGTAGATGCAGAGCTGAACAGCAGTGAACGGTAGCAGTGATGATGTATTACATTAATATTCACCTGCATTTTAAATATAAGAAAGGGTTTGTATTTAATTAGCTACCGCGATATAATGTAAATCCTAAGTTAGTGATTGAACACAATTCGATAGATAGGTAGACAGATTTGATAATAGGGAGAGGTTTATATAGCTCAGTCTCGTAAGGTATGTAATTTTCCACCAATTTAACCCAATTTATACGCAAAGGATTCTTTATAGTTTTATTCCAAACATTTTTGGAGAGGAGTTTCCTTCCTTTTTGTGTTTGTATAGTGGACACAATAGCGTGAACAGCAAGGCAATTTTATTTATGTGCAGCTTTTTGTCTATTTCACTGAAGATCCTAACCTGCAACCCTTACGAAGGGGAAGCTCACACAATGGGAGCTTTGACTGAGGAAGAAGTGCAGGATGCCTTCCGAAATTTGCATAACTTCCTTAAGAATGAAGTGGGAAGGAGATAAGGGTTGTTTTGATGATGCAGTCTCCGATTCCCTGAAGACAAAATTACAGGCTAATCCGTACACAAACCGAGTGACTCATATCTCTAGCTCTAAGCCAAGCCTAGGAATCCTGTCTAAAAAGATGTTTTTATTTTACTTAACACGGTGTTGCCGCTCTCATTTCCTTTGCCTTAAGAGGGGAAAAAAGTCTGAATTTTCCATCAAACCACAAAGAACACAAAATAACATATCCCCGGTTTACCCTTGAGATGCAAAGAAAGTCTGGTAAGCTCTTGGTACTTTTTTTGCCTGGAATTTTTGCCTTACTTAAGACCTGAGAATTGTTCCCGCATTTAAAACCATTTACTAGGGGCTCTCGCTAGCCTATCCTTTATTTCTTTAAATGTGTGTAAGCTGCAGAATTTTCTGACCCATAAATAAGCCATCAAGGTTCTCGGAAGCTCATGGATCTTTGACTGAAGTATGTGGGGGACTTACACACTTGTTCCGCGTCATGATACTTTAAAAACTTTCACAAAGACAACTCCGGACAAAAAGCACCTCTTTTAACAAGATAATTCTTGCTTTCAGTTTTATTTCTATTTTCAACTTCCTATTCTTTTGTCCCGTGACATGGCGCTTTTTTCCCCCCTTGGGGACTCTTTTCTCTTCTTTCTCCCCCCTATTCTGAACTGTTTTACAGCCTTGCTTTGTTACTGTCAGGAAAAAATGTCTGGAGAGCCCGGTCTCTTAAAGAAGAAATAGAAAAGGGAAGACTGGGGCTGCAACTTTGCCTATGCATGCAGAACATCCCAATCTGTTTTTGTGCATTGAGTTGGTGAGGGGGCAGCAGGGAGCTTGCACCCAGTCTTAGCTTGGACAATAGGAGGCTGGACAGCTGCACACCCTCAACAAAAGATTCACTCTTCTGTCAACTCTGTTTACTTAGTGTTGTCTCTGACCTCTGTGCTACACTTGTTGCTAATACATATGCTTATCAAACCATTTTAATTGGCTTTCTTCATAAACATTAGTCCCAGCACTTTTTCTTCATGTGTTTCCAAACAACTTAATTGACTTCAGTAATATTCATCTTCTTCGGTTCCACTGCCAAACAACGGGTTTATTTCAGCAGTCTGCCCGCATGCTTCCTAGTCCCGTCAAGAACGGATTTTGCATGGAAAAGGAAGATCTTCGCCTTCGAAAATTGTTTGTTTTAATGTGATCGTTACCACACGGGGGGGAGGTTCCCTGAAGGAATTAACAAGGGATTTGGATACATTGTGCAGATCGATTATCTATAGATACAGGCATAGATATAGAGAATATACTATATATTGTGCCCGGGGTAATGTGTATGTGTGGAGGGCCTGTTTGTAGGTAAGAGATGAGCATTTTAGTCATGTTTTCCTTGTGCTTTTCTTTGTTTGTTTATTATTTAACTATCTAGGTTGGTGCCAACCCAAGGAAGCCAGCCATCATCCTGTTGAGTCGATAAACGGTGCATCTAATTTAGAAAGCCAGACTGAGCAGCCACACACATGGACTCTCACGAACTGGGATCCATAGCTGCCAATCTCCAATGAAATGGAGAGTCTATGACCAAAAAGTCCAAAGAAGGGGATCTGAGTTCCTTCCCACCTCTCCTCCTCTTGGAAATGGTCTGATAGATCCAAGAAGGCTCATGCCAGACCTAAGGTTCCTCCAAAGGGCCGGCTGAGAGCAGCGGAGTAGAACTGCTCACTCCACCCCGGAGCTAGCAACCAGCGTCTGCCTAGGGACTGGCAGAGTCTCTTGGGAAAGCCGCAGCCTACCCACTTCTCCCGCCACCCCCGGCTGCAATCCCTCCCTTGCAGGCACAATAAGACATGCCAGCTGGCCCATACTAGTATTGCCTAATCCTAGTACGGTCCAGTCTTGAAAGGGCAGAGAAGGGCTGGATGTCCCCCAGCCATCCCTAGTGTTAGCTATGGTTTCAAGCATTCCTTACCGCTGAGAGGCAGCCAGGCACTGCCAGCCCGCGGGTTGGATCAGTGGGGCAGCCAGGCACTGCCAGCCCGTTGGTTGAATCAGTGGGGCAGGCAGGCACTGCCAGCCCCCAGGTTGGATCAGTTGGGCAGCCAGGCACTGCCAGCCAGCGGTTTGGATTCTAGGGGCTGCAAGGCACTGCCAGCTTGTGGTTGGGAATAGAAGGCAACCCATGGAAAATTTACTGAGCTTAGAATGCATTTATCAATTAATATTAACTATTAATATTAATAGGCTTATTACTATTATTCTTCATTAATTATTGAAGTTAGGTTTGTGGGGAGGAAAGCAGCCCTGGATTGTTTGTATGATTGTTTTCCCCGGCTTTTATCACCCTTTGCAGGCATTGTTCATGTTGATTGCCTAGCTTAGATATGATGTTGGGACAGCGCCTCCCTTGAAATGGAAACAGAGGCCCTGGATAAAGAAGGGTGGAAAAAAAGTACTTTGTAGTCTGCATCGTCCATCTTTAATTCAGAGACGCATCTATACTCCTGGGAGCGCTGCCTTTGATCTCTTTGATTTTTACACCAGATCTGTTATGGACTAAAATTCCTAGGTTTTCCATAGAAACATCTCCATTCCTTCGGGATATTGATGTTTTCTTCTTCCTAGGGGTTATGATATGGTAAATCAGATTCAGAAAAGCATGGACAATGCCAGCATTCATGGGGCTGGGGCTAGGGGGCAGAGGGGGGGCTGTAGCCTCTCTCTCTTCTCCCAATGAATCAAAATATTGTTTATTCTGTTGCTCTTTAAACCCAGTCACTTCAGCTGCCTTTCAGCGCCTTCAACTTTGGAAGAGGGGCAGCAGCAGCAGCAGGTTGCGTTGCCATGGGGACCCTACTGTATGGCAGTAGCGCCAGGCCCAAAGACAATGCCTTGCAAGGGGCTTGAAAAGTGAGGTTTCTCCCTTTGCCACACCGCCACTTCCGATGGAGCAAGCATTCTCCTGTCGGGACTCTCGTCTTGTCACTAGAACAATGGCTATTTTCGCCTGCCAATTTTTCTCTCTCTCCTGCCTTTGATCTATTAAAAAATCAAAAGAACAAAGTCAGGGGAGAAAGGGGGCTTTTGTGTTGATGCACAAGAGAGACTGTTATAATGTTGGTCTATGTGTGTGTGTCTGTTGATACACGAGAGACTGTTATAATGTTGGGGGGGGGTGCGTGTGTGTGTAGCAGGGGTAAAGAGGTAGGGTAGTTATCCTAGCGTGGGCTCTCTCTAGCCCCATCGACCCCGGGCGTGGCGTGTGCCAAAGGCCCCCCTCCCTTTCTCTTCTTCCTCCTCCCCGAGGCAGCCACGAATGAAGGGCAGCGTTGCCCAGCGTTTATCCTCCTCATTGTTCCATCACTCCCTTCGTTGCCAAACTCACGTGGCCGGTGAGGCCATCAGACGTGCAAGGCCGAGTCGGCCGCTAGATGGCGTCGAAGTGGACACCATGCAGCTCCAAGAGATAGGAAGGGGGTAGACGGGCTTATTAGTTACTATGAATCATAATAATATAGTTGAACTGAACTAAATGTATATATCAGTACACGTAATGGCATTCACGTGAGAGACATATTTTCTGGGTATTTTTAATGTGTGACGCAGATTTATGAGATTTTCTAATGATAAATCTGTGTAATCTTCACATGAATAACCATAAACAGAAGTTTCAGGAATCTAGTTTTGCTTTGAAAGCATGATTTTCTGAACTACATGAGCACTTAAAATATAGATTTATTGTCTTTGGGGGTCTTTGAAGTGTGGTCAATAAAACAAAAAAGTTGGAGTGTCAATAAAAAATGTGCCCATAAATATTTTGCATCTCTGTTCTTCTGAAGGGACAAGAGGCCATGCCAAATGAGGGACAGAGGTGAAGCAAGCCCAGCTGGGGAACTAGGCGCTCTGGGTCACTCTTGCTTTTCTCCGGAAACATGGAACCATTTAGGCCCTTTTCCTTTGCTTTATACACTGAACAATAAGATGAATGATCGGGCTTGAAAATTAACAAGATCCTTGTCTTATTTTCTTATATTTTGATTACTAATTTCAGCCAGTTTAAACGCTATTTGACCTTACGTGTTGCTAGCATTGCAATATATTATTTCCTTTTCACTGAAATGTCATGAACACCAAAGACGACTGGCAAACTCCTTATCCATTGATTAAAATGACTTTGGACCCTTAGCCATGTGAAAACGGGTCCTAATTTGATCTCTTATTACTTTTGTCCTATGAAAACTGGTTTTTCATTTTCTGTGTTTATGAATACATTCCTGTGGGGAAAGAAATAATACAGAGGGAAAACCTTTGCAGAACTGATGTACAAGAAATATATATATATTGTATATTACTAAGTACTTTTATTTCTAGGCTGTCTTTATGTTGCTGTGCAATAAAATAAAGTATTTTAAAATGTCTTGTTAAAAACCAAGCAGGATGTTAGTAGGTGTGTTTGCTCAATTAGCCGGGTTTGCTCTGCTTATTCTGGGTAAATTCCATTCGTTTGTGAATGGGGTTCAACACATTCTTCCTCTGTGTAGCTGCTGCAGGGGATTCCTGCGCCTGGTGCTGTTTGGGCCAGTCGCTGCAGCCGGCTCAGGACGCTAACAACCCCACATGAAGACCGTCTGAAAACCTCCCTCTTTGTATGAGTGAAACGCCAAACGAGTGATTCACAATACGTGCCATATTAAGGCGATAGTCAGACCTTTTTCACAGCATATTCTCAAGCCAAAGGCCCAGGCTGTTTGATCAATATTCGAGAAAGCCAGCTTCGGCCTTGGCTAGACAAAGCCAGAGTCTGCACTCTGCAGCTATGAGCAGGTGAGAAATTGCAACGTGAAATGATGATGGCTTTATACTTAAGAACATACCGTGCTTAAACAAACAAAACACTATAGAGGGCCCGAGCCTTTGTGGTTCTGGGCACACAAGTAGGCGGGGGAGGCCTGGCTCTCTCTGAATGGATCTCTTTAGAGTATCCTTGTGCATCAGTGTCTGTTTTACACGTGACTCAGCAAAATCCTCCGGTGATGCCTTCCCTTCCTGGGATCCCACTCGTTGCTGTGTTGCGCTTTAGGTGCTGGGCTGCTTTGGACCCGATTCTGCCTGCACACCCCATTGACACCCATCCGCCCCACTGGCACCAGGGGGAGGCGGATCAGGCCTTTCTGAATGGCTATATGTTTGGGAGCGAAGCCTCGGGGCTGTGTGTGCCTCGCTGGCCCGGAGGACAGTGCGTCTCAGATCAGCATCTTCCCGGTGGCGGACCGCAGGGGGAGAGCTCTGCGGTAACCCTGGCAACAAGCCCCGAAGGCTGGGGAGGCAGCACATTTCCAGGGCACTGGCTACTGCACAGACTTCCCTCCTGCCCCCCAGCCCAGCCCTAGGAACCTCCGTCCCCCCTCCAAGCGCTCCCTAGTGGGATGAGGGGGCAGGGAAGCAGGGCCAGTGCACAGGATAAAGCCCCCTCCTCCTCCCCTTTCCATCGGGCGGTGGGGCTTCCCCACCCTGGATGGCCGGGGGGATTCGCCATTGTGAGCTTTTTAGCGCGTCTTTTAGTCAAGCGTCTTCACGGATCTGGGTGCAGGGCTGCAGGCTATGGGGCTCTGGGCCTTTCAACGCTCCCCTTACAGACACACCATCCCTACACGCGGTTTTAATGCCAGCGTTTGCAAAGCTGCAGCGGGTCCGTGCCTAGAGAAGTAGCAACTCCTTGAGCTGGGGCAGCGCTGCAGCTGGGGCGGGGGGGCTGCGCCCACTCCTCACTCCCAGTTATCCCAATCTGAAGGTAGAATACGCCTCTCTCCTCCTCCCCCACTCCCTCCCCCGCGGTAATCAGAAACAATGGTGCTAATCTCCTGGCATTTGCGATGGTACAGGGATTCCCACTAAAACATTCCTCACAACAGAGGAAGAACCAATACAAGGCACGTGAGAGGCCAGCGACGTAATTAGAACTTCAACTCTGCACCTTGTGAACAAACACGGCCTGGCGAATGGCCCTGCCTGACCCGCGCTGCCGTTCCCCGGGGCCCAGGGAGGGTAGGGGGAATGAATGCTGCACCAGGACACAATCAGCAGCCTGCCACGGTACCAGCATGAACTGAAAACAGTGAGCTGAAATGTTCTTGGTGCATATTTTATCTGTATAATTAGGCTGACCATAGTACATCCATCTGGCTATAAATATAGCTGTATATGACTAGTCATCAAAAATCATTTCATCCTCTCGCCAATGGTCAGGATACAGGTTGTATAGGTAGACGATATGACTACTGATGAGTGGCCATAATGAAGACACCATGTTTTTCATTCATCTTGGTGACATCATTACTTAATACTGTGTCATAGAATCATAGAATCATAGACTATTAGGGTTGGAAGGGACCTCAGGAGGTCATCTAGTCCAACCCCCTGCTCCAAGCAGGACCAATCCCCAGATTTTTAACCCAGTTCCCTTAATGGCCCCCTCAGGGATTGAACTCACAACCCTGGGTTTAGTAGGCCAATGCTCAAACCCCTGAGCTATCCCTCCCCCATCATACCACTAAAATATAAGCAAATTGTATCAAATAGGGAATATTTCAAGACCACCAAAACATTTCCTGATGACCCTGAAACATTTTCATCATCTGTTATTGCTAAAGAAAATATTGCTGGGTTGTGAGTCAGAGCTATTGTGTCCCATTGTGTATTTTTTTCTCTCTGTCCTACACACACAGACACACAAAGTGGAAGAATGAAGAGCCATTGTAATTGATGGATTCACTGACAGGTAATACTAAAATATCATAAAACAAATTTCTCTTTGCATTATTTTTATAACACTCTTGCTTTGCTCTCATCCACTTCATTTATCCGTCCATTCTGGCATTCAGTTTATTTCACCAGCTATAGTGTAAAGGGTGTTGAGAAGGCGACCAAAACACTTCCACATCTCGGTTTTTCTTGTATAAACAGAAAGTGGGTGGATCCCTATGTATCTAGATCGTAAACTTACTTATTACTTACAGACTGAACAAAGTATATTCAAGGTTCCATGACAACTTCTGAGACATAGCAAGCGGACAATATTTCCTAAACATTACAAACTCTAACTACCAAAAAGAAATCAGCAGGTAATTATAGGCTTGACTGTATAAGTATAGGCGTCCAAAATCCTAGTTCAACTGTGTGGTCAAAAAACCAAAAAGGAACCGTTCTAATGAAAACTTCCTGTACAATGGCTACTAATTATAATTAGTGTCTTATTCTAATTAGAGTTACCTGCAAATCATAACTAATATTGAAGAGACATATATTTGGTCTTTTCTGACACTAATGTGACCTGTGGACAGCAAATTCATCCTTTAAGAGATGAATAGTTAAAGACAAAAACATTTCGAACCACCTGAAGCATTTATTTCATCCGTTAAAACTAGGCAACATTACGCACACTTCTCAAAAACACTAGTTTGTTAGGCAGAATGCACTATTTGGAAGAACTGACAAATTGTTTAGTGATGCTCGCCAGGAAATAAACCTTGCCTTTACCAAAAATGGTGGATTGTCTATCTTTATTACCTAATAAAGCAGTGTTTGTGAGAAGTATGCATGATGTAACTCAGTTTTATCAGGTGAAATGAATGGTTCAAGATAAGAAAATGAATTCTGAAGATAAAACTACTATGAAATAAATACCTGTCCTGTCCTATAAATATATGGCATAATATAAACCAAACTCCAGCTATCGCTAGACAAAACCATCTATCATTTATGGGACAGGCCAGGTATTTATTTCATACTAGCCTTATCTTCAGAATTCGTTTTCTTATCGTGTACAAAAGCTATAGTTATTTTTCTAGGCCCAAAAGAATATAAACCTCTCTTGCTGAAATAAACCTTTAGTTGATTCTTGGGTATCAAATGCAGTTATTTTAAAATAATAATTTGCCACCAAGTTTACAGAACCATCCGTCTGTTCTTTAACCAGCAAATCCCTGTTCAAACTGATTCTAATATAAAAATCTTAGAGAACACTTTGCATAACTGTGTTGCTCTTAACTGACGCACCTTCCAATAAAAGATTCACTCGAATAGTTTTTCTTTCAGATACAATTCTACAAAAGTGCTAATCCGAAACAATTTTGGGTAGTTGCCCATCATGTAATTGTATATGTTCTAACTCATTTCCTGGCGGATTTGTTTCTCAGCCAAGACACTTTTCCTAATAACTGTTCTTTTTTTCCTGGTCTACTTGAATTCAGAGTACGAACGGTTTCCACTACAACATTGCTTTAAATATCAACTGTCTTTAAAATTCACGCTTTCCTCCTTTAGGGATACATGTTATGTTAGTCTAGGTCACTGCTGACCTATAAGCCTAAATGAACTTGTGTCCACATCAAAAACAGCCACATAGAAGCAAATAACCTAAGTACCATTTCAGCCTATAGGGAAGGTTGCATCCTTCAGCTGAAGTTGGAGTATCAGCAAGCAGAGCGGACTGCAGTTGAAAAAACCCTAGCTCAGTGCTCATAACATTCGACAGAAACTTAGTATTAGTCCTAATCTTCAAGATAAAGAGAGTCCTTAATGACTATAGCCTTCAGCATTAAATGTAGGTGCGTCACAAGGGCAAAAATAATTTTTTTAAGGACTGGCACATGCACTCTAGGGACATCTATGTGAATAGAGCTGAAGTGATGCAGTCTATATTAATAGATTTGGATCTATTTACTTATTTTTGCTCACAAATGACTGCTCCTACACCCGGATGAATTATTTTTTCAAGTAGCACTACTACATTTTAGTAAAGGAGATCATATATATTTGTTGATAAAAAATAGTTACATACGAATTTTATTACCGGCCACCAGCAGCAGCTGAAAACTTCATTCCTGTGTTTTGTAACCATACTTATGCAAGTATGGCTTGTTTCAAAGTTATAATGCTGGTTTCTGCGTCTCATTTTGCTTTTAACTGCTAAATTAATGATAGATCAAAATGGGGCTTAATGTATTTTTAATAAGCTGAACTTTTCAAAACGTTCCTAACTAAAATGTAGCCGCAAAACAAAACATAGTCACTAGGAAGCATGTTCCAAAAAAGTTGAACATTCTTGAAAATCTATTAAAATATTCGTAAATGCAGCTGGCAAATGGTAAATCAATGGACAGCAACTATTTGCAATATGTTTTGTGCTGTTCATATTTTATAGAATGGAAGTACAAGCAAGAATTCAGACTTTAACTCACTTTGTTACATGCAGCTGGGACAATATTCTGTTCTGGAGGACAGCTTTATCACATGCCTCCAAATAATAAAGCAGTCTTTCAAACAAAAGAGTACACCTCAGGTGGCAGTTTATTAATGAATGACGCTCTGTCTGATAACTATTAACAATGAGTATTTTCTGCAGCTAGTCCTCCCCCTCCTCCCGCGGCCTCCAATCTAATCTTATTTACATCTGGCGGAGAGTTCTAAGGTTCTGGACGTCACATCGACAGTATTCTAATAACACCAAATCGTAACATGCGCTCCTCCAACTCTAGCCCAGAGCAACAAGAAGTCTCATCTTTTTCAAACTGAAGGAGGATGCCTTGAACTTTGGCCTCCAAAGATAAAATTCAAATAGAAAATGCCGGTTCTCATGGCCGCATTTTTAGGTTTTGTGTGGTTTCTTCCCTTTCAGGTAAAAAAGGTCAAAGCATGCAGAATTAATAGAAGTGCATCGGTCGAAATCATTTTCAAGCACATAGCACACAGCATATGATCTGTACTGCCGATGTATTTCTCATGTGCACGATTGCATTCTCACATAATGTATTTACAATTGATTTATGCTTACACTCATCAATAGTTGGAACGTGTTTTATCTCAGTCCTTTGAAAAGTAAGCTAATGTTGCAGTTAAAACAGTCACATGCTCTACACTATAGAGTAAGAATCTGTTATTGCCTTGACCGCAAGATTTGTTTTCTGACCTTTTCGTAGATTTAAAAAGAAAAGTCTGTATTCTACATGTTAAACGGTCGTCTCTTTAACCAGCAACTAGCAATCATCTGACATTAATTTATACGGCTTTTACAAATACCTAAGCTATTTAAAATGCTGAACTGGGTTGTGTGTGGCAGGGAACATCTATCTATTGAATAGGCAGTGTCACACGGTAGCATGCTCTCTTGTCAAGGCTGATTGTGTTTTAGGCAAACATTTGAGCAAACATAAAGGCAAAGGTCAAGTACTGTTCAGTTGCAGTGTGTGCTAATTCACCTAGCTAACCAATGGGGCAAAAGTTGCATTTTATGCTAGTACCGCAGACCAAACCATTGAGAAAGGCATTTTTATCAGTGAGGTCGCCTGTGACAAATTCCACAGAAGTTCGTACGAACTACAGTTTGCAAGAGAAAGTTCCTCCAGGAGTGGAGTCCTGTGCCGAGGAGTTTAGGTTGTCACGTGTACGCTGCACTTTACTCTTTGCTAGAAAGGACCTTGCAACATAATGGTATATTTCTTTTCTTTTCCTTTTCTTCAAATAAATTAGACCAAACCGGCCACTGCCGGGTGTTAAATGCATGGGGCGCTAATATTACCGTGTCCGAATGAAATTATGCAGCCGCCGAGTAGTAAGAGGCATATACAATTTGACTCTGTATTTCACGTGTGTGTGTGTGTGTGTGTGTGTGTGTGTGTGTGAGAGAGAGAGAGAGAGAGAGAGAGAGAGAGAGAGAGAGTTTCTTGCATTTTGTACCCATTACTCTCTACGTTCTTTCAAGACTATAAATCGATATTTTTAATGTGAAATACTGACATGGTTATTTGAAGCTAATCTGCCTACATCATTTTCCAGCGACCCTCGTGATTTTGATATGGAAAATCATACCCCCATGCAAGAAAAAGCAGATGTATCCAAGTATTGGTGATGGTTGTCAGACTAACAACATACAGGTCTCCCTCCCTCTCCCTCTCTCTTAAACCATTCCTGTCTCCTCAGTTCAGCCTCGAGGGCTCGCAATAGTCATTTTGTTTGAACCAATGGCTGTGCTTCCATAAAGGCAACACGTACGGTCATTTTCATAATAAACTCGAGTTTCACAGTTGTGATCTTAGGCAGCGTCAGGTATGGTGTTTGCACGTGCAATAATAATCATCATATTGGCAATGAGTCTGCAAAAATGACAGCAGCTAAAATGATTATTAACCCACTCTAAGGCTAGTGAAGTCATTATATGTTGCCTTGTGATATACAGTATATATCACACAACCTTTCAATCTCAGCTTCTAGGGAGTCACTGATGCATGAATTTCGAGTGTAAATAATCTTGATTTTTTTAATACAATTCCAAATACAAGAACAACAACAATTCGGTTAGAAACATAATTTTAAGGATGGAATTAGTTTGTTCTGTCTGAAACTAAATTAAAACTCCTTAGGTACATTTTATTTGGGGTGTAGACTTTCAACTAGCTCCCAGGCACACAACTATAAAACACATTTAAAAAGTAAACTTACCTCAGCCTGCCAAAGCATTACATTTGGTGCGATTCCTCCTGAGTGCTGTAGAAATTTGCTCCTCCAAGACGCTACATACAACATGGTGGATACAGTAAGAAGTAAAAAGAAAAGAAAAAGAAAAAAACAAAGGGCGGGAGATTTTCATATCTTTAAAAAGTATAATCTGCCTCAAATGTCTCCAATTTCTTTACAACTCACTGACTAAGGCCTTTTAAACACCACCTGGGCAGTTTCACAAGCTTTAAAGTTTGTGTGTGTGTGTGTGTGTGTGCGCGCGCGCGCGCGCGTGTGTAAAAAAAAAAGCATTCAGAGGTATAAAAGTGTTACCCTGATCCTTGGTGTGGTGTTTTTTATATGCACTTCTCATTTCAGTTAACTTTTTAAAGATGAGAAAAGCTGGACCCTTTCGTTTTCGAGAGACTTTTCTCGTTATTCATCTGTTTAGTAGCCTTAGCCGCACAAAAGCGTATCAGCTGCGTTATGAAAAATGGCCTAAGCCCAGAGAATGTCACAGTGGTCGACTTATTATTTTAGCCCTTCTTAAAAAAAAACTCAGGGAAAGTTTGCTTTTGATGAATTCAATAAAAGCGGAGCTGCAACGGAAGAGATTTTAAGCTAAAATCATACAGCATGGGGGCAAAGCTTAAAACAGCCAGATGGCCAAAGGTAGATTGACGCTCCCTGTTTTCAAAACCAAGATGTAGAATTACGCCAGTTGAGCTTCTTAGCTGCATTAATCCCGATCTATCTTTATTTTTTCCCCAACTGAGGTGTTTTGCTTCTTGAGGAGGGAGGGGAGAGGGGAGTTTAAGCTAGCAATATCAACTTCTTTCCTACCAGACCTGGAGGATTTTGTAAAAAAGTCTCTTGGGTTTTGTGTGTTTGTTTGTTTGTTGCAAGGTGTTGTTTTTAAATTACCATCCATTCACTTACACTGCGATAGAAAGAGCTTTCTTGATCATTAATAAAGATGAAAAGTTGAGAGAGCTGCACTAAGCGAAATCTCAGAACATCCTTGTAACAACTTCTTATCCTTCTATAATTCTCTAGATACACAAGAAAAATAGCTCTGAGAATCTGTTATCACGCTTTGATTTGTTTTTTTTTTAAATAAACACTCCTATAGAATCAAAATGTAAAAATCAAATCCTGCCCTCACTTGCAATGGAACCTCATTGATTTCAGTGGAAACGCAAGTTCATGATTGACTTCAAGAAAGTTGTACTGACTATAAGTGAGGGCTGAGTTTTGTCTCCTGGTACTTTCTCTAAAATTGTGTCACCTGCTTTGATAACAGAATGAAGCTTTTGATGCCCTTGGTCTCCTGGAAATGTCTGCATCCAGGTGTTGTTTTTTACAGAGATAGGAGAGTAGTTTCCTAGATAACTAACAATGCAAGAATAAAACAAAGTTGTTCACAATTCTTTCTTTCTTTGTGATTTCTTTACCTCGTGTCTATAATAAATGTATTCATGTTACTGAAAACCGTTATGGTTCATAATAAGGGGAAGCTAAATAAATCTACAGCAGGATAACGTGGTAGGGCAGGCTAATGACCTTCACCTCTGCCCTCTTCTTCAAGTGATTCTACACTGAGTGAGTCTGCGAATCTCCACTCAATTGTTGCTGGTAATTTGGCACAATCTAACACATTTAGCCACCGGGAAGGACAGATCAGAGCTAGGTGAAGATATGAAACACTTCTCACCCAAGGTCAAGGACTAGGCATTGAGAGGTCAATTTAGCTAAGCATGTGGCGAGGCACCTAATGCACCTGAGGTTTCTGTTGAGAATACTCTGCCAATCACACTAAGTGCCATGCTGTAGTGTTTAGCTGAATAAACAGTTCGTAAATGACACAAGTAAAAATGTGTCTAACGTGCAACTATAATAACCCCAGCCTGTCTAGCAGTGCATATTACTACAGATGTTCCATTTCTTAACTAAATTCAAGTTATAGTCACCTGTTTCTAAACGAATACATTGTTTTCATCACCTCTAAACTAATTCCTGCAGGTCGTGTTTTGCAGTATGAAGGACATTGCAGTTGTTTTAAATGATAATGGAGAGGATTTGTATTCCATAAAGAAAATCATGTGATTTGATTTCTTGTCAACATGTCCATCTACCCGTTAATGCCACCTAAAGAATGCTTGCCCCACCGGCAAAATTTGCAACACGTCTTTGCATTTTCGTTTAATCCAAGTATTTTTGGTTTGCTTATCTTTTATCTGAGGTGTCTGTATGTGTGATGCACACTGTGTTTTCCTTTTAAACAATAAAGACTCTCAGTTTTCTTAGTTATTCATTAAAATGATCCATATCAGTCCGGTAAATATTATTGAAAAGGAAAAGTGAAGCTGGATAGTGCGAATGTTTCCATGGAATTGGATCTTCTCCAATTCTATTCATAGTTTTAATCTTACATTCAGTTAACATCGCAAACCGTGAAACGAAAAAGAAAAGAAAAATCGGGAGTCACGTTTGAAAGATTGGGATAAGTTAATGGAAATGGGTGGATATCACTTGCTCACTGTCACACAATCAATACGCAAGGAAGAACGAATTCACTTTACGCTTTCCTAATGACCAATACCCGGACTATGGGGGACTTGATCCTTAACAGTTGTTGTAAAGAATGATGAAAGCGATAATGAAGGTCTGGACGAGGAATCATTGTGCAATGATTGTTCGTGAGGGTGTTTTATTAGAAAAAGTTTGGAACTAAGAGTGAATTCAAGTGTCTGGCTCAAAGGAACAAAACGTGAACTCAGCTCCGGCATAATCAGAACGTCCTGTCCCTTCGCAGCACACCTAGCGCAGCCGCCAGGTGAAATCCTGTAAACAAGTTGCCATTCGGAATAGTAAACGTGCATGTTCTCTGTGATTAATGTTAAGTATATTTGGATATTACTGCAAACACGTTTTCTTCCTTTACAGACCGATGCTGAGTCCTAACCATTTTTTTCCTCTTCATTCGGCAGCTGTACCTTATTTAATGATCTGCAGGCAAGAAATTCAGTGCAAACTTCGTTACCTATTGTACAACCTAATCCAGAAAAGTTTGGGAAACCCGTATAATCAGAGATGCAACAATGCTGGGAATTCACTTTCCTTTGCTAATGGACTATGTTTTCCAAAAGCCGGTTACATTTAATAAAAATTAATTGGAATGAACAGAGAGCTCCATTTTCAGGTTCGCAGGAAATATCATTTAGTTCAGATCGCGAGAAGTTTAGAAAACTTCAAACAGGTAGTTAAATACATCCAAATGAATAGCTGTCTTCCCGAAAATAATATCTGTTTAATTCAGAATGGCATTCCAGAAAACGTGTATATAGAGAGAGCGCTCCAGGTGAATAAAATCCTAGCGCATGCACGCAGGCACGCAAGCACGCACACACACACACACACATACTACTACAGATGGCCAGACATAGACACATACGCACATGTATTAAATAAAACTGCAACTTTTTCATGCAAACGATACGTACAATAGTCTAGCAATGGAGTGGAAGTAAGATGAGTAGGTTCCAAACCTCACTCAGCCCCATATTACCTTGGTCAAGTCACCTAACTTCGCGGTGTCCTCGTTTACTTACCTAGAACAATGGGCTAATAATGTTACCAACTTGTGCATACGTCTTTGAGAGCCTGTCATGAGAGGTGCTGTGTAAAACCAAAGCGTCAATACTGGACTGAAATCTGAATTTCTCTCTTAGTCCTTACTCAGTTGAAGCTCTCTTTATAGGTAGGGAGAGTTTTATCCAAGTAGCAACCAAAGGATTGCAGAATAATGAATTATTTTCAATGTGGTTCGAAGGAATTATTGCTAGCTTAAAGGTACAAGTTACTGATCCTTCTCAAAATCACGTTCTTGTATATAATTCATTCATTTTGCCTTCTACTTTAAAGAAGAGTGTCTTCTAATTGACAATATCAACAAGTCTTTTGCAACTTCTACAGTAAGTCAGACGTACGTGTTATTTCAGGGATGCACATAACTCGTTATTTATATTTAAAATGGTTTTCTTATATGTCCTTAGGTACCTTACGGTTCAGGAATTACAGTATGGTTACAACATTAGAATGGTTACACTATCAAATGTGTTAATCTACACCTTTGTGGGGGCGTCTGTTTACAGGGAACAAAGGCAAACAGAATTTGATCAAATTCACGATTATGTAAAATAGTAGAGGGTTCATTGATTAATATTTGTCTTCTTCGTTTAAAAGTATGTTAAAAATATCCTCGCTCATTTAGCATATTTAACCTACCTTAAAAGTGCTCAGATATCTTTTTTGTGATCTTTCGTGCTAAGGACTCGCCATAATATCGGGCCCGATCCTATAATCCTTAAGGAGTCAAAACTCCCTAGAGGAGTTTTTCTTTAGTCAGGACTGTAATAGTTCGTGTCCATTGCAATGATCTTTCCACCAGAGATTACACAGTGTCTGCTAGAGACTCATTGGGGCGGGGGGGGGTAGATTTAAGCTCCTCTCCAGTTATGTGGAAGCTCTGACTTGTAGTTTTTATTCCCCATCTTGCAAATGTCAGTAACATGCAACTTTAGTGCTCTGCAGTTAATATTTTTTGCCCGAGGTCTATTACTAGCATTAATTGTCCCAATAAATTGAGATATAGTGTTCATAATGCAATGTAACAATATGGTTATAGTCCACGTGTATGACTTAATTAAGCTATTTGCAGCCTGATGCTGCAAGTCAACGGGTGTGCAAGTGGATTAACAATGTACTGTTCTCGTATCCTCAGGACGGTGCATAATTACTTTACTGGCGGTACATATCAATTTTTGATGATTGCAGAACACATGTTCACTTTACCAACAAGCGCTTTAATAACTCTCCACTGTGTTTTTAAAAAACGTTGTTTGGAAATATTTGGAAGTCTCTGCAAACAGTTCTATAGATTCTTAGCGTGTACCTCAATGGGCGGAGGTTTATACCGGATGTATGTTTCATAAAGCGCATGAGCTAATACACAGTCCATGCCCCAGATTGAGGGTTTGGAGTTCCCTGATGCCATCAAACTCCCACTCCACCCTTAATCTGCAGAGCTGTCAGCGCTGCTCCAGAGAGTGGATTTGATTCCGCTCCCTATTTTTGACACAACATATGTCCACGCAGGAAGCTGTGGTTCACTTGCAGACCAATAAGGAATTAATAATTGAATGGGGGAGATGTTCACTGGATTTCAGTCCGGTCAATGCACTGAGATCTGGGCATCAAAGGAAGGAGAAGTGTCTGGGTCCAAGAAGGCCTCCTTGATCTCCTTGGTGCGTGGAATCCAGGAGTGGATATGGTGTCCCGACGCATGTCCCTGGAATTTTCAAACCGAGTAATGAAATTACAGAACTCGATTACGACAACTCTGACCGGACTCGTTGGCGAGTTCAATGTCTTTGTTAAAAACAAGATGGTGCCAGAACCGACTCTCCCACCATGCTGGCTCACAATGTTTGCCTCTGTTAGGTATGATTTACTGTTGGCATGGGAAGCCAAAAGTAGACCGTGATGATCAAGTGACCTTTCCGCAGTGAACATAATTTGTCATCCATAATTTTTATTGGAAAGATAGGTAGCCATCGATCAGTATGTATTCAAGTGCATTAAACGTTTCCATAGGGAAGCTTGTTAAGGTCTGATGCTCAAAAGCTTTTGCAATAATGCTAGCGCTTTAGAGAATCAAAAGCCACCTAGTTTAAAGAGTACCATTTTCTCGTGTTAAACCCATTAGATAAAATTTTTCTAAATCTTTTCACTGGGGCCTTGGTTAGTGTAGGAGCCACAAGAGACTGAATCATGTCAACTAAGTTTGGGTGACTTCTACTTATTCACTTGTCTTGGAGTCTATTAGAAGTGGAGTCATTGTGATTTCCTTAGTTTAGAAGGTTATTTAAAAACTCATCTGAATAATGTTTTCTGGGAGTGATTTTCTAAAACCCTCAACAAGTCAGTTCTATTTATTAGAGTAGATTGTAGTTACAAATCACATTGCAATAATTGTAAATCATGCATGACAATAGCTGCCCAGGTAAAATGTTTTAAAGCCCTTTTCGGGTAGAGCTCATGTAATAAATCAATAAAAAAATAATATCCCCGTCAGCTTTTCAACAGAACACTACGTTCACCCTTAAAATGTATTGATGACGGTGTTCCTGTTTAAAGTTTCCTGGGGAAAAAAAGTCGATTTGTTCTTGTACCTGAAGCAGGTGATGTTTATGCAGAGACATCTGAATGACAGCAGGAGTGAAGGACAAATCTAATAAAGCCTAATAAACCGTGAGAGTCTAAATGTCATTAAACTTACAAAGATGAGACTCCAAAGCACCAAAAAGGTAAATGTCTTCATTAGTCTGATCTCTGCAGACTGTCGAACATTTCATTAATTTATAATTTATGATTGTTTGACAAATATTGAAAAGTATGTAAATATGAAGGGATAATGTCTTTTCTGCGGGAGATGAGGAAATGACCCAAACTGTACGTGCCTGCTAGATTACACACGAGGTTCCATCTATCTGTTATCAAACTGTGCTTTCCCTTAATACAACATATTGTGCAACTGACAAGTGAAATAGTGCAGATAAACCAATGGTTTAAAACGTAATAAAGACAACAGCCATTTGCATTTTTTACATTTTATTACAAAGGTAATTTACTATGACACATTTCTGAAAGTAATTTATGAAAACATTTTAAAGCAATTATATAATGTATACAGCACTTGGAGGCACAAAAAGTCAGATAAATAATAGCATTATGGATCTTCAGAGACTTTCTGTGGCTTGCACAGGCAAAATTATTTCGAAAAGAATATTTTACAGGGTAAAAGGAGCAGCAGTAAAATATAAAAGCATAGAAATGAAACGCAGAATGATGTAATAAAGAGGAAATGGATACTACTTCGGACTGGAAGTGCAGCATTATATATCCAAGGAAACAATTTCGTCTTTTCCAGATGACTGAAATCAGCTAATAGCATTTTTTTCCCTGAACACTACAGGCAGGTTGGGTATTTTCTTTAAGGAGAGGCTTTTTGTCATCAATTTTTAATATAAATCACATTTTGTGGTCCACAACTTACCCTGCCTGACTTCAGTGGGACCACTGAAGTGAGTAAAGGAAACAGGACTTGACCCAGTTAGCTCGCTCTGTCTCTCTGAGAGACAGTAAACATTGTTGTATTACTACTGAATTAATGGGGGAGGAGGAAGAATGTGGACCCTGCAGTCCTTACTTGGGCATTATTCCCAGTAAAAAATTTCCCTCGTGTTGACAGGGCCTGTGTATGTGTATTAGGGATGAGAAGTGGAAATTTCAATGGGAATTGTGCTTGAGCAAGGACTGGATGATCCTGTCACCACCATCTCGCTTTTTCTATTAATTAATGAAAAATATTAGTGTTATTTCCACCCTATCACCTCCTCCTCCTTTGCATTTAAAGGCTTATCTTGCCCCGTTGAAGTCAAGGGGAGCCTTGCCATTGATTTCAAGAGGAGTAGGATAGGGCCTTCGGTCAGAATTCAGTAATATTCATTAATCGCGAATGTAGTATTTTTTTTTCGGATTTGGCCTGTTAAATTATCTCTGTGTGATATTTATATCATCATATATTTTACAGTTTAGCAAACAATAGATTTTTGCTCGTTATCGTTAAAAAGAACGGAAGGCACAGAAACATCGAAATATCAGGATTAAAGATTCATATGTTCTTCCAACAAATGTTATGGCTTCAGGTATGGGACTTTTTACAAAACCTTGAACAAGAAATTGTAACATTATCAGTACAGATTTGAAAACATTTAGCATGAAACTTTGTGTTGTATATTCAAAGACACCCAATAAACAATAATTTATAAAGCTAAGTTTTGTAAAGGATTCCAGCGTTCCAGAGAACATCTTACGTGGTTTTTTTCCTTCTATTTGCATAAGGAGTGTCCTTCGGAGAAATGCAGCTATAACAAGCTTGTAAAATAAAATTGAAATCTCAACTATTTCTCAGATCTATAAGGTTGTTTTATTCCAAAATCTTGCAAATATTTCAGTAGTGCGTGTTAGAAGTTTCACTACAAGACCCCTGGCAGAGTTGATTACCTACTGTGAGACTACTGCCACAAACCCTTTTCACCAGACATAAATCTCTTACCCTAAGAAAATAGGCACTTGTCACAATTGAAATTCGATTTATGGGATAGCAGTATGTAGCAGTTTAGGGAACCTTATATTTTACCTTTGAGTCCTTCTGACTGTAAATATCTAGCACGTCTTTCTCCCAGAGGTCTTATAAAAACTTAAATAACTGAAGTGATTTCAAAGTTTATAAGGGCTTCCTTCCAAAGAGGTACGTCTGCATGTTTGCACTGCTAAACTGCCATCCAACTTCAGAATTCCAGGAAGGGGGGGAGTAAGGGGGAACTATTGACATTTCTTGTCCATTTTTTTTGTGAATTGATATTTCAAAGGAATAGTCATCAGGTGATTCCACTTTTACCTCTCTGTTGTACACTTTTCCTTATGGCAATATAAACATTAGAAATGAAGAAAGCTGGAATTATCCCAATGCACATACACTCCTCTCCTCTGGGAAATTGGAGCGTATTGGGCAAGAGATGAAGCTGACATGTAGTTTTCAGTTATTTTAGCAACCAGACCTTAAACAAATTCTAGTTGAGGTTAGTTCTTTTTCTGTAGCCCAAAATTCAGAAGGGTCGGTGCTGCTGTAGGAAGGCCGGGACCTGACAGTATTTATACAGGGGGACAGTTGTATCACTGACTGTTCCATCCTCTGAAAAAAAAATATATGCTTGCATTCCGACCAATATTTATTTATTTACTTTATTTGATGAACAGCATCCCCACCGCCTTGAGGACCTCCTAGAAGAAACTTTACCATAGGTTTCCTTAGCATTTTGAAGTCATTTCAGTAAACAGACAAACAAACCTCACACATCTCATCACAAAATTAGGTCATTTTCTGTAGCCTGATAAACTGTGCATTATTTGCAATCACAGCCTGAAGTGAGCCCTCACCTTTTCCTGTCATGGAATTCTTATGTAATGTATATTCTCTTATATTACACACAGAACGCGTGTTACCATGTGTCACGTAAAGGTCTTTTGAGGTGCAGTCCTTCAATGGCACATTTGTGAATTTATAAGTTAACAGCTGTCAACAGATGAAAAATGACAAACAGTTACATTTGCTTTAACGTCCTATGAAAGTGAGGAGAGAGGAAGCAAGGAAGAAAAAAATCATTTTCATGACTTAATTGATTGTTTATGAAATTCACAAGTTAGTAACTTATAATTAAGGTTAAAAAATAAATGCTTCTGATGTGTCAACTCTAGTGGGCAAACCAATCGATTAGTAATAAATGGGCACAATGAAAAGGCTCCATTGTTTTCTGTTAAGCAATTCATAAGTGACCTCGTTTATATCTGAAGAACTATTTTTGATGACTTAGGGTATATTCAAAAACAAACTTTCCCTCGGCGTTTTGGGGTTGGGTTTTTTTTTTTTGTGTGTGTATGTGTGTGTGTCATGCTTTTCTTTCCAAATAGCCAGATGATTTTAAAAAGAAAAACAGAGAGAAATGATAAATCGTGTCGCATAGTTAATAGCTGCAGGGCGCGTTTACCAATTCATAATCATTTATTCTTGGTGATGTATGACCCTTACTCTTAAATCTCAAAAGCTTCTATTTGAAGGTGTAAATAGCTTCCCCCCTCCTTGCAGTAAACCTTACTGCATTAGCAGTGATTGATCTGCTGTACAATTCGTCCCAGAGTGCTATTTTAGAGGGGGAACACTGGCTTTTGGAGATTAACTGGGGAGTCTGTTACATATTAATGAACCTAGGAGATATACTAACGTTTTGGTAATTTAGTTATTTGTGTCTATAGCTTTCGCCGTTATTTTCTCTTAGACCCCCGCGGTTGTTATACATCGAATTAAAAAGTGGTCCTTTAGCATCATTTTTTTCAGTGGCAACTAAACGCCATTTAATGTGAAAAACAAATGTTGACTTGTCTCTTGAAGGAAGTGTGTTCTTGGCAAGATATCAAAGTGTTTTAAACTGTATTAGAGGATTTTGTTAGTTTTTTACCCTGAGCTCACTGTAATGTAATAAAATAACCTCTTGGTGTTTGAGAAAACCCATCAGAAAGGGGGGAATTGGTATTATGATGCGCTGGCTGCAAATATGACTAAATTTACTTGGGGATTATAGTTCTATCAGAAATGCGATGGCAGCTGTTGGCTAGGATTAAAAAGTTGATTAACGTGCTAATTAATAATAATCGATAGATGCACTAATACTCTCCCTCCAACTCATATATTAGAAATGGGAGCGAAAAACTTTTGCTCAGCCTCTAAGATATAGCATACAAAGAAGTCAGTTTAATACAAGTTCTGTTAAATCATTGATTTTTATGAGCCACACCGATAAAATGCATTATCTTTCCTTGGGAATGTTTGGATGTGGTATATCAGATACAGAACACACTGCACGTGTTCAGGTTTAAATTGCACAAGGCTGAAGCTGTGGTTTGCTGTAGCAATACAGAAAGAACAAACGTGCAAGAAAAAATATTGTTTATGTCCAGAAATTAACCCCGCCTATTCCCCAGCCTCCCTCCCCAGTCTTAGTTCAATAGCAGAGCAATGTCTATCTCCTACGTGGAAAAATATGGAGTTCTAGAAATTTGCGGGATTTTTAGAAACTATGTGGTTCTGCTTCCCATTAACTTTTACTGATCAGAGTTAATTATATTAGAAGGCCATTAATACAGACTGCTCCGATATTCATCCATTCATGCAAAAAACACCACTCTGTAAAACAGGTTTTGTCATGATGTGACTTATGAACTCAAAAAAGCCTAACTTTCCCGCAGTTATAACAGATAGGTTAAAATACCATGTATGCCTAACATGTACAAGATTGACACGTTTTATACGCCATTTATTGCTGATGCACAAATATTTAAACGCAGCTCCCCGGTGACGTCTGTTGATAGCAGAGAACAGCTACAAAAATCAAATACAAATTGCCTTATTTTTAATGGAAGCAAATATGTTTATCTCCGAGTATTATGTCAAAGAGTTAAGCATTTGTTTAGAACAAACTCAAGAAGCAACAGTTTTTGCAAGAACTTTTTCTGAAGAACAAAGTAATCCTGGGCTACTTGGCCAGTTGGCTAGGAAGGAACTTTTGTTTTCTTGGGCGATTTATGTTCTTTATAAATATGTGGTTTGGAAAATAAAAAGAAACTTGAAAACGTTGTTACAATGAAAAAGGACAAATTAGAAGACATTTTCTGTGATCAAAGGGGAAAGAGAAAGCGAGTATGGGTATTCAAAAAGCTTGACTTATTCAGACAACTCCTTTGGAACAGAAGGGCAACAAGCGTGTCTCACATTGAAAAGGCGCCTCTATTCAGAGTGCAGGTGCGAAGTGGTGTGGCACATTCTGGCACATTATGTAAAGGTTGTTGGAGATTAGTGTTCAGCCTTAATAACTAAAGCGCTTGATTTACATTGGAGAAAAGCCTCCTCATCCGTGAAAGCAAAATAATTTAACGCGTGATCATTTCGAGTGCTGCTGATATCCTAATACTTGCATTGTTCTCTGCAAAGTACTAGAGGAGTGCGGATTGATTCTTTGGGAACCTATCATTTACAGCCACTGAACTCTGTTCAGAACTGGAGGTCTGGAGGGAAGATAAAAGAGGGACCTAAGAGAAAAGTTTCACATTTGAATAAAGAAAACAATGTAAATGTGGCACACACAGACACACCCTTTCTCCTTCTCCCTATCTGCACACAGTGTAATCTGTCAGGAAGGTTGGTGCTAGTAAAGATTTGGATTGCAATCCAGACTCTTAAGAAAAGAATCCTTCCACTATCAAAGCAGAAACTCCAACTTAATAATTATTCATATTTATGTAAATGTCATTAGTTAATGCAACTTTCCAAAAAAAAGATAATCAGGCAAGAACACTGCATAGGTATTACCTTAAATGCATTGGCTCTGTTTGTTTCATTCATATGTTAATACACGTGATGCAGCAAAGTCTGTGCCAGGGAGCGGGCGGAAGAAAAGAAATTAAAAAACAAACGAAAACCACAAAAGATCTAAGGTTTTATTGTGACATCAAGTGTTGTTATACATATTGGATTGAACAGAGAAGACGTTTGGATTTCCCTCTTAGTCTAGCAGCCAGTTAGCCTTGCTGGATTGTTATTCCATAAAGTTTTTCTTCTTTTACATATTAATCGTAAACATTAAAATCTTATGAGCTGGTAAAAGTTTCATGAATGAGTGTGACCCTTTGGTGTACAAATATGCTGAGCACCCATTTCAGAACTATCAGAGATAAAGTATCGTCTAATAGGATACGTATCAATAATAATTGCAATATCTTCTCCGCCCCCCTTTTAATATAAGCATTTTGTGGGCATTTCCATAAATTCTATATAAGAATAAAGGTTATAATGGGAACAAGGTGAGAAAGCTGTTAACCATTGTTTCATCAAGAAAAGGTCGTAAGTCAGGCAATTGGTGTCTGACCTGTCAGGATAAAGTATAAAGGCTTTATTCATGCAGTCGCTCACAATTTTCTCAGCTCTCACAAAAGTGTTTTTATGATTCTGTTTTCTTACCTCGTTCCTTAATTAAAAAGCTGAATGATTAGAATAGCACCTGCATAATGTCTGGACGACTGCTGCATACTAATTCAAGAGTCTTTACATCTAGTAATTATAACATAAAATCAGAGATTGAATAAAACAGAAGGATTTTGCCCCTAAAGCCCTGCTAATCCCCTTTTAAAAGAGTCTGCTGAAATAATTCAGAACAGTTTCCGGAAGTTGGATTACCGACTCTTTTTTGACTATTTACAATGAAATGATATTTCACACTTAAAGGAGTCTCTGTATTTCTACAACATTTTTTTTAAAAGTTGTCCTGTTTTTTTGGACAATAAAAATGAACTAACTCTTGGTTCCTTTCTTACCTAATGTTTTTTTCAGCATTTTTTCCTAGAGAGCCTCAATTGTATCAACTATTTGAAAAAGACTGAAATATCCTTAGATGTAGAGAACAAAAATTTCCTTTGTGAAACTCCAGATTTAACCGTTTTATTGAACACTTCAATACTAACGCCTTCCATTCCTCCCCATAATTACATGATAACACAATTCAAATGTTATATCATGTAATTTTTATCCTTATGTTATATCATATCTTTTTTAAAATTAACTAAAAGAAATATTTGTGATAAAAGTTAACAAAGACACGTTGAGAAGCTAGATGTTTTAATACAGAGAGTTTTCATTTCTGCTCTAATGCCTTTATAGTAAACATAGAAACATATAATTCAAACAAATACTGAGACTGTATGACTGATCAAAAGTTTTAGAGTATTTTGACTTTCACAAACATTGTTTTTAACCTGTCAGAGCTGTCAGGTATATAAACTCTGATCTATAGGTTGTCATTGTATAAGGACTGGCACCTGAGATGCTTGGTCTTCTAGAAAGGCAGTCAAACGTCAGTGGAATTTTGGAATATAATCAGGATGTGTTGTTAACCGTTAATTACTACATACACGGACATTGATGTTTAGAGATTGTGCTAAATTCTTACATGGTTTGTTTTATAAATAAATGTTTACCTAACCAAGCATATATGAAGGATTCTGTTTTTTATACGTTACTAGTTTGATAGCACTTTTTTAGGTTTGCTAAGCCTATATTCCATAATTATATTTTTTGAGTCAATATATAGTGCACATTATAAATAAAAAGGCCCAGAACCATAATATGACTTACTAATGACATAAACTTTTTGGTAATAGTTGCATTACAATAAACTGAAGTTGGTATTTTTTACTAAAAATGTTGCCTCATAAAAAGAGGAAATACACTCGAAATGTATTTTAATACAAGTAAAGAGGATTGTCCCGGTTAAAGTAAAACCTGTCTGACGCTAATATTTACTTTTGTATTGGTTACTCCAAATTTACAGTAGAAAAATATTGCCGGGCAATACAAACAAGACGTGCAAGATCACATCCTGACACAGATTTAGCTTTATGCGTCTAAAGAAGTTTAAACAATTCAGTCATGCACCAAAACTGATTCCATAAACTGTTGCCATAATGCATACACTCCTTAGGTAACGTGTTGTTATTACTGTGAATATTATCCTTCCAGTTTAATTCCGCGAAGCTTTTAAACCATCCACAAGAAAAACTACTAATGTTTCATTCAACTATAGAAACTGGGACTTTTGACTAAAAGCTTTAATTGGTTAATAGGCCCTATTATAATCATGGGAACAATGTGCTTTTGTTTGGTCTTTAAATGTGTTTAGACTTTAGATACATATAGTGTTTTTTCTTGTTCATTTATTTTAATGCACTTTAATTTATACCCTAGGTATGCTATTCAGCATACAACATCCTAAAAAAGATGTAGATTGCAAATAAACCAAATATGGCCCGGAGGTTCTGTAAAGCTGGTGCCTCTTCACAAGTCATGTGGGTGACATTGGGAACCCGACTCCCTTCACGTATCAACATAATAATCGATTTATTATCATTTTTATTTTACGTTAGCACAATTCAGACTTCTGTCTTGATCAGCCTTCGCACCCTACCACGCGTTTTGCTGAAACGTGTTGATTTTTTTTCAGCTTGCAAAATATAATGAGAATGGGTCAGATTGAAAGTGGACTTCAGGCCATGTGGCATTCATGGTATTTGCTGAACTGACATAAGTTCAAAGAAGAACGTGTGAGTAATGCATATAGGTTCGATATCTTTCAGACACCTACTTCTGTATGATGTAGTGGACAATCATGCAACAGCGATCGATTTACAAAATGCAAATACTGTCCAAAGATCGTACCGTAGTGGGGAAAGTACTGACATATCTGTCATGTCTAAACTATTCTTCATAGGCTAGCAGCATTCAGAACAGGCATGTAAGAGGCAGGCATAAAGACTTCACTTAAATGTTTGACTGAATACCTGTGAGCTGAGGGTTAAGTAATTTGATGCTTAAACCCAACAGTTCTAAATACACTTAAAAACCATCTTTTTAATTGTAATACATTTAAGTGCGATGTTCCAAAGAGACAAAGCGATCACCGAACCAATATTTATGGACAGCTCCGTGGGGTTAAATGAAGAGTATTTAATAGTATGCAGAACCTAGTTTTCCTATCCCTTCATCTAAATGATATATGTATGGAAACTAGGTCTTAGTTTATTTAGTTTACTGATTCATATTTCTAATCTTTATTTCCGTAACATATAAACGTTCTTTTGTTAAATGAATTGTCTTTAATTAATGCACTTGCACAATGCAGGAGCTTGCATGGGGATCGATGATAGGAAGCAACAGGGGATGAATCCCTCCAAAATGGTTTGTCAGCACTGAGAAAGAAAAGGCAATGTCTATAAAAGAACCACTAATAATGTCCACACTTCTCTCACCATGTTGTCTAAGGGGACATTCCATCCCTTGTTGACTACAGTCAAGTGTAATAACTACATGTCTTCGCTCAATCATTATAGCCCATAGAATTGTATACTTTAATTAGCATGTACTGTTAGCCCTCTTTTTTTCTTTTTGTGCCAATTTTGTCATCTTTTAAAATCAGTAAATTTTCTTTCTTTCTTTCTTTCTTTCTTTCTTTCTTTCTTTCTTTCTTTCTTTCTTTCTCCATATTCAAAGGTATTATTTATTGACAACATTCCTGCCACAAAAGCCAACTGTATGTCATCTGTGTTAGGCAACCTCTTTAAAGTTTTGCTTAAAAGATAAGCCAGTGCGCATGCGCACCACTGAAAAAGCGGCACGAGGAAAGCTACGGTATTTGCATAGGAGCGCTGCATCATTCATAACTAGAAGAATAAGATTTAAAAGGTCAAGTTAAAAAAACTCCGAGAATCCTCAAGAGGTGCTAAACTCTGCAACGTACGAAATTCAGTTTATGGGATATGCATAGCAAAACAACTTACCTTTAAATTACTTTAAATGATCAACTAATTTCAACTCAGTAAAAAGTGATCCACATACACTTGAGGGAGCTTATAAAAAGTGCAGATGTAACAATGATTCCATGTTGTGCAGGGATTTCTCTGAATAAAAGAATGCATTCATCATCGATAGTTAGAAACAGCATTTTTTGTGGTAGAACCCTAATTTTTAACCATTTGTTATTTTCAAGCATATTGATGAAATCCAAAATTAAGAAATTATTTTGAAGGAGTCTATATGCAGTTGTAATGATAATCAACGGAGATAAAGAAAAGAAGATGAGTTTAGGAACTTCATGATACGAGTTTTTGAATTCTCCCTCTGACCCTCTGTCAATATTTAAAGTACAATTTATTATAGCTCGTCTTGGAGTTTCAGGTGTAAAGAATACTATCTTAAGAGTCTAGTCAAAGAGTTTTTATAAAAAAAAGAACAAATATAATTTCCATTAAAACTAAAATAATTAGCATGAACCTACATTAGAAACTAACAGAAACTATACGTCGATGATCGATTATATACTAATTTAGTAGGATGTCTGCAATTGCTATTTAACCCAAATTTATAATAGAAAGGGGGGGAAGATGTATACATAGTGTCTTTTATAAATGGTGCAGTATAACTGATATAAAGAACATTTTAAGTACATATTTGTAAATAAATGACAGAATTCATACTTTCATAAACATTTACTGTAAAAATAATTCAATTACTTAACAAATTTAAAATAATATTTTCAAACACATAAAACAAAATTACTTCATCATTAAACGTGTGCTGGAAGGAAAACATAGATGATAGAGAGTCTGGAAAGATATATAATATTCCAACATTTTAATTGTTTTGACGAGTTACATTTTACAATACATTTGTGATCATTGTATTTTCCCTTAAACATAAAAAAGAGAGGATCTTCAATTAATAAAAAGGACCCACTTCACTGCAGTTTTTCTCAGTCTTTACTTAGGCAAACTCTCATTTATATCAATGAGAATTATTAGAATTACAGGATTGGGCTCACAGCACTCTGTAGCAGCTAAAATAAAAGTACACTGATGAGTTACAACTTCAGGGGATTCTTTTTACAAAAAAAAAGTATTTAATGATCTCAAAATGTAAAACTCCCAAATAAACCTTGATAAGGTCATTATATAATCGCACACTGTGATGCTTATAAAATGAAGATACAAAGAGATTCAGTTTGACTATCTTTACACTTACTGACAATAAAACATGGAAACATATGGAAGCCATCGGTTTTAATGCGTAACAATTTCGGTACATTGCAGTATATACATGCTTAATAGGTATCCTGAATGTTAAAATTATCAAAGCCTTTACTCTTAAGGGTATGCTGTTGCATTCATTATACTGGAAAGAAAACACTTGCTGGTTACAGACTAGTGTTAATGAAACACCTCATTTCTGCCTTTTCACAAGAATTACATTCCGTGCAGCAAATGTGTAGGAATAATTTATTGGACAGAAAAGTTCAGGAGATAAAATGCAGAAATGGACATCGTTTAAAACTGAGAACTATAGAGCAGCCAGGACATACATACACCTATCTATATATCTATATATCTATACACAGACAGAGATACACATAGACACATACACATACGTATGTATGCATATACATATGAGTAGATAGTTTGCCATTTTCTGTATCCTCTCGGCCCCTAAAGTTATCTTTAAAAGTTCGATTTTATCTCTTTTGAAACGGTTTAAAGCTAACGGGCAGGGTGAGTTTGACAGAAAGGAGAACAAATCGCTGACAAAGAACCTTTTACGTTTCATCAGCGTTGTTAGGACGACAAGCAGGAATTTCTCAGATAATAACTCCCACTTCAAAGATTTCTCAGCTCAATAGAAATTGGACCATCCTTTTTATTCAATCACAAGGGCTGGCACTAAAGACGACTCAACTGTTTGAATTTTTTCGTCGTGTTTATTTTTCCCCTATTCACTAGGGTACTTGGATAAAATAAACAACAAGACAATTACTGGAATAGGACTTCTAACTTTCCCGGGACCATAACCCATCGGCCATGGCCTCAGCCATGCGGATGTCAAGTTCTTCATCCCTTCAAGCACTTTTCACTTTCCAAACCTGCCACTATCAGTGTTCCCTTGGGCTGGGGACTTCCTCCACAACAGCTTCTAGTCAGGCCTTTTCCCTATTTATTTTTCAGGGAATATTGATATGATCCAAAGGTTCTTATTTACCTTCCTAGATACACCTTACACCATTAGACTAAGAAAGTTCAAGTGTCCCTTTAATTTCCCATCCTAACTTCACTGTCTGGGGACTGGGGAAGGGTGTGGGAGGAGGACACACAATATATATATATTTTTTTACACTGGAGCCATTTTTGAATGGGAAAGTTTGATCGTCTGGATTCTAAAAAAAAATATGTCAGCTGGTTAGAAATGCTCATGTTCTGAAGAGAGTTAGCACTAACCCAGGATATGTACATGCCCTGTATTGGCAGTCCCTCCTTTTGGTATAATAACTTCAGTGCAAAAATACCATACCAAACCCCACCTTCGGGTGAAAGCAAACAAAAACAGTCTGTTAAAGTGTATTAGGCGGAGGAAGTATATTTCTGACGAAGAGCAGATTGACTGTATTAAGCTAGCATGAAACCAAAGGTCAGCGCAAATGTATCTTAATAGACTGTCTCAAATGGAGTGTGCCTCCTTTGAAGGCCGCTTGCTATTGCTCTCCTCATTACCATAGCGATCCTAACGTGGCATGTTGATGCACCATAAAACTCACACTTTCAACCCCAAAATCAGACCCTTTGAACAACCCGAGCTTGATTAGACCTTTCTCCTTTTCTTTTCCCCCTTAAAAACCATTTCCTTGCCTTTAGAAACTCGCCATCAAATCCCAAACGCATTCTCTGACCAAGGCAGAAGCAGAAACAAAAGTGAGCTGACGCGACGGTTCAAGCGGGCCTTTTCTTCCTGACATTCTTATCCATTTTTATTATGATCTGGAACAAGTGCCCATTCGCGTGGGTTTTGTTTACCGGAAATTAAATGAAAATGATTTAGTTCGCGTCAAACAAAAATATATACTTGTATACACAAGAAAAAAGGGCCTGTTAGACGTAAATATTATGTCCTTAATGAAAAGTCTGGACGGGCTCCAGACTTTGCCTTTCACTATTTAAGTATGACTTGCCTATTGCCATAGAAATCCTAACTTACCATGAAGATTCACCCTTGCGAAGAAATACTTCTTTGTGCGAGCTTTCTTTGATGTCTAAGGCATAAGATTCAGGCTTTCAGCTGCGTCTGTCTAGATTACCTTGAGAGCAACGGGGTAGACATCTGTAACAAGCAAATGAAAAATTAAAGGTGATTAGCCTTCACATCCAAACACTTATGTAAATAAAGAAATAAAGAAATAAACAGATCTCAAGACAAGATGGAAACACCCTCTCCTTTCGCAGATGGCTTCCATACCTTTTAATTTCCACGGTATAAGTTTCATGGTTTGAATAGTCAGTTGGGAACAATCTTCTTATAGTTTATATTGGTGATAACTATAATAGTTTATTTTTAAATTTGCCTAGCTAATTCACTAGGTATATCTATATACATGTTTATGTATCATGTTTCCATTGTTTGGAATGCTTGTTAAATTAACAAGCAGCATCCGAACAAAGTTGTGTAGGTTCAAACACGTAGAAGTTAGTGGCTTTGGAAGAAAATAAAGATTCATCAGAAAGATGATGATTAGGTTATTGATCTCTTTCACAATTATCCTTTTTTTTTTCCTGTGGGGCCACATAACACTAACCCGTTACCTGACTGAACAGCTCGTAGTGGATTTTGCGCACAATTTGAAAAAGGATGACTAGATCAGCCACTCTGTCTGCATTTAGCACGCCATAGAAACCACTTTCGGGAAATCGTATTGTTCATTTGCCCCTCGCTATGTGGTATTTTTAAACAGAATGAATGAATGAATTAAAATTTTACCTGTAGGCAGTTTCAAGTTAGTGCCAAAAAAAAAACAAAACAAAAAAAGAAAAACCAAAAAAAGAAAAAAAAAAACAAAAAACCAGTGTTGTTTTTATCCCTAGGAGTGAATCATGTAGGTTCGGGGAGATTATAGTTTTAGGGTCTTAGATACGATGAACATTCTAAACCCATTTCAGTTTGTTTTTACAAAATTTATTATTATTATTACAAGACAAATGTTGTGCGCTGTAGACAAAACCAGCACTGATTTTACATGATTCATTCAGAGAAATTGACAACTCACAAGTCCTTCCGGATAGTCCCAGCTCCTATGGATTCAGCACAGTGACGTCATCCATAATAGTTCACCCCCACCCCCCTGCGCAAGAACACGGATTTTCGTCCTCCCAAGAAATCACAAAACCCCACAATTCAACAGGAATGACACTTTCAAGGGGTGGGGAGAGAGGGAAATATGTTTATGTATTAAAAGTCATTACTAGTGTAAACTAAAATGGACAATTAATCATTAAGCCACCCTTGGGCCATTTTGTTATTATTATAATTAGTGACAACTGGGAGGGGGAATATACTGCACCAGCAAAAAGGATTGGGATTCTTTACAGAAAAGTCTGCTGAATTGGTTACTTAATCAAAGTATTTAATTGATTGATTTCATACAATTCGGTAACAAATAATTGTGTGTGTGGACGCGCGCGCGCGCGCGCGCGCGCGAATGTGTATATATACAGAGAGAGAGAGAGAGGTAAACAGAGAGAGAGAATAGTGGGCTCACAAAACTGTCAGTAAAACTCTATCACAAGATACCATCGACAATAAAACCTGTACAGCTAGAAATCCAAATTAAAACACTTTGGTTCGTTAATACACAAGATGTTTAAAATCGATGAGTTTGTAAACATATTAGAACCAGGCGACCAGAGGAGCGTGTATAAGGATGCAAAAAGCAATGAGGACGAACTGAAGTTGCCTTCACGTGTGCTGGGTACCATAAATGCAGTTTGTAACAGAGACCTGTTTAATTTATTTTACAATATATCTTCTCTTCAGAGGCCATGTGCCAGGGCAGCGCCTCTGTCTCTTTTTATTCCCCGTGTGTGGTGCTCACATTATCTATGATCCCCTCGCATAAGATTGTTGTTCCCTCTACTGTGGCAGTCTTGGTACAGTGGTTCTGCATCGCAAAGGTAGCAGAGTTAACAAGAGAAGACCATTCGATGAGATCCAGACTGCAGACCGTGTGAGCTATCTGTTTATTGATTTATTTCTAATAATTGGGCCTGAGCTCACAGTTCGTGTAAGAAGCCTCTCCCGGGTTAGGTGACGGAGAGTTACTGGGAGGAGTTGGGATGCCACTGGCCCCCGAGCTCTGACACACGTACCATTCGCTCAGGTTAGCTGCAGTTTGCGACGATGCTACTGGCTCTGCGTGAGAACAGGAAGCAGGAGGGTCCCGGCCGGAGTCCGAGGAGGGAGACACCAGCGAAGGTGTGGAGGACTCGTAGCCTGAACTCGGAGGAGGGGATTTGCAGTGCACTTTCATGTGTTTCCTCAAGGAACTGGGGTGGGTGTAGGACTTGTCGCAGCCTCTCACTTTGCAGTTGTAGGGTTTGTCGCTGGTGTGCACGTGAGAGTGCTTCTTCCTGTCACTGCTGTTGGCAAATCGTCTGTCACAGCCTTCGAATTCACATTTGAATGGTTTTTCTCCTGAAAGAATGCAATTAACGAGTACATACATTAGTAAAATGGGTGGTAGTGTTGGGGGAGGAGAAAGGGGGTTCCTTAGGGTTTTAAAACATGAAATCCCTCAGCATGTCCCTGTGATTTAAACCTTCCAAATAGCCCCTCTACACTAATCTCCCATTTCATTGTACAGACAAATAAAGAGGTGTGCTTTAAAAAACGATCTGAGCAATATATGAGAATACAATTTAGTATAGGTGCAAATATTTTTAAAACTGAATCTTGCATTATTGTTTTCAAGTTTCCATTCTCTCTCTCTCACACACACACACACCATTTTCACTGAAACACCAATTCATAGTTGTCCTTTCTCCCTTAGTTTAAATTGTTTGTTAAAGTGGGATTTGTGCAAGCCACAAAGAAGTCGGGTAAGGTAGAGCCCAAGTGCAGTTGCAGGCTACATGTAAACAATGTGTGCTCTGTCTGCCACAATTCAGCGTTATGCACAGGAATGGCCAGAAATTACATTGTTAATTTCTCACACTCCCAGAGGTGCATATGGAAATTTTGGTCATGGCCTTGCTAAATCCCTGCTAATACAGTATATTTTTATATTGACTACGATCATAGGTAGCGTGTATGAATATAGATTTTTTTTAACTGCATGTTATCTTGCCAGGTTTAAAGAACAGAACCATCTTAAAAGTGAGACTGTGAGAGCCAATATGACGTAGCTTAAATGCGAAAGTGACTAGGCCAGTGTCAGTTGCTGTTGTTAGGGTAAAACTCTTTCACCATACAAACATATGCAGTAATGGAGGAAATTTAAATCAGGATTAAATTTGATGGCAATATCAGAAACATCATATACGTGTTTAGAAATACAATCGTGTTGGTTGAGTACTGCGAGAGGTTAACCTAGGGTTTTCTATACTAAGTATAGTGTATGATATATGAGGAGTGCTTTCAAGCAAAAGCGCCAAAGACAGTTTCAGCATTAAATTATATTACTTCTCCATAAATTATTTTACCTGATAATACATGCAACTGCAAAACATGTACCCAAAAGGAGCACGAACTTTCTATTACCCGAGGGATGGGAATATTGTTTTTTTTAATAACAGAAATTATATTAGCTTAAAAAAAGAAGCCCCAAATTATAACTCTGAACTTATTTGAATTGGATGCCCAGACAAAGCTACTGTGCACACCATCATGGCGTACTTGGTCAAGAGGACTTAGCATGTATCAATATTTTTGCATCATGTAATTACTAATTTATGAATGACGCAACCTTGATTCTATTTCCTTTTTGACACAAAATCGTCTTTTAATACATTAAATATCAGTATTGTAAATATTTAATACAATTGCACTTTATAAGAGTGGGCGGAGGAAAGCTCCATATTTAAAGTAAGTCTCTTTCAATGACTTTAAAGCCGATAATCGAGCACGATCTCTCACATACGGTAGCACTAATATTTGAATAGAAAACTAGCAAATATCTGGCATAATAATAAGTTCCAAAAAACAAGATCACTGACGAAATGATGCAACTCAGGTCCTGCAACAAAATATTTTCTCGCGCTACATATGTGTGTATATTCGAACTACAGTTTCACGTACGGAAATAGTTTAACCTTCCGCATCTTGAGCTGCGACAACAAATCAAGGATATTAGTGTAGTACAAGCAAGTAGTAAGTTAGGAGACCCCAGGGAAAGCCATCCTCATAAACATCGTGATTGTGCAAAGTGAGTTACATTCAGGTAAAATTGGGCTGCTTCTTCATTTCTCAAGTGTTGAAAAATGTTTAACTTTGCTTAACTTCTCTGATATAGTAATTAAAAAGTATTTTCGTACAATCAGATAACTCAGAGATTGAAAAGGGCAACGTTTTCTCATCTGTCCGGTTTGCATTCTTTGAATGCCTCAGTAACTAGCAGCAATGCGAATATTTTTAAGTGGCTCCATCTAAAGAGAAGGTTTTTCTACGTGTAAATATTTATACTTCAGGAAAAGACCATTTAAAACGTCCTGCATTTGGAAGGCTACATGTAAAAAGTTATAAAGGCTATCGAGAAGCCAAGAGTCTAAACCGCCATTTTAAAACCACACTTGTAGCTGTGCAAAACTGTTCAGTGACGTTCAGCGTCTTGGAGATTTTGATATAATCCCCCAACTCTGAGAGTGGATTAAGGTATTTACAAAATCCTCACGAGGGAAGGGAGTAGCATAAAATTGTGAATAGCACCTCTATCAATTAAACGTTAAAATGCATGTGTGTCGGTGGGAATAGTTTCCAGACTCACACTTTTCACTATTGTTCCTGGACAGGAAAATGAATTCCTTCCATCTCCACCTGTTCCCTCTTGTTATAAATTAGATAATAAATATAATTTAATCGTGAAAATCCCCAAATCGCAAGAAATCCACCCGTTTCCCAGAGTCAGGGAAATGCAGTCATTAATATTTGAGAAGGCAATTATTTTCCTGTTGAATTCAGAACTGTCTTCATGAATAATTTGTAGAAAGTTCTATTACGGTTTCAGAAACATTTTGTTTTTGACAACTTCTGGGTGTTTAACAGAAACGACAGACCCGTAAAGGCCCTGCAGGATTTTTCAACATGCAGCAATTAGTCATTGGGAAAGTTAAAGTGGAAAGTATGTACGTACGAAATTATATTTAATAAATCCAAACCTACGATTCCTGTTATATCCTGAACCTGCTTCTCTGATGTAGGTCAATTTCCCTAAGAATTTAACCATTTTCTGCTTCACAGACTTCAAACAGTGAGGCCGTTAAAGAGCAGTAAAAGTTTGTTTACTTAAGAAAAACACTGTCATTAAGGGATGAGCTATCCTGTTTAATGGTTCTACCTGTTCTGAACTAACAGGAAGATGGCTTAGTGTATCATTTAAATTATGTGGGGTCTTTTTTACTAAAGAAAATAAATTATCGAAAGTCTACTAGACTAATAAAACATTGGAATATATATTTAAAAAGAGCTGGGGGAAAATACTATGTTAATAGCGATGGCTACTGTAAAATTACTGCGCTGTATTTAGAATACATTGATACAAAATGAGTATATTTCTCACGCATATTGTACCTTGTCGAGCTATAGCACAAAAATGCAACTGCACCAGAGTCAAGACAAACACCGACCGTGGGGGAGGGGGAGTTTTATGAACTGGAGGGCGAAAAAAATCGTTTGGCTGTAAACAGATCTTACAGTAGGATTATGTAGTTTCCCTAGTGCATAAGGCTGTACAGGAGGGGGTGGAAGGTGGAAAACCCTATACTGGAACAGATTTAATTTTCCGAAAGGGCTTATTTCTTATCTTCTTCTTCAGAAAAAAGCCAGCGCCAGAGACTACAAACACAGGCTGCTAAACTAATTAATACAACTTCACAGGCTGCTTCTGTACGTGTGAAAACTTTCTACGTGCAATTTCATTAATTATAGATGCCTTTCTGGCCGGAAGAGTTCAAACATCGCTTTGCAAAATCTTCCACGAGTTACTTTCCTTTCTGTGAACTAGGACTAACAGATGTTTCTGATACATGTCCTAATTTCACTTAACAGTTCTGCGAATGACATTTCAAAATGTACAGGCCGAAACAATACTATTTTTCCTCCCTAGAATAAAAACTTTCAGCTCCCCACATTTGCAAATGCACAGAGACCTTAGATGGTCATGTTCATTAAAAATGTCACTGTTATTCAGCTCGAACATTAAAAACTCCATCTGACCAAAACAAAACAGATGAACGAAAAGGTTGCAGCTGTGTTATTCTCACAATGTTAGAGGCAGCAGCATCTCAGCGACATCAGTCAAAACTGACCAGACAAGCTGTAATTTCTATTGTTCACTTTTAATTTGTGAGCTTGCACAATGATTTCATTTCCCCCGACTACTTTAAACCGCCAGAGGAAAAAAAATTCCCAGCCTGTGTGAATAGACGTGTAGTATTCATATCTCTCAGTATTTATAAAGATATAGATGAACAAACATTATATTAGTCTATATACGCTTTAGAATTTCTATACATAAATTCTGAGTTTTATTCATTTTTGAAAATGGAGAAAAAAGAAAACAAATCTAAGAATGTAATTAAAATAATTATTTGGTGTGCATTCATTCTCCATAACGAAACACTACTTAAAGAGGACGCTGAACAAAATAAAGAAATTAAGGATAGCTTTCAATACTGACCTGTGTGAGTTCTTTTGTGTATTTTGAGATTTTCTGATCTAGCAAACACTTTCCCACAGCCTGGGAAAGGGCAGGGGAAGGGTTTTTCACCTGTGTGGACTCTGATGTGATTTACAAGTTTATATTTGGCTTTGAAAGGTTTCCCCTCTCTTGGACACTCTTCCCAGAAACATATGTGATTGGACTGCTCGGGTCCTCCAACATGCTCCACTGTGACATGAGTCACCAGCTCATGCATTGTGGTGAAAGTTTTCGAGCATAATTTTTTGGGAGTCTGGTCCAACTCAATCCATTTACAGATGAGTTCCTGTTTGATGGGCTGCCTCATGTAACGAAAGAAAGCACCAGGGCCGTGGTGTGGAGCCAGATTCACGTTCAGATTCATGCCACCGTAGCTATGAAGCGAGGAAGCAGCAAAAGGATCGGTCCTGGAGGCTGGTACTTGAGTGAAAAGTTCAGACCTGGCGTACATTTCTCCAGGTAACCCCAGTCTTATCTGTCCGTTTAGATGGCCACCTGGAGTTGCATGGGGAGGCTGCTCATGGAGTCCAGAGAACAGAGAATGATTCCCAGCTTCTGAGTGGTGGTGACCATGGTGTCCGGGGTAGCTACCTGTTGTTGAGACAAACATTCCGTGGTGAGAGCTTGTAGCAGTGTGTTGCTCAGTTAGCCCTGGCATGACTGGAGCTGTCAGATCCCTGCGTATTAAGAAGTCCCTACCTGCTGAAATAGCCTGGGCTGTGCGAGACACTGGGTAAGGGACTGCTGTTGACTGCGCCGGGCCAAACGTTCCTGTTTGACTAGAGACCACCTCAGCTTGGCCTGCCATATGATGATGGTGGTGGTGGTGGCACTGGTGGTGAGGATGAGGATGAGGGGCAGGGCTGAGTTTAAGGGCCGCAGAGTGATGAGGATGATGATGATGATGATGGTGTTGGTGCCCCATGTGTTCAGGCCGGAATGGATTCGGCCCTAGGCGGGATTCCGCGGCGTACTCCCCAGGGTGCGTGGAAGCCACTGAGTGGGGATGCCCGGCGAAGCCCGGGAAGCCTGTCATGCTCTGAGGGGGGTGGAGATGATGATGGTGGTGATGAGCCCCTGCCAAGTCTACTAATCTCAGCGCCGTGTTCCGTTTGGAGAGTGCAGCAGGGTCCATCACTGGGCTCCCCAAAGCATCCACGCTCATTAGCTTCTAATTCTAAAAAGTCACCTGACAGCGGGGAGGAGAGAGACAGAGACAGAGAGAGGCGAAACTTTTTTTCCCCCAAAGTTTTTTTTTTGGGGGGGGGGATAGGGGCTGGGGCTGGTTTGGTTTTTGTTTTTGTTTTTTTGTTTTCCTGTTCCCTCCCCCCCTTTTAATGCCTACGTGGAATCCTATACGCTTGAGAGGCAGCAGCAGGGCGCTGGGAGGCTGCTGAATAGAAATTCGTAGACACGCCGCCAGCCCAGAGAGCGAAACAATCACCGAGCGCTCTCATTGGCCATAGCCTGCTCGCTGACGTCAGCGATGACAGATCCGGCGGCCGACTGAAAAGCTTAATCAGGGTGCATGTGTGTGGAGGGGGTAGGAGGTGGTTGGGGCTACGCAGGCGCTAACCGGGGGGCGCCCCCTTCTCCGCGAAAAGCCGCCCTTCCCCCAGTGCCTCGCCAGCGAGCAATGCCCGGCGCCGGCTCCCCGCATTTTGGTGTCTAGCTGCGTTTCACTGAGAGCGCAGGGCAGGGCCAGCCGGCGCGGCAATCGCCTGGTCCTGGCCCAGCCCAGGCTCCTCGCTGGCTCTTAGCGGCAATGAGCGGCAGTAGCCGAAGGAGGAGCCAGTCCAAGGGAAGCAGCTCCAGCCGCGCTGCTGATCGTGCTCTGGGTGCCCGCTCGCTGGTGCCTCCTCCCCGCGCTCTGCCCTTCGCCCCGGGGAGGCCGATCGGCAGCCGGAAGCCTCTGCACTTCGAAACCCGTCTGCTTCCTTGGTTGGCTCCGCCGCTCTCCCGGACCTAGCCTCCCCCCGCCGCCAAGCAGCCTCCCCCTGCACCCGCTCTCTCCCCAGAGCCCCTCCAGAGCCACCAGCCGGCACGTAGCGGCGAACCGCGGCTGCCTTCGGAACAAGTTGCCTGATTGGCCGCTCGCGCGCCCGTTGCTTTGTTAAGTCGAAGGGTGACTTAAAGTGCAGCTCGCGACAAAGATGGGCTGGGGCTTCCCCTAACTTCCGTGATCCAGCCACACAAAACGCCCGGGGAAACGGGGAGGGGGGAGACAGGTCCTGAGCCTGCACCGTTTACCCTCCCTCCCTCCCCCACGCCAGGTCACTATCTCAAGTTTTGAATAAAGGGCGCGGTTGCACTTTTGTCTCGGTTTGTGAAAACCTACTGAAGTATCCACCTCCTGCCTGAAGGTCATTCCCGAAGGAAAAAGGGAAGCATGGGGCTGCTTCAGCCTCCCTTGAGTAGCATCCTTTGTGGGAGCAAGTTTTTATTGATGAAACTTAATGCTCAGATTCAGCTCTGATGCTTCGTTAGGATTTTCCCCCCCATCATTTTGACTCCTGTTTATTTATAGCACACACAAATCTTTCCCATGTACGAGCATTTCAAGGGCCTTTTCTCAAACTGAAAGGAGGACAATGCGAGGGGACGAGCTCTGCATACAGAACACATCATGGGAAGCAGAGCTGGGCAACTCTTTAGATTTCTGACACTTGTTGACAGCACAGATAACAGGTCTTTCTACTTGAGAAAAAGTAGTTAAGCGACACTAGAGTTTTACTTTCTGAGATTACACAATTTGGCTAGTTCTGGGAGTATTATATCTTTATATCAAATCTTAGAAAGGATTCTTGGAGGAATCCCACGCCACATATTTAAATGTCAACAGTTATTTTGTTAATGGCTGCTGGAGTAATATGATAAATCATTACATTAAGAATGAAACTTAGTATTTAACGCAGAAAAGGGAACACTCTCCCTCTCTCTTTCTCTCTCTCTCTCTCTCTTTCCACTTACAGAATTGTGCAATCTAACCACCATCTTTCGATTCTAAGAAAAGTCTTTAAATACATATAAGGTACTCTCTCCTATTTTTATACTCCTTAGAAGAAAGAAAGTACATTGGCTGTAGGATTTACATTGTTAACGATAAAAGTGTAGTCTAGGGTTTCTGGCTTTATGCACTGAGGCCTTATAGATTTATTAAAGTTTAGAGCTTTAGCACAGGAGAGAGCCTCTACTTAATTTTTTAAAGAGAAGTATTGTGAGTTAAAAAAAATCCCGGAGAAAGACAGTGGAAACAGAGCGTCAGCTTTGGGAAAGAATAACATAACAATAAATATCTTCCTATAAGGTCATCACAAAATTCAATAGTCATAAATAGTATTCGCTCAATAACAGAAAGAGTTTTTAAAAATAAAACAACAAATGAATATATATTTTCACATTGTTACAATTTTTATTTATTGACTTCCTATTAACTTGTCTATGAACACTTTATAACATTCACTCTACATCTGGAGTTAGAAACCCCCAATGCAATTTCCAAGTTAAAACGCATAATTTTGTATTTCCATAAAGTTTAACAATTGCTAACTACGTCCGTAAACGATCATCTTTATGTTAAGTAGTAAACCAAGATAACGGTTGGCATGTTAATACCTAAACCGCGCTATTCTCATAACACAGGCAACTCGCCAATGACTTGTAATCATAAGTTTAAAGTGTAGGACGTACGTAATTATATGTGGGACATTTTTATTACTGCTTTGCATAGCGAGCGTTGGCTACTGTTACATTTTTTGGAATGAGCCTGGATCTGACTCTTTTTTCTGTAACACAAAACTAATATTTAGCTAGATCGTCGTATTTACGTTATTGTGTACATATTTTTGACTTGAGATGATGAAAAATGACACATGATACAATTAGTTATCCATCCTTACATAACATGTTTACTCGGGCATATTAAACTACACACCAGCAGTTAGCGCCACAACATCTTAACTTTCAAGTCTATTTGCACTAAGTAATGCATTTGACATTCCTATTCCTGCCCATCTCAATAGGAGTGCACTTTGCACAGAAGAGATAAACGTTAGGAATTATTAATCTGCTACTTACAAATATACTGAGAGTGTGACTTCCAAATATAGCTGTTTCCTCATACCTCTTTAAAACACTTCATCTCTACATACTTGTTATCCATCAATTCTGACACTTCTCAGTCAAGGGAGAAAACATCTGGAACAGTTTATCAATTAAAAATGTTATCACCAGTTTGCTTAGGCTATTTTAAAATATTGTGATGGTTTCCTGTCAAACATTATTGGCTCTGTTCGGCCCTTACTTAAATCCTGAAGTCTTTTTTTCTTCTTCATGAGTCGAATGAAAAAAAAGTGCCACTCGGTGTCTCTCTCATTATATTAGGTGAAGTTAGTATTTTCACTCCTATAATTTGTTGTGTACCTTGGGAGTTCTACTAGTGTGTGTGGAGGAGAAGGGGGGGGGCGAGGGGAGCCGCGCACATGACTAAGGGAAGGCGGAGAGATTAGAAAAGAGGAGGAGGACCTGGCCAAAATCGACAAAGTTACACATCTCTTGCAGAATGTTTTGAAAACGTGAGTGCTTGTTAATGCAGGCCTTTGGCAGCTTGACCTCGCCTGACCACCACTCACTCAACTGATTACTTGGGTCTCGTTAATCCCGTTTGCAATACGAGCCATGTTTTACCAGATAATCCATACTGTACGGACTGTGCCTTAAATATATGAAGCCTCCTATAATCCCTTGCCACATTAGGTTTGCAGGGTTACTCTACCAATTTAGATTTTCAAACCAACATGGCAATTGCAGGGGAATTCCTCTTCTCTACAAATACTGGAGTTCATCCTGGACTTCGTAACTCTAAACCCTTTACGAGGAGTCTGCAAGGATAACAGTAATTGCACAATACTGTTTTATATCCTGAAACGGAGATATCACAAGACGACGTGGGGAACCCAAACATCAGGCAGTGTTATTGGAGGGTTGTTGTTGGTACTGGGGACTGGCATGTGAAGAACTCCATTGTTCTTCTTGTCCCATCACCCGAGGGCCAGTGCCACAAAGGGTGTCCATGAGATAACATTTGGAGCTTTAGAAGTGGTAGGCACCAGGAATCAGCACTTGTAGACTGATTAATCAGTTTCCCCATCTATTTCCTATACATCTAAGCTGTTACTGTGTATTAGCCCCTGGTGAATACTTCCTGGTTGTGTTAGAATGCTATGTAAAGGGTACAAGTTGAAATAAGGCGTTCACAGATTCTTTCTCTAATCAAATCAGAGAATCAACATTTGATTGCATTGCAGTAATTAAATGAATAAACTGTGAAACCAGGCCAGCAGGTCAGGAGAAACCGAAAGCTAGGGGTGCTGGAACAATTTTTATAGTGGGGGTGGTACTGAGAGCCATTGAACGAATGGGTAAACCTTGTATATAATGGAAACCACTTCAAACCAGGGCGGGTTGCGGCAGCACCCACAACACTCATAGTTCCAGCACATATGCCAAAAGCTTCCCCTACCACAGAGTAGACAGTAGGAGTGATGCATTATTAACACAAATAAGAGCCTGAATAAATAAACTGGAGCACAGTTTGGGAGAAAGACATCTATACTACATATCGAGCATAGTATATTGAGAATCAGCTGGAAAAGTTGAACACAGCATTATTTTTTCTTCTATAGTTGTACAAATATAAAAATAATTTCACACACATAAAAAGTGAATGTGTGTAGTATTGTGTTTGTTTCTCCCACCTGTGCTGTCCTTCGTCACCTTTAGCAAAATCAGATATGGTGACGATTTGAAAGCCTAATTATCCCCAAAATTTTAGTTTACTGCATTTCTCTCTCAGGGTTTAGTTTAGCTTCCATGTTTCGTGCAATCAAGAGAATTAACACACACACAAAAAACCAAAAACAACAACAAAAACACCTCATCCCCTCCTACACACTAAATTTGTACAATCTAACTGCTGAAGCTATATAGGAGCTAAAATGTACTGTACACTGTTTGACTGAAAATAGGAATCGATGCAACAATATACATTATTTATGGTCAGATCTTCTTAATAGTAACAGATTTACAGCTCCACTCTATTTCAGTTTTATTTCAGTATAAATATGTACTCATATTTTCTAGTAAACCTAGCGTTATTCATGATAAATGCCAAACACTTTTCTTGACCTGCATGTCAGCTTTACCACATAAAAAGAGTGGACATTTGGAATATACTCTCTACCTTGGGGCCAAATTCTACTCTCACATACACTAGTACCAACCGCGTTGGCTTTCTACTGTCCTTTTCAGAGGCGTTTGTATCGCCGTATCCGAGCAGATTCTGTCCTTTAGTTTTTTGTTAGGTCACTAAAATTTTTCTAGACAATCCACTGTTGAGGTTCCTGAAACTTTTCAGTTAGTTCTATGGAATATATCTTACTATCTGTTAAATGGCAACCTTTCTGAAAGGGGTACTATTAGCTAAAACTTCGATTTAACCTCATTCATTTTGTAATTTGCGATTTTAAACCTCGGGCTTTATCTGTGAAAATAAGGATTAATCCCGATTTGAAAATCCTAATTGCAATATTTACTATAGAAATGGAAAGGTCAAGAGCAACTAGCAGAATTTACAGAAGAGTTATGTGAACCTATTCCTTGATAATTAAGATCGGATTTGGGGCTACAAATGTCATAAGTATGCTGAGTCTTAAGACGGAGATGAAATAATCATTAAAACTAAGAGCTGATGCAAGGGATACACATAACTGCAGCAAAATAATATTTGGATACACTGTTTAAATGCATGGCAAGAGGTATTGTTTAGAGAGAAGTTGCTAAGGGAAATTTTCAAAGGGAAAAGAGAACATTTCATGAAATTCGAATATATTCCTCTTTTGTTACTAGTTCATTTTTCTTTTCTTTTAGTCAGATCAGTTTGCTTCAGGATGTTCTAGAGTGTGTGGAAAATCCAAAAGTCAAAGGGGTAAATTAAGGCACTTTGGTTGTATGTGTGTGTGTTCTCCACATTTTAGAAACTAGAGGTACCCAAGATAAACCAAATCATATGCTTAGTTTAAATAGAATATATCATTCAATACCTCAAGATTAAGGTATTCCTGTCAGATAAGATGTCAGTCACTAACTCCTTAAAGCTTGGTAGCCACCACATTGTGAAAGCCTGCTATCCCTGGTAAAGATGATACATATCATGTAAACCCCATCAACAAGATCAAAGTCTTCTGCTTTAATAGGATCCAATACATGTCAAACCTCATTCCAATCAAATCGTCCGTAAATGAATTCAAGATGAATATGTCATAGAATAACGTGACAGTGCAATCACATAGGGTCAGGGGTTGTTGTTTCAATGAGAGAGGCGTCAAATATTAATTCTAGAACCTCCAAATGAATAGGCATTGAGCAGGATTAGGCAGCTGCTGGTGGGGCGTTGTGTCACTGATTTGTGTTTATGCTAGTACGTTAAACACTAAGCTGGAAAAAAATAGTCTCTCCTTTGAACTGAAAAAAGACATATTTTAACTTACTTGACTTTTCCAGGATGTTTCTGTAAAGTCGTTTTCTTTTCCTCATTACCAGAGAAGTCTTATGTCTCATTTCCTGACTTTGTTCCTGTTCGGGGAGAGGGGAGAAAAGTTAAGACTAAATATATGTGCATATGTTATAAAATGGTTATCTGAGTGTATGATTCCAGAATCATGTAAGAAGACATTTTTAAAAAGAAAAGGACATCTAATACTCATGGAACTCAATCTTTCTTTGACCCTTCAAATATTGTAGAGGTAAAAATGGAGGCTTCCCCAAAATGCTCGCACATGTTTTAAAGGGTAATGAGGTTTCTATGGTCGATTTTTAAAAATCTGTGAAATGACATCTTTTCAACTCTGCTTTGATCTGGCATTCACCTTCTGGCAGTGCATTTTTAAGGCGAGTTACCACCAACTTGGATATATTCTGTACTTTTCACTTCTAAAAATTTCATCCAGTTTGCGAGACTCCAGCCCAAGTTGTCTCCGTTTTTAATTGTATCAATATTGATTAATATTACAAAGTTGATACTTTTTACTGTATATAATTTTCGACTCCTTCTCTCTGTAAAACAAACCACTGTCACTGCTCACGCCGTAACTTTTAGACAGCTTTGTACCTATTTAATGTAGCAGTGAGAAGTACGAATAATAAGGAATGCTTACTTGATTTTCGGTGCAATATTTGAATCAGGATTCTGAACTTTTAAATGCAAGTTTGAATTTAAAGGTACTTTATGATGTTATAGACGAAGTAGGAATCTGAAATCACTTCGATCATATGAGCTTTCCTTTAGTATACCAGGATGGAAGTACAAAAAAAGCAATACTAATACCAATAATAGGATCTCATTTACAGTTGCTCATGAAGCTATAATGGATATTCACAATCTTTTAAAAAATAATTTTACTTCCTCTTCAGGATTGTTACCACTGGGATGAAAATTAGTGTGAGAATAAAGATAACCATAAAACCTATCCAGGAGCTTTAACAATACTTCCCAACTTTCACCTATGATTATTAAAATAAATCAATAAAGGCTGCTCTTTTACAGAGTGGACTTTTAAAACTTGTTCTTTACTGGTAAGGACATAGAATTGGAAATGTTAGAATAGTTTAATAGTCAAATAACCAGGGAAAAAAGAGTTATTTTCCCTGGTTATTTGACTATTAAACTATTCTAACATTTAGAATAGTTTAATAGTCAAATAACCAAAGTAATGAAGTGCTGTATTTAGTATTTGAATGGTCTCCATGTGACATTCTGTTTGAAACTAAATATTAGTTAAAAAAAACTGGCTTCTAATCCTTCGCGCCTTTCTCACGTGAGTAGTCCCTCTGGCTGAGTAAAGGGAGAAAGATTGTCCCATTATTTTGATGAACAACACTAACCTTTTTATAACTATTGATTCAAATGTATTATTCCTAGTTAACAGTCATCAACATGACATAAGTTAAGACTAACTGTTAATCGTGCCTAATCTAATAGGTGTTCACCCTATGCCTTTTCTGCTTACAAAATTTTAACAATAGTTACGTTCTTCTGTGAGGTGTTAATTTACTGCAGAGCAATTGGTGCTTATATCTCTAGTGACATGTGTGTCTCTGTGTGTTATTTGACCTCTAGAAAACTTTGACTTCTGATACGGGTCAAAGGTGCTGAGGGAACACTTCCATACTAAAACTAGTTAGTCTGTAAGCAAATATTATTTGAAACATGGCTCTGATTCAGCAGACTACTACAACAGCAGTTTTACCAAAACTAGTGCCCACAGCAAACATATCTCTGGAATACTGGGCAAAATTTAAGTTTCCTTTTATGAGTTATTGCAGTCTTAATACACACACCGCAAATAATATCAGATGCAAAGACCTGTCTTTTCATCCCCATTTATCATCGCTGGAAACCTTTACTTAGCCCACCTGTTCAAGGAAATGGGATGAAGATTTAATGTTTGCCTTCAAGATTTCAATGGATCTTGTTCTTTTTAAATAAGTTAATATGAATGATTCAGGATAGCAACAAGCCTAAACTGTTCAAATAGAATCTCCCAAGGAGGAGAGATTCTCCTCCGGGGTTTGGCCTTGAGCGTATTTCATGGGTATTCAAGCTATTCTGGAAAACAAGGGGAGTATAGAACAATCAGGGCAGATAATTAAAAATAACAGATGGAATTAAAGCGGGGGGGGGGCGGGCGATCAAATACGATTAATCATTAAAATGAGAGGAAAGAGAAGAAACTGCAAACATTTGTCCCAGGTTAGACACTGGAACCACGCATTGTGCTGGATGCTCTGGGTCTGGCACATGTTGTCGGTCGCAGGTCAGAGGTCAAACTCTAGAGTATTTCCAAAGTCGGCGACTTCAAGAGCTTTAGCCTTCACCACTTACGCAAACCGATTAACTACATTTCCAACGCTAGGCAAGAAAATTAACGCCCAACGTCGATCGCGGTTTGGAGGCATTGTCAGATCTCAAGGGGGACTTGTTTTACAGCTGAATGCAAGGGGAGTCTGTTTGCAGGAACCACCTCTCTGCAAACTCTCCAGTTTCCTTTAATTCACGAAACCCCAAACGTTTCTCATCAATCAGTTACCAAACCACTCGCCTTGCACGCGTGTGGGTAGCACAGGGAATCTGCAGGCGTTTCTTTTGATTTGAGTTGATTTCGAAGAAAAATGTTACTAGAAGGAGGTTGCCTTTTGGCAGTGCAAGCAAAATAAACAGGTCAGTCAGTGAGGAACCGGGATGGCAGCCCTTCCCAAGGAAGGCTCTCAATTAGGGGTTTCTATTGTCAAAGCTCGGAAGTCTAGTAGCTTGTCCACTAGACCTTTTCCAGGAGACAGTTAACCCTTTCACTGCTCAGAAAGGAAAGAAACTGCGACAGAAAAGCATCACCATACCAATGAATGCTCAACGGACAAACCCAGGAGGAGAATCTGACTTCCTCTTGCAGTACCTCCCTCCTGCAAATTCTTTCCTTTTTACTGCAGCCCCAAGCAAGGCTGAGCTGCTCTGTGGGAAAGGAGCAAACTCCCCCCCGCGCCCTCCATCCAGGGCTTACATTTGGGCAGCCCCCGAGTGTATCCGCCTGGAAATGTGCAGTCTCAGCCCTTCAAACAGCGAGTGTTCTGCTGTTTGTGGCTGCCCGGCAGCCACTGTCCTTAGCAAGCAGCCTTCTCACTGGGGCTGATTTATCTATCCCTCTCCCCTAGGCTTGCCCGGCTCGGTCTCCTGCTCCTCAGCAGTGGCTGCAGAGAATCTTTTTTCCCTCCTGTCCCAGTGAGGGGGAAGAAACCCCTTCGCCATCCACATGGGAGGGATGGGCAGGCAGGCGGGGGAAGCTTCTTTCTCCTGTCCCGTTGGGTGCGCAGAACCCTTCCCCGCGCTGCCTCCTCAGAAGTGGTGTTTCTGTGGTGTTTCTCGGAAAGTCACCTTCTTTCTGTCCGAGCTGAGGCAGAGAAGCCCCTTCCTCCTCTCCAGTAGGTGCGAAAAGCCCCTTTCCCTGGTGCCTCTGGATCCCAGCTTATGGGGAGAAGAAGCCCCTTTGTACGGTGCAGAGAAGTCCCCTATCCAGCCCTGTGAGGGGGAAGGAGCCTCTTGCCCTTAGCCCAGTGGTAAGTGGGTATCAAGTCCCCTTCCCAGTCCCAGTAGGTACCGGGCTGTTTCCCCTTGCCGAGGTATGCCAAGCCTTTTCCCACGTGGGTGAGTAGATGCCAAGCCACTTCCTCAGTGGGTGAACGAGCGCCAGTCCCTTTTCTGAGTGGGTGCCAAACCACTTCCCATGCGAGCGAGAGGTTGCCAAGCCCCTGTTGGTGAGTGGGTGTCTAGCCCGTTCCCTTGTGGGTGAGTGGGTGCCAAGAACTTTCCTTGCTTGCCCGTGCCTCCCCCCCGAATTCACTTACCCCACTCCACCTGTTGAAGAGATTCCCTCATTTCTGCACATCATTTCTGGGCTGACAAAAAGGGGTGGGGGTGGAAAAGAGAGACAACAAAACAGCACCTCTTTGGCGGTTCCAGCGAGGCGGTCATCCTTCATTTCTTCTTTTCTTGCTTTCTGGAAGCAGTTAGGGAATGTATGATGAAACAGAAATGAGCCGTCAGGAGGATATTTTAATGGCTTATATGTCACAGTTGGTGCATGTGGCTTTGAACTGGAGCAGCTTTCGTTTCCTGCAGAGAGCGAGCCGCAAATCCCACTTGATAACTTCTACAACCCACAACTTATTTTTTTTTAACATTCACTCTTACTCTGTATATTTAGACACGGTTCCTAAAAAAATCCCCTTGTCAGCCTTCCCGTTATATTTTATACGGATTTGAGATTATTTGGTTTTCTTTGCAATTTGGAGGTAGTCTAAAGAATGGACAATCTAGTTGATTGCTCTCCTAGTGTCACTGCCTTATAGATTTACATTACGGTCTAAGCACACCAGAGAACCTTGTAGAGTACGCTGGTATTTTTAGCAGAAAACATACGTGGTAATATAACATACATTTAAAGATGTAAGAACACACACACACGTGTAGTTGGTTTAGACCTGTTGCCATAAGTCATCGTAAATGTAATTTCTTCACATTTATTTCACAAAATTAATGCAAAAACGCAGCTCCAGCTAATAACAGGAATTATTCAGACTTGCTAGATCCAAAGGTAATTACCGGATAAAAGTGCTCTGAAAATCATTTTCATTGACTGAATCCATGCAAACTACATATACATCTAATGTACAGCGATGTATTTTGCACTGCATTTCAAATTTGTTTAAAAAAACAAGAAAAAAACAAAAAAGAACAACAAAAATCACCTGCCAGTTTGTATTGCTTTAAATGTGCAGCCCTGATAAGGACAATGAGAAATATGCAAGCGATATCTATGTTTATCGGTTTCACCAGTACCTGCGGTAGTGATTACTTCCTAACGCCTTTATATTTGCAGCTGAAGATTGAAGTTTCTTTGTTCAGGAATAAGAGTTTGAGGTGCTCAGATTTAGCTCCGAAAAAGCCAAATGAAGTACTGAACAAAGGGTAAATTGAAGGATTCCGACTCTCAGCTAGCTTTTTGTGTTTTCGTTACTAGAAATAATTAGATCTAATGAATATGCAGGCGACCGAGTAAATAAATAATCTGCCATTTTAAAATATATATATACGTTCTCCGTAAAATGAAATCTGATATTTTATGCTCGAGCATCGTTTAAAATAATGTACAAATGTTGCTTAGCTTAATTGATTGAGTCACAAAGATTTTCTACTTTTAAGTACCATACTTATACCTTTCAACAATCATTTTAATATATAGTCAATGACTCTTTGTAGCAAGAACAAAAAGGAACTATTCGCAGTTTTTCAATAGACTTTGAGCTGGGGAAAGACAGGTTAATCGAGGGTTGCATCTGGAAAACAACCAAGTGTTGTATGTTTGCACTGAATCCAAATGTCTGCATTTTCCTAACTAAATCAAAGGGAGTGTTATTTCTTTTTCTGCTCACTCATCTGAAGGTAAGTAAATTTTCTCTGGCGATCAAAAGCCTGGTCAGCAACAAAGACACCGCCTGCTTTTTCCACCGTCCTGGTGTGGCAAGTTGAGGAATTTCAATAACTGTGACAAGGGTGACTGATTTGTGAACTAGAAAAGGTTTGAATGTCAGAAAATTTACATTGCTCCTATCTATCGAGGATTTTAAATAAATTAAAAAAAAAAGTCTCCGGGAGCTTCATGAAGCACAGAAGAAACAATGTAGCTTTGGGAAATTTACAGTTTTACCTGAATGAAAGAGATCCCGCGGGAAAAAAAAGAGAGGAAAGAATAAGAAATAAGGGGGGAAACAACAATAAAAAGTAGAAAGTTAAGAGTTCTCACCCACCTGCATTCTGATGGATGCAGAAAACAAGAGTTATTTCAGAAAACTGATGGGCTGTTACCCAGAGAAATCACGCCTGTTGTTTAAAAATAAAATCGAATCCAGTCAGCACAAACTCTGGAGAACTTCAGTTACAAACAAGGAGAAAAGACAACTTCAAAAGAAACAAGTCACAAAAGGGCTTCCCTTTTCAAACCCTAAAAAGTTGTGCAGTGTTGTTAAAAAAAATCAGGAAATCATTGTGATCATCATTAGTATTAGTATGGAGGAGAGGTAAAAATAATAACAAGAAGAACAATAATCGAGTCTAAGATTATTTTAGCACCCATACAAAAATATACGTTTGAAATATTTGCGTGCAAAAAATATTGGGCTTGATAAAAAACAAAACAAAACAAAACAAAAAAAAACAAAAAGTTGCTACTCCTGGAAACCCTGTTTGTCAAAAGGGATGTCAAAGCGCTTCACAATACCTGGGATTGATGAGCCGGGCGAACCAATCAGGAGACAGCAGAGGCTTTGCGAGCCCTTAGTTGGAGAAGAAGTGGGGAGTTGCAAGGGAAGGGGGGAGTCGCCAGGAACCAATGATCTCCCACGTCCGCCTTGACGTCGCTCCTCCCCTTCTCCCATTCATCAAGGAGGGGGGGGACGGTGTCGTCTTTTCAATTCATTTATCTGCAGGAATGATTGCCGCTATCAGTCTCGCGTTCACCGCCCGGCTGAGGAGGTGAAAGTTTCTCCCCAGGAAGATAAACCGCAAAAGACAATATTGTGCATGATTTGCGCCTTTTTTTTGCAAAGCGAAAAAAAAAAGGGCGAAAAAAAAAAGGAGAGAGAGAGAGAGAGGGGGAGAAGGAAGAGTGTGGAGAGCTCGAAGAGAAGAGAAAAATCTCTCGGCCACTTTGCAACATTCCTATAGCTAAAAAATAACTGAAGGGAGTTGATTTTTTTGTTTTTTATTTTTTGTTTTTTTGTTTTTGCCGTGTGTGTTGGTCTCTCTCCATTACCGTTACTTGCAGCCTGTTTATTTTTTACCCCCTGGCCTCCCTCCTCACTTCAAACCTCCCCGAAAAGTCTCATCAGAGAGACAGTGAGGTTTTTGTGCATGTCTGTCTTATTCTAGCTTTCTTGCTCATTTGCAGCTGCGAGATCTCCCACACTTTTTGTTTCCTTTCGGGGCGCTGATGCAGATGGTGGTGTTTTTGATGTGGTTGCTTTGGTGGTGATTGTCGCTGACTTTCCAGAGAGGGTGGTTTTGCTGCTGCTGCTGCTGCTCCTCCGTGTTCCCCCCCCCCCCCCGGGTTGCTGCACTGAGAGTGGGAAGATGCTTCTGGATGCTGGACCGCAGTATCCCGCTATAGGAGTCACTACCTTTGGATCGTCTCGCCACCACTCCACGGGCGATGTAACGGACAGAGAAGTGGGACTGGGGATCAACCCCTTCGCCGACGGCATGGGCGCTTTTAAAATTAACCCCAGCACACACGAGCTGGCCTCGGCCGGCCAGACCGCCTTCACCTCGCAGGCACCCGGCTACGCGGCGGCGGCGCTGGGGCACCACCACCACCCGACCCATGTCAGCTCCTACTCCAGCGCAGCCTTCAACTCGACCAGGGACTTTCTCTTCCGCAACCGGGGCTTTGGCGAGGCGGCGGCGGCCAGCGCCCAGCACAGCCTCTTCGCTTCGGCTGCGGGCAGCTTCGCTGGACCCCACGGACACACTGATGCCGCAGGACACATTCTTTTCCCCGGGCTTCACGAGCAAGCCGCGAGCCACGCTTCTCCCAACGTAGTGAACGGGCAGATGCGTCTGGGCTTCTCCGGAGACATGTACGGGAGGCCAGATCAGTACGGCCAGGTCACTAGCCCCCGATCTGAGCACTATGCATCCACTCAGCTCCACGGCTACGGCCATATGAACATGAACATGGCAGCCCACCATGGGGCAGGGGCCTTCTTTCGCTACATGAGGCAGCCCATCAAGCAGGAACTCATCTGTAAGTGGATTGAGCCCGAGCAATTGTCAAACCCCAAAAAGTCCTGCAACAAAACTTTCAGCACAATGCACGAGCTGGTGACTCATGTCACAGTGGAGCATGTTGGAGGACCCGAGCAGTCCAATCACATATGTTTCTGGGAAGAGTGTCCAAGAGAGGGGAAACCTTTCAAGGCCAAATATAAACTTGTAAATCACATCAGAGTCCACACCGGTGAAAAACCCTTCCCCTGCCCTTTCCCAGGCTGTGGGAAAGTGTTTGCTAGATCAGAAAATCTCAAAATACACAAAAGAACTCACACAGGTACAGTACAGTAACCTTCTCTCTAGATTTCTTTCTGCAGATAAAAGAGTCAAGCTTTTCCAGCAAAATAAATGGTGGTGTGGATGGGGGAGGGGGGAAAACACTGGATATGGTGACTTGTTTTCTGAAAAATTGTATGTAAAATGTACGAGATTACTTTTTAAAAGAGGCAGCGTGAGAAGTTAATTTCAAAATCAACTCATTAAGAAAATTATCTCCCCCAACCTTTATGAAAAATAGAGAGAGAGAGAGAGATAATTTGCTGCAGAAATACAATCGTGAAAGAAAAATAGCAGCAACCTGACTTGTTAAATTTATAGGTTTTAATTAATTGGTAGTCGGCAGTTTTGACTGTATTACAATGAGAAATTGTGCTAAACATACAGTCAGCCAATTCGTCTCCTCTTTGTAATTCATGTATTTGTAAATATTTAATTACATGGAGTAATTTTAAGTAATCTGAACCTAAAGTGTTAATCTAGTATTGTAGTATTAGAAACCAGTTGGGATCAGTAAAAACATCTCTAACCTCAATACTTATATAAATAAATATATATGCGTCTCTTCCTGCTTTTACTGTTGTACATTTTTTCCAAATAATATGAAGAGTGATTTTAGCAGATGATTCAAGACGACGTTGGTAGCTTTTAATCCAGTGTAAGAATCACAAGCACCCGTCGTAATAATATCCAATATTGTACGAAAATATAGGGACTGGGTATGAGGTGGGTAGGCAAAATATCACGAGAATGAGCCATTAAAGCAGAAACTAGGCACCAAGGCTTGCGTATAAGTGCTATAACGACTGATGTATCGCTGCCAGCATTATAGCGAGCCAGATATGCCAGGAGCTGAGAAGTGAAAATGAAGCTATCCTAGAAAGAATGTAAATAGTGTGAAATTAAAACTCTTCAGAAATATGCCTTGTACAACGATTGAACGATTTTTAAAAAATGGAAGAAAACAAGGCTCTGAGATTCAGCATTTTTAAGTTGGAAAGTTACAAGTAATTAAATTGACCACGATCCTTCTGTCTGGTAATTTAATAATAGTCATAAAAAATATTGATTAATCCTAGAAAATACAGTTTCTCTAATCAGATCATTTTTTCTGTAATAGGCGAAAAACCATTTAAGTGTGAATTCGAGGGCTGTGACAGGCGCTTTGCAAATAGCAGCGACCGCAAAAAGCATATGCATGTGCACACTTCTGACAAACCTTATCTCTGCAAAATGTGCGATAAGTCCTACACTCACCCAAGTTCCCTCAGAAAACACATGAAGGTAAATTGATGTTGCATTGTTTTATGTGATGTTATCTCGCCTTTATCCCTGACGTTTTATTGCTGATTTACAATGCTTCTACTGACACAGAATGAGAGACTTAAAAAGTGAAATGTGTTGACTATCTATGTAGCTGGGTGGTTGCAAAGAAGCATATTTTAAAGTGATCTGTGGACAGGAAATTGGAAAAGACAAGGGCAACCTGGCCAATAATGTTTTTACTACAGAAAGGTTTAAACAACCACTGTTTGTTTTGCTCAAGGGCAGATAGCGTTTCGCTGCTGACTGTCTGTGAGCTCAGTTATTTACGTTATAAGCGTCTTACAGGGGAGTAGCCCGGTTAGGGCTTTTCTGGGTGCACTGCTTTAGTGCAGACTTTCAGTAGAAGTCTCAATGATGGGCATATAGAAGGGACGCAAGCAAGGGGAACTCCTGGTTTCTTTTAAAGCCAAATTCTAGCAGATCCGCTCCCTTTTATGTACTAGGGCCGCATTTGCCTTACATGCTAGTGCCTGGAAAGATATTCGCAAACGGACTGTTTAGCCATACCGCCCGAGTCGTGCGTGTTTCTGGGATACCACCAATCTGCAGTATTAGCGATGCGATGTTTTCCCTCAGACTTTGTCTTAAAATTACGATCTGTAGCGTTTCAAGGCTAACTTGTGAATTCAGCTCAGAGGTTCCCTGTTTGGAGGGAGGAGAGGAGGACGGGGAAGGGGTTCTAGAGTTCGATATGATTATCGAACTAATAACTACACTTTAACAAAACCCCTTTCGTTATCTATTTATGTACGTATTTATTTTGCAGGTCCATGAGTCATCCTCCCAGGGGTCCCAGCCTTCTCCCGCCGCCAGCTCAGGCTATGAATCCTCAACGCCCCCAACAATCGTGTCTCCATCTACAGAAAACCAGACCACAAGCTCCTTATCCCCCTCCTCTTCAGCAGTCCATCACACGTCCAGCCACAGCACGCTTACATCAAATTTTAACGAATGGTACGTTTAAAACAAAAACAAACAAACAACAAACAAACAAAAACCCTATTTAAAAGACTCCAAAATTAATGAACACTTCGAAAGCAAATAAATACATAAATAAATCAAAAGCTGCCAGTAGACCCAGGACCGAATAAAATGAAGAATCTTTTTCTGTTTTGTTTTGTTTTGTTTTGTTCAAAGGCTTGGTAGGCAAAGGGGTTAGTAGAATGCATGAGAGGACAAGGTTACCAGGCCAAATGCCAAATGTGTAGGGCTGGACTGGAACCACTGATTAGAGGTCTCAAATTGCATGTCTCCTTGGGCAGCGGCTTTTTTTAAATGTAAATACAGAATTATTAGCTTAAAATGTACTGTTTGATTTTGTAAATAGTCATATCGAAAGTTGAATAAGGGGATATGTGGAACTGTGGTCTTTGCATATATGTGAGGGAAGGGGGGCGAGGGTGGGTGAGATGGAGGGTGGGGGAGGTGGGGGGAAGAGGGAGGAGGTAGAAATTCAACTATTTGTACTGAATGGCAAGAATGTTCTAGTAAATGTGTACCAAAATGTGAATTACTTTGTATTATTACAGTCTAAACGTCGATCTAACAGAATATTATTGGTATTAATGTGCTTTTTTTGTATAAAGTGCAAACATTTCGTCCCAAAGTCCAGTCTAAGTAGTGCAGTAAAATGTTGTTACAATGTCCTGTCAAAAAATTCGTATAGTGAAAGCCTGGATCTACGTGTCAAACTGTTACATTTGTTTATGTAAAGTGATATTAAAAAGATATAAACTATATCTGTCCATTGCTTTTGGCAAATACAGTAACATAATGTATATAAATCCTAATTTCCATATTTATCCGCATGTAAAGGTCCGGTTATACATGTTACAGATATTCAATATTTATGGCTAGAAGAATTGGTATGTAAAATTTAGTTTACAGAACTGTTTGGTAACATTTCGTACCTTATTAAAGATTCTTAAATCCCATGAATCGTGATAGGAATTCTTATTCACTCAGTCAACCTGCTGCAACTTCAGCTAGTTTTAATATCTTAGAATAAAACAGTACCAGATTTTTTCACTGCTTTCCATTATGTCATCAGTAAAGCAGCGACGGTGATATAAATGTGATAAATGAAAGGATCCCTGCTGGCATTAGTATAGTGTGTAATTAGTATTTATATCAAAATTTATGAAACAAATTTTCGGCCGCAGTATAATTTAAATGACCTTTGCAGACATAGAATAACAACCATAAAAATAACAGAAATAGATTGCATATGCTACATACATATTAATGTGGATGAATTGTACAAGAAAGTTCCTTTCTATACTACAACATTACAAATGAATCTGGATGTACTGTGTCCCTAAATTAAATTAATTCGGATAACACATATTAGGAGATTTAAAAGAGGATTATTTTAGTTGCTATTTTAATTTCAAACATTTGTGACCATAACTAATTCTCATGGTGTAGATTCATGGCTTTCCAAGGGCCTCCCCCCCCCCCGAAATACAACACTTGGTTCATAAAGGCGTTTTTACTGATATTCCTTAAAACGTGATGCTAATTTAAATCAATTACTTCTTATGCTCTGTTATTATTATTACTATAATTTTGCCAGTGTTAATAGCTTTCTAAAAAATAAATGTAGGGGGTAAGAATTATTTTATGTAATTTGATTATCTTTCTATCTCTTTTATTTATTTCTCATTTACTTAAGAAATTCGTTCCATTGGCTGGCGTTGATACAGTAAATTTGTAAATGAGAAGACAATATAAAAAATCTAAATTACTTGTGCTTAATGACTGTAGCAGAACGCCTTTTCTCTAAATCAGATTGTCTTTCTTGCAGTTTAGTTTGATAGATTTGCAAGCTGTACTGCTTCCACTAACTTAGCTACGGTTGTTGGAACTGTTGGGCTTTGTTCCTTGTTGTAGCTTGCATGATCGCCCCATTAAGCAGACAACATATCAACAGACAACACAAATCATGAGCTTGGCTAAAGCTGCGAGTGCTTGTGATATGTCATAGAGTGAATTGCACAAACTGACCTTCCAGTAGACCAAGATGACACTTTAACAGCTTCTTTAAAGAAATATTATGTGTATAGTAAGTCAATAGGCATATTAACTGCTAGAAGTGGGGGATGGGGGCAGAGCTGGAAGTATGTGTTCATATTAAAGCATTCACATTTCTTTTATTGTATCCGTAAACTATCCATAGCATATTACTGATAGATTTTTAAAGTCTTCTCATGTCCCCTTACTATTTTTATATCGCTATTTGTGACTTATCTCAAAAATAACTCTGAATCAGTCAAAAGAGAGAAAGAAATCTTCGGCTAGTTCTACATAGACTCATTACCTCTAAAGGAACTGTGAGAAATGTTATAGTTTAACTTTACTTTCTCCAAAATGTTATTCTTATTATAAGTCTAATATCAGCTTTCAATGAAAAGAGCGCCACCTTGCAGGGGTATGCGAGATTTAAAGAAGTTCAAGACCACCTGGACCTAAATAGAATGTAGCAACTTGAAGACCTGTATTTAATAAGACAAAATAACTGGGAGGGGGGAATTGTTTAATGTGTCTAAAATGTTATATCCTGGGAATGTTTGAAGTTTATTTTTTCCATCCGTGTACAGGGGAATGAGTTTTAAAATAGTATAGGTGGGTTTGGAAATATATGGGGAAATACAAACCACTACCAGCATAAATTGAAGAAAAAACATAATTCGGTAGAGATATTTAGTCTAAAAGATGAATATTGCAAGTTTGTTTAAGCTTGCATAATTAGTCCCTAGTGGTCACTTAATACAGACCTATTACTTACATATATCTGAACACATGGTTAACGATTATTCTTTTCTGCTTTCTGACTGAGATTTGTTTCAACATCGTAAAATATCGAGATTTAATTTTGTTATTGTATATTTGTAATGCTTTTTTAAACACAATGACGTGAAATAAAGAATGATCGCTACACCATATATGGTTTGAATTAGGGAATATTCCTAAACCTAAAATTGCTAATGCGGAATTCAAATCTACTTCATAATTAAAACGTTCTCCTTGGCTTTCGAGACAAGGAATAGCGTTTTGAAATCACATGGTACAGAGATATGTTGCAAAGATAGTGATTATTATATCGGATGTTTAACTTGCTTTAGCTAATAACTAAAACAAATTCAGAGTAGAAATTAAGAGCTGGCCAGGATCTATTAAAAAGAAATGCATGAAAAGAGTAATGTTAAGGATAGAGAGGTTGCATATAATAGCCTTTCAAACTTGAATGTACTCTATTATTTTGTTCATACCTTTAATGTCTGCTTCTTGAGATGTATTTTTCATACTTTTCTTCATGGGCTATTAGGTTTCGAAATACATGAATGTTAGTAGCGAAATATATTGTTAGACTCTATTTAGCAGAAACTGAAGACTGTGCTGAAAATGACTTATTTCGTGTATAGTTGTGTATTTTGATTTAGCCAGTATGCTGTAGCTCAAACTATTACCTCTGCTTTACCCTGTTAGGGCATTTAGCGTGCTACAAGTTATCGAAAAGTTCTATAGTGTCAATACGAAACATCTGAAGATATTCAACAACCCAACAATATTTATCAAAAGTGAATGTAAAACAGGATCATGTGTGTGTACATATTATTGGGTTGTTGGATATCTTCGAATGTTTCCTATGGGTGTGTGTATATATATGTGTTTCATATGTGCGTGTGTGTGTTTGTGTTATATGCACACACATATATAAATGCATAACAATAATCAGTAGTTTTCATCTTTCTTAAAGAATCGTCTTTCCAATCGCTTTAATCGTTTGTGAATGATCATTTGCATTTTTAAAAGCCGAGGCCAGCGTTAAGAAGAGGTAAATAAATACATATCCGAAATAAAGATATAAGCTTTGAATTGGCCTTGTCTGCTTATCGTTTTTGGCTTTAACTGTTAGTCAAATTAGTAGTCACACTACTAAAGGATATGCCATTGAACTTCTTTTATTTGTTGATTTTCTGATCAGATTGGTAAATTGTCACAATTTTGTAAGATTCTACCTCTAAAAATTACCTGTTCATTAAAAAAAATACTTCTTACCAGTTCAGAAAATCCCTCTTAAAATGAAAGTATGTATTCTTTGTGTACAAATATACAAATAACGAGAAGGAATAAGGCCGCCAGTCTGATCAGTCCAATTTCTATTAAACTAGCAAAAAAACCTACAATACATGTTAAATATAAAATTTTCAAGAGGCAGCATTGCAAAAATTAAAATCTCTATATAACAGATTGCTGACAGTAATGCAAGTGCATCTGGAGTCTTCTGGTGTAAGTGGCTCGACGTGTATTTCACTGGTGGCCACTACTGAATAAACAATTTGAGAAACATGTATATATATACACACATAAACATACTCCTAGATACAACACTTTTGTTTGCAGTATACTTAATCTTTAGAATAAGTTATCGAGCCTTCTGTATTAACCAGTCACGAATATTTTAACAAGGTGTTTAAAGAGGACTTTGTTACATTTTCGTTAAAACATGAAAATATTGTTGTGAAACGTTGATGCATGAATCAAACAAGTATCAAAATGCCCGGAAAACTTTCCAGATGTAATTGCATACAAAACGTATACTCAGCAATATTGAAATATACAATGATTTTTAAATAGGCAGAGAAAAGTCTTATTTAGAAAACGTGACTGAGTATTGATCAGTTCTGATTCCATGCAGCCATTGGATGCACTATTTTATATAGCTAGATTTATCTATATTTTGTGTCTCTGTCTGTGTCCACACATATATATACAAAATTGTATATGTGACTAAAACTACAGTAGTTCTGTACTGTGGGTGTATATATATATATACACGCTATATATATTCTCTTTCTATATATATACACACACATACACAGTTATATATACATATACGCACACTACAATTAGCACTTCCATTAGTAGCTTTATTTGTATTTTTTTTAATATTTAGTTGTGTCTATATTAAGATACCTGCACATGTATGTTTACATAATGCTCTTTTTCTCTATAGCCAGATTATTTGTGTGTGTGTGTGTGTGTGTATAGAATGAAATTATTTAATGAACTACTAATTGTGGACTAGAAATAGTGAAGAGGATACGCTAGTGTGTATTCTATTTTATCCCAAGTGTATTGTAACCGTAGTATGTACTATACACAAAACACAGCCAATGGTTTTTGTTTTGTTTTGTTTTTTTCCCCAGCTAAACTCTGTTAGGAGGGTTTGGTTCATCTTCGATAACAAGAAACACGATCATTTGAAACCAAGGGGCTATTTTTACCATGCAGCTGGAAGCTGTCATCAATTCATAACATTTATTTCGGCTTTAGAATGATAGTGTAAAATAGCATGAAGTTTCCAGATGACGCCCGTACTGGAGACAGGATTTTTAAGAATAATAAATCAAATGAACTACCATTTAGATATATACGACCATACTGCCTCACATCTTGTGTGTGTGTGTGTGTGTGTGTGTGTGTGTGTGACACACAATTTTCCGTATATGCATGTGCGAGTGTGTTTGCGTACATCACATTACGCACGCACGCAAACACACACAATTATTTTTATAGCTATCAAAACAGACCACATAATCAGAAATACACATATACACATATGCATTTCGGTGTGTGTGTGTAGGGATTTTCATATAACATTTTTAGTAAAACCTGGAAGTTTCGTATTATCATATGTTAAGACTTGAAGCCAACTTTTGGATCTTTCTCCAAATCCAGGTCCTATTTAAAACCCAGAAGGCAGAGACTGAAAAAACAAACACTTTTTTCCTAACTGCAAGAACATGTGTTTCCTTTTCGATATTGCCTTTTTCAGGAGGAAGGCTCTGGGGCTTTGTAGATAGGTAATGGATGTGACTTCACTAAGGATGTTCTCTAGAAAACAAGAAACTCTCCTATTTAGGATACTGTGTGTATTTGCCTGCTGCATCAGGCTGCCAGTGTTTCTGAGAGTTACTAATGCCACACATGAAACAGGCTGCTCTCTTTTTAAGTACACACAGTGCTTGCCTTTAGATGTGGACTCTTGCGCATGCGCTCTCGCCGGGCATGCTTGGGCACTCTGACTCCACGTGCTGTTGAATATTTATGACTCTCACCACCTCCTAACTGTCTAGAGAAGGTAACCACACAGAGCCTAAATCATCTGAAACCGCTGGCTTTGCTCCCCAAATAGTTTGATAGGGAATATGCACGTGTTTGTTTTCAGGCAGAGATGGTTTAAGTAAGATCGTAATATAAGGCATAGTAGGATCATAAACCTTGAGTATTAGACACAGGGATAAACAGACAATGTAGCAAGCGCAATCATTTTGTGCAGCAACAGAGTTTCTAATAAGCATTGGCTGGCTGCAGCAGCACTGCAGTAACTGCAGCTGAACAACAATTTGATTAGTTACTTATAATTATTTATGTAAGAGTCCTTCTTTCTCTAACTGAAAAGGCTTGGATATTATTTTATTTTATTTTATTCTCCATCGAGCATACTGGGTATTATTCTTTTATTCAGAAACCGAACTGAAAATCCCATTCACTTTCTTCCATATTTAAAGGCATTTGATTTCTTTTTCTTAGTGACTCCACCTCTGTGCTCCATGCATCTATCCGTCTGCTCACGAGGATTTTCTATCCTTTTCCCCCTAAGGCATGCTGGACTAATACAACATATCTGATTTAACGACTACTTTAGCAAATCACCGGATCTTCAATAATAATAATTTTCAGATCAGATGTGTGCTAGCTAAGTTGCTTGTCATGGTACTGTGTGGCAAAATGTAACTGGCGGATCTACTAGAAATGTATAGTCTCGTGGGAAGAGAGGAGGGTTATTGTACTGGATTCCTGAATCTCTTCTGTTAGTAAAATCTCATTACAAGGTATGATCCATCAAAGTTTATTGCTGATATATCGATATCACATTATACATTACACGAACAAACGTAAGCTAAATAGCGTTACTATTTATTCCATTTGCAGGTCTTTTTAATGACAATTCCTTGTTCATGTACACAAAGTGATTTTAAGCCTTTTGTATGATAGCAAAGTTACATACTAGGTTAACATAAATATGCTAGTTTAATATTACTAATGAGATTTTTCTATATGCCCTGTGTCTGTAATAAATGATTTCTGTGGGAAACAACCCACACATATACAGTAGAGCATTCAGGTACACTTGTGCCTTTACACAGGTTTCTCATTAAATGATTGTTCTCTGTCTTCAGTTTTTACGTGCGAAGAGGCAAATCCAGCTAGTGGCATCCAATCTCAAAGTTAGCAAAATGGCTATTATGGGTGGAGCAAGATTCTGTTGAAATTGTCCAGTGACAATTCACTGTCTGAAGACTCTGTTTCTGTCCCCTCTGTTTCCCCACCATATATTCTAAGATATATTCTGGGACTCAGCCTTTCAAACCAGACGCCTACAAGGTGCTAAATAAGGCGGAAGAACATAATTTATTGCATTAATTTTAATGCACATTAAGGGCCAAATCCCATTCTCAGGTTACATCCACACAATGGCACTGATTTCGGGGTAGTTCTCACTGAGGGCAGAATTTAGCTCGAAGGTCATTTTCAAATCAGGCTTCTTGCAGCAAAACCTAGCTACCACTGGTATTTTTAGTGGCATGAAGGGATGTAATGACTTTTAAGAGGAGACTGAAATACACGTATGAACACCCACACACCTGAGTCACATGATTGTTAAATTGCTATGAAAACACTTCGGGTTCATTTAACTCCGAAGAAAACGGTTGAGCTCCTCTTAATCGTGGGTCTACTACATGTTTGTGCTTTCTTAAGACTATTGCAAATGTGTCTCTCTCCTCACTCACATCTCGGGTTGATTTAGACTAGGTATTTCCTGTTAATCCCAAACTCAGCCTGGTCTCAAACAGTCACATTTTTCAGAAACAGATTTGCCAAGTCGGGAAGTGTAAAATATTCGCCCGATCTTAGGGCAGAAGGAGAGAGACAGTGGCTTCCACATGCAGACAAGTGGAACAATATATTTATTAAAGCCTATTATTTTGCATGCTAAATTCCACTTTAAATCATTCGCCCCTTCGTTATTTGCAAGGCGCCTGACCCTTTACCTTCAGGCGTATTTGTTTACAGAATAACATTGGCAGGGGCTCGCCTGACCCGCGGGAGAGTTAACCCTTTCCGCTAGCTGGAGTGAGTGAGCCTCTGAGGTTTGGCCCTCCGTTGCTCTGTGTGTGTAGATCTGGCAGAGCCTGGCTCCTGGATCTTTGTTTTGGTGGCGGCCAGGGAGAGCAAGGAGCTCTGTGCTCTCGCTTCCCTCTGACTCTACTGGCCTCTCCCCCCCACCCTGCGCGAAATCCCCTCTTCCAACTTTTCAGCCTTTTGCGTTTCCTTTCAGTTTTTCACTTCTCATCCCTCCTGGCAGCGCTTGCCGAGCCCTAGAACCCAGCCCTGGTAAGTGATGCTTTTCTCCATTGCAAAATCGCACCGCTCGGCTCGCTGTTCCGTGTGTGTGTGTGTGGACGTTTTATTTGTTTTGAGCAGAATTGCCCAGCCCCAGAGGTTTCACGTCAAGCAGCACAGAGTAAAACTATTGTCGTGTATTAACTTTGAATGGGAGCAAACAGACCAAATAATCATTGCTGGCGTAGGCAGTAGCCATGGCACTAATACAATTCCCTGCAAGTCTGCAAAGCAACTTTTTGTTATGGGGAGAGCCAGGCTGTGTTTTGAGTCTGATCTTTAAATTTTCAGTACACATCAGACCATAGCAAGCGACACGAAGTATGCAGCTGCCACACGGGGACTTTTGAACATCCAATTATGATTCAGGGTTGATTGGTTCAGTGAAAGCTCCTAAGTGTTACACACTCCCTGATGCCACTCTGTCCAGGTATTCGAGCAATCAAAACCTTTTTTGCAAAAAAGGAAAAACGTGCTTTTTTTTTAAATCTGTACTTTAAAATTATTCAGATACAGCAAAAATGCCACCTACACATTCATTTGTTAATTCTTTAAAAAAGCACAGTGTACATCTCTGACTAAATAAAATTCACGATTATTCAGATGAGGCTGGATTTGACTTACTCCCTCTCTCTTTAAATGAAGAAAATGGACATTAATTGCTGAGGATAGCTGCCCTTTGGCTGACATACCTTAGTAGGAAACGGTTTGTAAATGAGAATTCGATATATTAGATCCTATAGTTATCTGAGTAAACTGATACCCAGCCTCGTGATTCCACTGACAGAGAAACAGTTATCCCTGAAGGTTTGAAAGTTTAACAAAGTTCAGGAGAGAAGAGCAGCAGCAGGCAAGGGGACTGAGAATCACAATGGAGAAGCCGATCCTTGTAGTTGTTTAGCACCTTCAAGTTCATGGCATTTTACGGTTCTCGAAAGCTTTCACTTTGTCACTTCGTGCTGGTTATAAATCCGTGCAATAATCGCATTCTAATGAATTCCGTTCTTAGAAGCCCTTACACCGAACAAGTGTGTGAAACTAGTGTCCCAGTTATGCTAACAAGTGGTGTTATTTTCTTACTCTCTAGCAATGCTGGAAGTGTTACGCGCTGTGTACATCAAATGCAAAGCTCCAAAGACTTACAAGGGATCACAAGCAGGGTTACACTTTTAAAAATACAGATGGAATTTGAACATGGTTTAAGATAAGAGCAGAATGGGAGTGATGTGCTTTTACTTTCGCTACGCAAAATCCAACTGGGTATCTCTGATGCGGTTTCTTTTTATTTTAACATTTCCATAATTGCAAAATGTGTAACTTAACAAACGAGCCGTAAGAAAGGCGCTGCTTCGTCAGGAAAAAAAATTTCCAAATGCTATTCAAGATGTATTCTGTGCCTGGATTTTTTTTTTTTTGGTGTATATGTGTGTGTCAATCTATATATTGCTAAATATTTTATATAGACTTACATACATGAATTATGTATGCGTGTCTGTATAGATACGAATATTGATGTTACTTAAAGGGGTTTAATTGAAATTCTTTGACATGCTATAGTAATCTAAATCTCCTAACTTCTCTGGGGACTGAAGCATATATTACAGCCTAGTTAAAGTCCTGCGTTAAAAGGAGAACGAAACTCCATACTGCTTTATGAGCTTGTCAAAGTTTATCTTGTTAAGTTGTGCAGGACTTTGCAGATGACAAGGCAGGAGCAACTTTTGAGACGGTTTTTTTTTTAATTTGCTGTCAGAAGGAAGGGAAAACAACAGTTCATTTTTTAATAAATCATTTGTTGAACAGATGCTGCCCAGCTCATAGAGAGCGGTGCATTTTTTAAAGTGCGCAGTCCTGTTACTACACTAACTAAATAAAGATAAACAAAAAAACCCCTCTTTGCAGTATGGAGGAAAGGTGTGTAGAGCAGGTTGAGAAATGGGCCCAATTCTGCACTCCTCACTGTGACAAAACTTCTTTTAAACCCAGGATTAGGTACAAAGACTGTAACAGTTTCCACATTTCTAATCAGTCACCTCTGTCAATAATTCATAGGCTGGATTCTGTCTCTGCTGAAGCCAATGAGAGTTTTGCCACTGAGTTAAATGGGAACAGAATTTGACCTCTTATTTAAACATAGTTATTCCATTTGGAGTTGTAGCCAAATTTGCTTTAAGATCATAACTTTGTCAGTAAAATATTGGTCCTGAATGAGTAATATTAACTATGAAAAATGTGCACATTAGCAAAATATAGACACACCCACACATCCCTTTCCTTATTTCCATGTATTTCACAAACAGGATTCCAGCTATACATTTAATAAATCTAAATCATCTGACCATTAATTTTCAGGGTAGCTGGCTGCTTTTCCCAAGCTGGATATAATTCCAAATAAAACTGACAGAAATGTAAAACCATGCCTTGCTGTCAGCTTTTTTTCCTCATCAGTTCAATATTGAGCTCTGCCTTCAAAAGTCTTCCTAAATGCAAGAAAAGGGTGCAGAAACTATGGGAATAGTTCATTTTATTCATAAAGTTCTTAAAGTTTGTGCAGAAGTCAACATATATTCAAATCTGCACTTTCTAGGGCAAATGAATGACGTTTCAGAGGTTTAACATCTGGTCAGAAAATTTAAACCATAATGGTGTAAGGCCCAGATTTCCAACCACAGCAGAAGCATATGGATATTCACTTTCAATTTGAGAAAAAACACACAAACATTTCAGTATATCTCCTCCTTCATCTTATTTTGAGTAGATTTTGTGAACATTTGCTGTTCACAGCAGTGAATGGAATGAATCTGGTGACTGAACACCCTCAGAGATTGTTGTTCAGTGGTAATCTCAAACTGGTCACATATTAGAAATACAGTTGATTCATAATTAATATTTCCAAAACAGGGAAGTAGAACATGTGTCTGGACATAGATGTTGTTTCTGCACAACAAAAAAGTATTCTGCTTTAAAATACCATTTTTGTTTGATATTTGAATGGCCTAAGTACAAGCATCAGGCACTAAGCTGCGTAAGGAAGGGTGAACTTTTAGATGAAAAAAATATTGTACATTTTGGAACAGTCTTAACAGAGCAGGTGTAGTTCCATTTATTATTTAAGAGAATTATCATTTAATAAATGTGCTAAAACCAATCATATCCTACATGATATAAGGATTGCATATAAATATATTTTCACCAACTTTACTGTACCACATACAAAATGTTATACCAGTAATTTATAAGCACTCTATGTTATGTACAGAATATATTTTAAGATGCTTATTTGTATCTATATAATATTTATTTAATTAATCATGCTAAATTGTGTATCCTTGTCTTGAATTTACGGTTTGTGGAAAACTAAAGTATTCAAAGACTGAAGGTTTTAGACTGGCATTTTGGGTTTAGCACAGAGAGTTACAATACAAATTATTACATATATCATTCTAGTGTCTCAGTTTAAATAAAAGGGATCATCTTTTGTGTGAGTAAAGTATTGTTATATACTTACAATGCTTTTACTGGCAGTCATTACAAAATCAGTATGGACTTGGTTATTTATTTTTATTCACAACAGTTTTCTTGTAAAGCTTTTACTATGCTGAATATCACTGGTATCATAATTCTGAATCTATCCAACTAATTTGCTTGTAATGCTTAGTTTACATTTTGAAAGGAAAAGAAATCTGTCTTTCCAGAGTTGGACTACATTTTTTTCAAATATTTGTGGTAGTCACAAGGGTATATTTAACGTTTATGTAATGTGGTTTGTGCTTTCTCACATAATTATTCTTCTCAGATAGCAAATTGTTGAATGCCTCCATGAGCAGCAATGGAAAAAAAGGTTTGCAAAGCATGTAACTGTATTAAGCTGGTAAAATGCATGAACTCCGAAATAAGAGCTTGACCCAACTCCCATTGAAATCAGTGGGGAGACTTCTGTTGACTTCAGTGGGAGTTGGATCAAGCCCTAAATGAATAGCAAATTACAGACCCAGTATAATTAACTGCACAGATACAGAGTTTTTGTCTGGTTTATTTTATTTTTTATTTTTTTGCTTTTTTACTTACAGAACATTATTTCCATGCTACTTAAAATAGGTTAATTTCTTGTAATGGTTTTAAGTTTATTGATTCATTTTGCAAAATATATATATCTTTGGCTCACAAAAGGTGTGATACTAAACAAAAAGTGGCAGCTAACTAACAGAGTTGCTCAAGGTGTTTCCAATATGATGCCCCAGTCAGCCATATGACTACAAGTTGAAAATTGACCAGATTTCCACTCCTCTTTCATATTTGCCAAGGATTAGCACATGTGAGAAAAACATTCTTACATATGTCTTTTCCAAATAGAACTAAATAATTCCCTGTTAATACTGGGAATGGTTTGTGCAATTGGGGCTTTGTATTATGAGATGTCACAAAAAATAAACACTTTTATAGTAATTTGAATATTTCTATTGGGGTGTGCTGTGTATGGAGTGGATCCTGTTCCCACTGGAGTCATTGGAAGATTTCAGTGAGAGCAGGATCAGTCTCTGTTTTAACATGATCGTTCTCATACTGTTGATATTTATTATCTGCAGTACATTAGTGCCCACATTGATTCTTTTTTGTTTTAACACAAGGACTTCACTATACGTAGAAGTTCACTATAACTAGAATTTTAATTTTCACATGCAGTGTATATTGAAAGTATTTAGGACTTTTAACCTACTCCTCTGTAAATGGAGATTCATTATTTAAGAGTTCAGTACAATTACATTCCACTCTATATTTAAGAAACCCAGTGGAACATTGAATTTTAAAATCATAACAATACAATATTGTACAGTGTTTTTAGTAGTCACATGGTGAGGGCCACATCATTCATTCCAAACTCTGGCAAAACTCCCACTGACTCTTTAGAAAGCTTGGACACATATTAAAAAAAAAGTCACACCAATTATAAGGAAAGTGTTTCACCGGTAGCCCAGTATTTGGATTCTAACTTACAACAATAGTCATAAGTATACATGCTCTTTGTGTTCCTGATAGTACACTACAAAATATTGAGAGGCAAACATAACTGTACTAAAAGGTTGTAAACAACTCACTTCTGGTATGAAAGCTATTCAGTGACAATTTGACTGCTTCACTGTCTTTTCTAAATATAACTTTTAGATATATTATCTATAGACAAACTTCCGAAGTCCTTCCTCAGCCAGTTTTCTCATTGATTTCAATGATATTTTTACCTGTATATGGGCAGAGCAAGGATTTCATAATTCAGTCCTGTATACATTCCTGCAGTTCTAGTAAAAAAACATAATTTCATCTTTGCCATCCCCAAACAGCTAGCTAGTTCCATGTTCCACACAATAAGTGTGCTAAATGTAAAAGTATTTTGAGTAAATGCCATGCAGCTGTTTGGTAGCTTGCAATTACTGTGTTATTGTGCCTGTTTGTATTTTGTGTCCTACTATAAATCCTGCAAGTGGACTCTGTATTCCTGACATATCATGCTGGATTTTATATAAATCCATAGATTTTATTCCAAGTAGAACAAAATAATGAAACATTATAAATATTAGCTAACTTTGCTCCAACATATGGTGGTGTAAATTTGTAGAGATTTACGAAAGGGAATGACCAAATGAATGCAATTACATGACTCCATCTTATTAGCTAATTCTATAAATTAGCATCTCAGCACTGCATTGACAATCAATAATTTTACTCAGCAACCGTTTGAACGTCCCATAATACATGTTTTATTTCTTCACACCAAAATAAATTTGCACATGTAAAGGAGTACATAAAAGGCCAGATGCTGCTTCCTTTACACTGGAAAAACTCCCCTTGTCTTCAAGGGGACTTTTGCCTGAGTAAGGAATGCAGGATAGGCCCATTTATGTCATGTTTCTGACTAAAATCCTCAAAATTAAGGGGAATGGTGATATATTGTGTATAACATACTCTAGAGTTCTGGGCCTTGCAGTTTACATGGGGACTATAAAGCCTTTCCACTGACTTTAATGGGGGTTGGATCAAGCCTGCAAGTGCACACACACTATTCTAGCATTGATGAAAAAGAAGTGATTCCTCTTCGGTACCTTAGCTCAACAGGTGACTTAAAGATGAACTTTTAATTCTTTGTTGGGTAGAGATCAATCCTCTTGTGGTTCTAAGCTGTTTCATGTAAGTATTTTCTTATATCATATTAATTAAAAAGATAAGATATATAAAACAAAACTCTGTTTCAAGGGTCAGAGAATTCGCAGAGTTGTTGACAGAAATTTTGGACTTGGCAGCTGTTATAGTCTATCATAAATACTTTAGGATTTTAAAAAATGTAAACATATTTGTTATATGACTAAAATGTGTATTTTTTATACTTAATATTTTGTTCAGCAATGTTCTTTGTCTTTCATGTAAGTGAATCATTAGCAATCTCCTTATTTTGACTCAAGAGGATGTGACGACTGTTTATTGCTGTATCATTGATAACCCTTACATCTGTTCCGGATTATTATGATTGCATATACAAAGTAGTCAAGATTTTCAAAAAAATGGGAGCCAAAGTTTAGGCTCTTAGATCCTCACCTAGGTACCTAAATAAATAGCCTGATTTTTTAAAATATTGAGCACCCAGAATCTCCCACTGACTTTAATGCAAGATACTAAAATATAAAATAGCTGCTAAAAGATCCTTGAGTGATCTGGGCCTGTTTCTCATTTATACTAAGGCCTGTTTATGGGATCTCAGCACTGTAATGGCCATTTTACACAAACTTTGAGCCTCTTTGAACTGCAAGATGTAAATGGGTCTTGGTCCAAATGAGAATCAGGACTTCTATTTATTTTTTCTGATTATTTTTAAAGGGGTACTTATTGCTGGTGGAACACATGAGTTTGTCAGCACTGGAGACTACAGTATAGTATGATTTCAGTAATGACTGGGATGTCTATTACAGATTACTACTTTTTGCCAATTAATGAGTAATCAAACGCACACTATAAAAATCTGCATAACAAAATGTGCTTTATTTTTACAACCATATTTTAGTTTTAATGATTTGTGTTAATAATTCATAGCATGCTAGCAAATATACTGCGGAATATTTTTTTAAAGTAATTACATTTGAGTAACATGAGACTTTCATTGTAGTACTCTGATATTAAGTCCTTTGTGAGAAGAGGATGAGACTGCAGGTTTTGTTTGTGTTTTTTGGGGGAAAGTTATTGAGTTTGTAGATGAATACAGTGACACTTATCAGGTTTCTTGTGCATTTTGTAAGTGTCTTATTCAAAGGCCATTGAAGACACTGGGTCTTCTGATTGACTTTGTATCAGGCCTTATATACATAACAACTCAGACAGTGAGAGCTTCTCCACTCTGCTAGTCTTAGCCCTGAACTGGAAGCCCTCTTTTAGGGATGGTAGTTCAATCCACATGCTCAGGTCACTGGTATCTCTTTTAAAGCTTCCAGTTAAGCTACCAACTACTGCTCGCTGTTTTGATGGAGTTGGTGATGTCTACTTGTCCACAAGGACAGGAGTGACCATGCATTTCAAACATGCCACCAAAGAGCCACCAGATGATAACTTTTTGTCATCGCTAACCTAGATTTGATCTTGTGATATACAGGAAGACAGCTCTCTCTGGTTACTCACCCCTGCCCACAACTCCCCAGAGATTTAGTTAGAAATTCACTGAAAATATATATAACCAGTGTACAATGCTCACCTTTACGTCTTTCCCTCTTCCTCCACTTACTACTACATAGTCTGATGGTTTGTAAACTTTACATTTTATAAAAAAATTACTCCATCACAATAAATGTGTCATTTAGCTATTCTAGAGCTTATGAAATGCATGAGACACATATAGTACTTATCAAAATTTTCTATGGTGCAGTAGGATCTTTGAGTTTACCATGTTTACCTCAGTCCTGGAAAAATGTCAATAAAACTGATCAGGGTTTGTTATATCTGTAGATCTGGGAGGATACTCGAAAGGACTTTCTGGAAAAAAATATATATGTGGCTTTGGAGGACATTCGCTGAGCTCATTATTATACAAGATAATGGAGGGGTTGAATTATCCTGTTGGGAGCAGGAGTCAGAAGATCTAAATTCTACTCTATGTTCTACTTCCTATCTGAGCTTGAGCAAGGTAATTTGGCCTCATTCTGCTAGCTGCTGAGCACTTTCTGAGATGTTGTGAGCATCCTCAACTGTCAGTTGAGGGTGCTCAACCTCATACAGATTTGGGTCCTTAATTAGGACAAACTAGTGTGTGGAAAGCACACTGAAATCCTTTGTTCATCAATGCAAAGTATTCTAATAGTATTTAATATATTATAATATAAAATGAACAGACTACCTTTATAATGTTCTCCTACCTTAATTAGCAATGTAAGGCCACAGTGCATAATTCTTTTTCAAAGTTGTGTCCTTTAAAATATGCAGTAAATCAGAGATTTTCCTTTTTATTGGACCGATCCTGATAATCTGATATGTACTGGCAACTTGAGATAATGGTTATAATTAAGGTAATTATAGGTTTCTTAATGACATAGTGGACACAATTTAGAGTAGGCAGGAAAATGAGGTTTAGAAATGGACTTTGAATTTTTGATCCTCAGGTTGGTGTAGACTGAAGTTATCATTAGAACTAATAAGTCTCTGCTAACCTTGGAGGGAGAAGTGAGGGGTAACTCACCCTCTCCTAGTTTATTGACTTGGTTCTTGTTTAAAGAGAAGCAGCCTACTGGTCCTGGTAGAATGTAAAAAAGAGAAAAGGAAAAAGTAATTGTGAGAAAAACAGCAATATTTAAGCGACAAAGAGTCCTGTGGCACCTTATAGACTAACAGAAGTATTGGAGCATAAGCTTTCATGGGTGAATCCCCACTTCGTCAGATGCATTTCCACATGTGTCTGACGAAGTGGGTATTCACTCACGAAAGCTCATGCTCCAATACTTCTGTTAGTCTATAAGGTGCCACAGGTCTCTTTGTCACTTTTTACAGATCCAGACTAACATGGCTACCCCTCTGATACTTGAGCAATATTTAAAGTGGTAGTTGTTGCTATCAAGCATTGCAATAAACAGTTACAGAGATTTCTTTAAACATGGCGTTAAACATGACTTTGCTGCAGCATAGGCAGGAACAATTTGGGTGAGCTGATCGAGGTTAACTGTATGGTTCCAGTGCAATTTGGCCATTACATGATAAGTCCTACCTTGAGCTCTAATGAGGGGCTTATGCATTACATAGGCCTTGTGCTGGGCCTGTGAAGAGGAATGAATTACACTTTTTTATACCTAACTGTTGGTCATAAATTTTTCCAGGCCATGAGTACATGGAACAAGTTGACCATATTTTCAAATTAAGAAAACACTTATGTGCAACAACTTTCAGGATCATAACATATTTGAATAGTTATTTGTAATGTGTGCTAGAGCTGCTACCTTCTGCTTCCAGCTCTACAGCGACACCTGAATATTTCTCAAAGTGGAAGATTTCCCCCTAGGAACTTAATACTCTGAATTAGTATATCGTGAAACATTGAACAATTGTCTTTAACATTCATTTTGAGCAAAAGATCAATATTGATAGTGCCTATGTTTATTGAACTTTTTTTCTCTTTACTTGCAACACTTTTGATGAGACCAAACAACGTTCAACTGTGCTATTTGTTCTTGGGAAACACAAAGCAAATTCATCTACTATCCCATATTATAAAAAGCCCAGTGTTTAGACTGATTAAATGAAAAAGCAGATGTCCAGAGTCCCAGAAGAAATTATTGGGACACCAAGACATCATATAAAAGACTGTGTAAAGTAAAATTGGAATATATGGTCTTCTTTAACATGGAGAGCTGATGTGGCCACAATTTAAGGACTCATGTCTTCTCCTCATGAAGTCAATGGGAGCTTCGAGTGCACAGTGATGGTGCAATCAATGGCCAAAGAAACCAATGGCTATCATTAAAGTTGCCACCATTTTGTCATTTCCACATACGTCTTTAGTAATTTACATCATTTGGTAGCATACATTGAGCGGAAGATGCTTTTAAAAGGTAGCATAGAACAGGGCTAATAACTTCACCGTGTTTCAGGTTCTGACCTTATCATTTTTGTGCACTGAGGCTAAAAATTAGATATTTGCAACCATATCACATGAAAATAAATTGGAAATGACATTTTATTCAATTAATGTCTTAAGTGTGTTTCATTTATTGAAAATAAAGGACATTTGGCTTTTTATTTACTGTTCTTGTAAAACTGTAATTAAATAACAGCTGCATTGATATGTCACATTCTGTAAAAATAGAATGTCTCTGCTTGCCATGTAGGGCCTGATTCATGATTCTACAGCTGTTTCACACATAGGCCTCTTAGTGAAATCAATGGAAATTCAATCTGCAAAGCAATGGAAGAATATATCCTTAGTGTGTTGTCACTCCATTTAAAATGATAAATGACCTTTTGGCCTTTTAAAGGGACATACTTTCTTTTGAATCCTTTAATGTTATGCTCTCTTAAAAAAAGCATAGAAGTACTGACCTTTTGCATGCAGCAATTTTAATGGCACAGTTCAGTTAAGAATGTTTTTAATAAAAAAGTGCCTAACAAGAAGAATGAAAACTAGAAATAAGCATCTAATAAAGCTTAGTAATGATACTAGAAAAGGAAATATTTAGTTAATGGAACCACTGTTGTTTCCTAAGGGATATCAGTAGTATGTAGTGACCTAGTCTTTAATAATCTTTACTTGGGGATATCCCTTTTCTTTGATATACCAAACCTCTAATTTCCTGCATAGATTGATGCCTACTAGTATAGTAGCAAGAAAGTATACACAAAGGAGGCAAGCTCTTGTTTTTCTAATAATGGATCTTTCTCAAAGGAAAGTAGAAATGGTCCTTGAAAATTTAGAAAAGACAGCACATACTGGAAACTGGAAAAGAACAGCTACTTGCAAGAAGTCAGGCTGCAGATACAGACAAAGATGTGGTTTGAAGGGCAAATCGTCTGTAACTTCTATTGCAAAATCATTTAAACCAAACTTAAAATCAGGCAGCCAAAAGCGATCCATATGTGTTGGTCACATGCAACGTTATGGGAAGTCAGCAAGTTGTGTTTAGTTGAATTCCATGGGCCCTAGTCTGTTGGGTGTGTTATGCATTAGGGCTTCTGCTCCTGCACCACTGACGTCTATGGAAATTTTGCCACTGAATATAATGGCAAAATTTAGGGCTGATTGTTGCTGGTGACCTGCTCTTAAATCTGGCTAATCATGCTCTGATTATGGTTCAACAAACTAATTTGGTCCCTGACACACATATGACCCTACATCCTCAGGTAAAATGGCTAGGCCTCACTAAGTGTATGTTACTTATTTTAACTCTTAATGCACCAAAAAATTCTCTCCCCACAGCTTCTGGGTCTCATCTTCCTGAATCTAAACCTGACTTCTGCCCATAGGTTGATTCCTTCCCATTTCCTACTTGTCTGCCAACTGCCACTGGCCTGATTTCACACTACTACCCACTCTGTCTCTGCAGTCAGATGGTCCAGGCGGTTGACCCACCACTTCCTTGCTCATTCTTAGCCTAAGAGCTGGCTGGAGAACCAGAAGCAGAGATGAAAGTCATGTGGGGAGTTCAGGGTGAGGCATGAGGCTGATTTCCAGCAGAGGAGAAATGAACAGGGTAAGACTTGCTTTGGAAATAAATAAATTCCCAGTGTGTCCCCCTGCTGCTGGGAACCCTCCCCAAACTCTCACACCACTGCTTCTATCTTTCCCCTCAATATGCTTAGAAACAAGCGGGTCTCTGAGGCTACTCACTTGAGAATTATCTTATTTGCCAAGGACAAAGCTTCCCACAGCTCATACACAGCTGAATGGGTTGATCCTCTAATACAGCTTCCCTTCGGATCACACTTGATCAGCTAGGAATATCTGCCACATAAGAGCCAGAGTCTAGATTTTTTTTAAAGACGTATATGTGACATTTGGAATGGAATATATATGTAGCTCATCATAAAAGAGAATAACAGATATACTACACTGCAACCATAGATTGAGAATAAGCTTTGCTCACACTTCACTGTCAATGTTTTGACACTGGTAGTCATTACACCAAACATAATGATTTTGTTTGTACCTTGTCTGCTTTGTCCACCTGTTGTCTCTCACCACATGCTAAGAGTGTAAGCTCTTTGGGGCAGGGACTGTTTTATTTTTTATGTGCATGTACAGGGTCAAGTACAATGGGGCCATGACTGGAGTCACAAGTGCTACTATAATACAAATAATTATAAAAAAAGTTTGGATGGATATTAAACAAAGTTTATTTTCCTCCCATAACTTTCATTGTACTGTCTGTATTGCAACAAAATGGTGACCTGTAAGGCCTGGTTCTGATCTCACTTACCTAGGTTTCACACTGGTTTAATTTCATTGACTTCTCCTAATTCACACCAGTGCAAATGGGATCAGAATCAGGCACTTTGTTTTTAGCTGGACAAGCGTGACAAAGCAATCAGTCCTTAAAAGCAAAAAACAAAAAAGAAAAAGCAAAAGAAAAAAAAAGAGGAGAGGTGTTTCTTCAAGCCCATATTCTATTTCCATGCTTCAATCCCTCTTTGTTTTAACTCTGCCCACATGCTGGTATGTGATGGTGTTAATTGGACATTTTGCTTTTTGAATCAGATACAGAATGTAAACCCAATTCATTTACAACAAAATAAAAAATAAATTGCAGAAAGAGAGTGAATATACCCATTAAAATTGTTGTGAATAATTTGCCTTAAATGAAAATATACTGAGAAAACAGAAAAACTGCTATTAAGTATACCTTGCCCTTTGCAGTAGAACACAAGACAGATTTGCAATGTTAATTATTTCCACCAGCTTTAAGCTTGAAATATGAATATGTCAGGTATTTAAATAGTAATTTACTTTAAAAAATCTCTACTTTATTAAAATATCATTATGCATATTTGAAAGTTAAAAGTCAAAGCTATGTAGCTGCAGAGGTAAAATTCACATTTATTGTCCACTGAATGTGATGGAAATTGAATTTGTCAGGAAGCTGATTGATATCTAGAAGTGTTTTGTTTTCAGTGACTGGCACTGCCGAGTTACAACCATCTATCATCTAACAGGTAATTAGTCAGATTTCTCATCATGAGCCTTCAATCCTGCTGTTTTATTATTGAAATACCACAAACCAGTAGGCATCTGAATGCAGATAATATTCTCTGTCATGGTCTTAAGGACAAAGACAACATTTTGCATCTCAACCATAGTAAGTTTGATTAAAAGTCACTGAAATGTAAGCCAGGACATTAATATTGAAGGGGAAAAAGGGCATCCTGAAAAACTCTGTATTGCTCCAGTTTTCTGTTGAAAAAGTAAGAGGTAATATTAAAGACCTCTGTCATGCAGTCCCAATTCAAACAATCGGTGTCAGTTGATTTGGGCAGAGGATAAATATGAAGGTCTTAGGAGAGTATGGGACAAATTGTGGTCGTGCATTCTCCTCACCTCTCCTCATGCTGTCTGTAGATTTAGCCCTGAAGAGTTGTCAGACTTCAGCTTAGTGGCTCCCATTGGGCTCAGTTTTGCTCCTTCTTAAGCTAGTGGTAATTTTCTCTTGTATTTTAAAAGAAGCTAGATCTGATCCATTGTGCTTGGGCCCTGTACAGGGTGAACAAGCAAGGGGTAGAGGATCTATGCCCTCTCTCACTCCCTTGTGCAACCATCAGTTGGCTTGCTCAATGTGCTTGTCTGTAAACCAAGACAATAATAACTTGGGATGCAAATATAGGTTTGCAGCATTATCATGTTTAACATAATTTAAAGTGCAAAATTAAAAAAATTGCTAATACATAAGCTACTTGTCATAATTTTAATAAAAGTACAATTATTTTAATGTTACAAAATATCTGTCATTCTTCCCCATTCCACCACAGCTCTTTGAAGTGTTGGTTGTATATAATATAACTATAGTTAAACAAATCATAACTAGTAAAGGATATGAGAAAGGAAAAATAAACTGCTAATAGAGATTCAGGAAAATGAGCAGGATGAATTGATTACACCATTAAATATTTTATGCTTCAAATTCCATCTTCAGACAATATCTACAAGGAAATTGAAAATGTGTTGCTGTTTGCCCTGCAAATACTTCCTTTGTAACAGAATTCGACTGTGTGAACTAATATTAGCAAAAGCTTGTTTAATATTCTGTTTGTGGGCTAATTGATCTAATCCAGCTGTAGGACTCATAACATTGGAATGCCAACAATGCTCGTAGCTTCATAAAGTCAAAAGCTATTTTGTTCAGTTAATTCTAAAATAAAATCATTTATGATCTTTCAAAGGAAGCTTGGGATCATAATATCCCAGTTTTCCATAAAATCTCAGGACGTAACTCTCATTAACTCTTACTAAGTTGTAAATATAATGCCTATTCCTAGAACTTTCATTGTTGAATATGAATAATTTTACGTGCTTTCATAATCCTGAGTTAAAATGACAATTCCCCATACCTGATAAGGTATTATTTGTTTATACAGCATACCAGAAATCATATTAAAAACTCTAATTATACAAAGGAATGTTTCATGCAAGCGGTACTAGTAATTTCCAAAGCAACTATGTTGTCCAAATGGATATAATATATTAATGATTTCAATAATTTAACAGAAGGATTTAAATTGCAATATAAATTATTGGACAATATATATGTGACTATCGTAATACCCTATTTAATTTCCATTTGTTTCTTAACATTGTTTAATATTATGAAGCCAGATGATTTTCAGTTTCAAGGTTTCTGCATATGCCTGAAATGACATTGTCACCTGGAAACTGAGAGGCTGAGCCATGACTAATAGTAAAAGAAGTGCTGGAATAATAAAGAGACAGTTAACTAGTACAGGAAGATAGTTCTTGCTCCATAAACTAAACTAAATTAGAAATGGACTGAAATAAAACCTCAGTTCAGAATACCCTCAAACTTTGTGAAAGTGTAGAACTGTTTTCAAACTCTTTGGATCCAGCCCATCTATAAACTAAATGATCCCTGCACAGATGCTCAAGTGTCCCCCTTGATGAATAATCTTTGATGAAGCACCGTGGTGACACTGGAAATACAAATCCAACCAAGGGGCATGGCTTTTCATAGAAATCATAGAATATCAGGGTTGGAAGGGACCTCGGAGGTCATCTAGTCCTACCCTCTGCTGAAAGCAGGACCAATCCTGCGCCCTCTCTAAAATCAAGAGGTCTGTTTTACATGAAATCCGGCCAAGCTAGGTTCACGATCAAGTTTACCCTGCCAGGCTTTTTGTAAACAAGTACCTTACCTCTTGAGCAGCTGGGAAACAATTATTCTACACTCCATTTTTAATGGTATAACCCATTCAGCGGTAAGGGCTATCCACTGTCCCAGGATAAATTTGTCAGCAAATTAAGTTCATGGGTCAAACCACAGTTATTAACAGGGATACTTGAGGAACATAATGTGGCTGTCTAGTCAGAACATTAGATATAAGCAGTAATAAACAACCCTGAAATCTCACTATATGGAAATAAACCAATGCATGCATGGAAGATAGCCAAAAATAAACACTAATTAGATACAAATGCATTCTTGGAACAATTTAATGGATCAGAAGAGTGGCAGATGTGTGAGTCCATTCCTGGTCATACAGAACTGACCATACAAAGTGTGAGTGAGGAGCCAGAAAAGTGAGGGAATGGAGAGAAAGAAAGATCCTTCTTATGAACACCACATCCTTATGACCTCAGGCAGAAGGCAGCCACAGGAATACAAAGGATGATTTCTCCTAACAGCAAACCATGTCAGATCTAAAGAATATTCTGTATTCAGTCAAAACTCCAGGGTCCTGACACTTCATGTTAAAACAATGGTTCTCTAGCTTTTTTATGTTATGATAACATAAGATCAAAGTTCTTTCATGGGCCACTTCCCCTCCTAACCCCCCAATCAAAATTCCACACTTCTCCCATGACAGCTATAGTGCTTGGTTATGTGAAAAAGTAATATGAGGAACATATTAAAGAGACAAAATGAAAACAAACTCACTTTTCTGTAAAGGGTATGACTATGTTGGTTGTGTACCCCCACTTTGTGTCTCTGCTGTCCTGGGTATTTGCTCTCTTTGTTTGTAGAACTCAACACTTAATATTGTTTCTTTTCCTGTTGCCAGTATCTCCCACCTCTCTGATCCCTCCAGGTCGCTTAGCAGTCTGGTTCTTCCCTTCCATGAGTTAACTGTTTCTCCAATGTTGGTGTTGTCCACAGAATTGAGCACAGATGAATTTATACCCACAAAACACTGGACAAAGAAAGACATGAAGCAGTGACATAGGCTGTAGAGAGGTAGAGATAATTGAATGTAGTTGGTCAAAAAGCCTCTAGAAACATTGGACAAGTCCTGGGAAATTACCACCAAGAAGTTTCAGGCTTGATCAAACACCTACGATAGAAGTCCGTCCGCAGGACCATTGTCCTGAAGACACCAGTTGAAAAAACATCATTCTAAAAGATGAACTCAGTGGGGTATTCTGAGCAATCATTAGAATAAATGTCTACATTTGCATTTGGGGCAAATAGCAGGTATATGTTACAGAATTGCCCATTAAGCAATGATCCTTAGGGTTAGCGTCTATTAACCTGGATTTTCATCTATCCACTGATTAATTGTTGGAAACTACTATTCAAATTTGGTAGTATCAGGACTAATTTTTGTCTCCTGATTCCCCAGTGGAGGGCTGTTTGTGTTACATGATGCTGGCATGGACAGAGGCAAGGAAGGGGTCAATAAAAGGTGAAGAGAAGTGAGGCTGGGGTAACAGCCAAGGGAAGACATGTAACACTCTGCCCCCTCTAGCACAGTGGGAAAGTTCCTCAGCATTGCTTTTTGTCGTATTTCGTGCTGTTAAATTTGTCAAGTGATGACTTATATGTGAACTGATCCAAGTTCCTAGACATTTGCTTCTATAAAGTATTTATTGAAAAGATACAAATAGCTGTCTGTGAAGCAACAGAAGAGATACTGTATGGGTATCAAGAGAACAGACATTGCAAACATCTCTTTCATACATTTTTTTCCCTTCCATCTATTGTCTTTAAGAGCATATCCAGAAAAATAAAAAGTGCCCTTCATTTCAAGAAGCAAGATAATGTCCAAGGGTTTTGAATGCCCAGAGTCTAATAACAGTTTTTATTTATAACGCTTCCAGTCACTGCTGAGAGGATGTCTATAGACTGGAGTTACAATCAGTGTAAATGTGGTAGGCTAGGGCCATACAGGATGAGAATCACCAGAGAGGGTTTTATTTTTAAATGATTACCTTTGCCATTTCAAAGTACTGGAGCTAGTTGTTCATGTGATTCTGCTGATTCTGACACTGCACATTATAATTTCAAATAATTGAAACTGCCTCTCTGACCATGGCAGTTACTTCCAGGAGTTGTTAGTAGTTTAAGGTTTAAGAGATACAGCGTGTCAGTGTTTTGTAAGAGGTGTTGAAGGAGACCAGAAGCCACTGCAAAATCTCAAGGGGGAGAGAAGGCACCTGATTTGTCTCACCTCTGCACATTCTCAGCCTTCCTGGGTTCGTCAGGAACTGGAAGCATGGGAAGGAGGCCATTAGGAACGTAAGTCAGGAAAGATGGGGGACTGAAAGGAAAGGGGTCAGTTCAGGATTAGTTCTTCCCAAGAGTCCCAATCTGCTTCTCCCCTCTCTGTCAGAAACCCTCCATTATCCCTTGCACAGCGCGTCCTACCTTCCAGTTACGAGACTGAAACCCTAGAAAAATGGCAAGTGTTAAGGTGTTAAATACCTGGGGATTAACTAATATTATCAGGGATAATAAAAATTGGTGTTTTAGAAGAATAGAATTCTTAAATGTTCAACGGTTATCAAATAGATAATTTAAAATTTCAATGTATTTACTAAATATTTAACAGTGTAAAAATCTAGAAAACAATTCTAGTATTTCCATTTTTTTTGCATAGTTACCATTTTGCACTACTACAAAACAGTGACATGTGTTACTGAAGATTTCCTAATGCAACCAAAAGCAATATATGTGTGTGATATATGACATCTTTCCATAAATCCTAAATTTACACAGTATGCTAATGCTTGATTCCATAATTTCTTTGTAAAATGATTATACCCTGCTGCTAAGAGCAAAGGCATACTGAAATCAGTTTTCTATGCTTTTCCAACAATGAAATGCAAGCCAGTACACCACATAACCAACACTTACCATATGTTAGAAGATAATCCAGTAGGCTTCAGACACTGACATGATTTGCTTAAATAAAAAAGCAGCAACAACAATCTACCATTTTATTATTCTTCCAGCAACCTACTACAGAAATACTAATACTAAATATAAATTATTTTTAACTGTAAACCAGGCTGATCTATTTTTGCTGCATTTAAGGTGGCGTGGTTCTAGTTAGTTATGTTAGAAAAAAAAGAGCATCATTTAAATCATTGAGGTGTTCCAGGAAATTCACAAAAACACAGAACATTTTCACCAGATCCAAAGAAGACCTATGGTGTAGCTACAGGCTTTCCCAGGTATATTGCAGATGATATAAAACAGCTCATTGTAGCATTAAAAGAATTAAATGTATACTAGAAAAACAGCTATAAAATCATTTTTGTACAGCAGGGATGTCCCTTAAATATATTTCATTTCTATACTGAATAATGCTCCAGTCCACAAATTCTCAAGGGACCAGTCATGCTTAATGTTAAGCACATGCATAAGTTTTCACAGGACCGAGATCTAAGTAAGTACATTTGAAATGCTATTTTTTGTTGATGAGAGAATAGAAGGAATACATCTGACATGCTAATATTAACAGTGCATGCACTACTATTATCTCTTTATAGTTAAACAAAAGATAAGAAAAATAGAAAAATGCATTCAAAAATAGCTAATATATTGATTTCCCATATTTTCATATTCACTGAGGAATTATTTTGGGATATCAAGTACTACTCATGGGTGGAAAATAAAATATTCTAAGCATAGTTCCTCTGAATTTTCTGAAAGTTTTTAGCACATCACAAGTCAAACCCTGGCCCAATGAAGTCAATGGCAAATGAACAGTGGAACACACAGTTCTAAATCAAATTTATTGCTATTATCACTAGATCATTTCTCTCAACTTTCTGTATGGTACCTAAGGTTACACTGGTAGTGTATTATGAAGTAACAAAGTTAATTGGCTAGTTCCTCGGATGGTAAATTGGCATATCTTCAGTCAGGTTGTTGGAGTTATGCTGATTTACACCAGCTGAGGATCTGGCTCAATATTTGTTATACTACATGATAGAAAGTACTAATAAAACTAATCAATAATTAGTAATGGAGGACACAAACACCTCATCCCAGTGAGGATGTTTGGTACCTCATGAGCAGTTCTGTGCCACCTTTCAGCAAATCAGCATGTCAAGTTGTGGAGTTCTATTATACCTCTTTTATCAACTTTAGAAGGGAAGTTGCATATATTTAGCATAAGGAAGGGGGTCTTCAAATTTTTTCACACATTGGAGGCAGGTCAAATTCTCCTATTAAATTCAGCAACATCATGCTTTTTATTCCCACAACATGGGTCTTGTTCAGGCCTTTACTCAGGAAAACTAGCTGACAGTCCAGGAGGAACTCTTGGGCAATCAGATAGGACAGCAGGCAATGTTGAACACACTTGGTTGAAGAGACTGGGTTGCTAATAAATCTAATATGCAAAGATTTGATACGTAGATTTTATCATGATAATAGAATATACAGTTGAGTCTCACCTGTACAAATTTACGTTATTAAAGAGCTTGTCATTACTTGAAACAATCACAATACTGAAGAGTAAAGATTTGATAGACACGACAATATTACATGTGTAAATGTATAAACATTCTGGAACAATACCAAAAGTGATTCTGGAACAGCTATTTTGATAAATATCCAAGTATAGACTAGCCCACAGAAAAACTCTGTCTTTATGTGTTCAGAAGTAGATGAATTTTTCCAGTCATCTTTGGTCATCCTCTACAAATTAATTTCTTCAACTGATGGTTTTTGAAGTTGCCATAAAAAAGTTATTTTCTATATTTAAAAATGCTATTACATAAGGAACTGAAACAGTAAGTGCAGTAGCCACACTTGAGTTGTCATGCTTTGAACATGTGATTGCCATCATTTCACTTAAAGTATGGCAGCCAGTAGCAGATCTAATCATTATTACATGGTTTGTTTTCACACCACTTTTCCAGCACTGCCTTTTATGGGAATTCATAGTGCTAAATGGGTCAATTTAAGATCAAGTTATCCAACATTATGGTAATCAAGACATTGTACTGACCTTTGAAGAAGAAACTTCATTCTGTAACCGTGAGAATTTAGTAGGGGGAGAGGAAACAAGAGTTCATCATTAAAAATTATTCTAACATTGAGAAAAAGACTGGAGTTTAAAAGAAGTAAAAGACAAGGGTTAATTTTTTTAAAAAAGGTCAAGCCTGTGGGAGGAATAGCTTAGTGGTTTGAGCATTGGCCTGCTAAACCCAGGGTTATGAGTTCATCCTTGAGGGGGCCATTTAGGCAGCTGGGGCAAAAATCTGTCTGGGGGTTGAACTAGATAATCTCCTAAGGTCCTTTCCAACCCTGGTACTCTATATAATTTAACACAAAAAACAAGGGAAAAGTTTTAAAAAAGTGAAAATGGCTAGAGTTAAATATTTTTTAAAAAATAAAAGAGCAAAGGTTAAATAAAAATAGGTAGTGGTAAGTTATAAACAAAAATAGAAAATGGCTGGGTTAAATATTAAGGTATATAAAGGAACATAGAGAAAGTAGTAAAAAGTAAGCAAGAATTAAATAAAAATAAATAAATAAAATACCTGAAAAATGGAATCAACAGGTCCTGATCCTACAACAAGGCCATCAGGGTAGACCCCTAGTGTTTGTGCAGAGCCACATTGAAGTCAACCTGGATACAGCTGTCAATTTGCAGCCTCTTGGCAGAGCTGTGTGCCTATCATTACCTTAACTTCCCTGCATGTACATTGTATCTTATTCCCTCATATGACATCTTTTTTTTTTAATACCCACAATCTCATTGGGGCAAGAACTGCCTCTTCTGTGTACATACAGCACCTAGCACAATGGGGCTGTGATCCTGATTGCACCTTAGGGTTCTACAATAATAATATCATTATCACTTGGAGAATGTCTTTGTCTTTCTTTCATTATCTCTCTTAAACAAGAAAATCAAAGCCCACTGGATCCTCCTTATTCCCTTTTCCTTATCAGAACAAATGAAAAACATCCCTCTGCGGCACAAGAAGAGGGCAAGGAAAGAAGGGAGAACTATTGGTATTAGTGCTATAGAAACCACATATAGTTATGGCTCCTGTTGTTGGCAGAAACATCAGTGCAGATGTCAAAACGACAATTAATTCTAGCCTGGGATACGTAGACACCTGAACTGCAGTAAATAAGTAAGAGACACCATGAAAACGCCTGTAGAGGGTGGCACAGCATGGAAATATAAAACTGTGACCAAACCTTGGGGTCCTTACTCAGCTTTTACATATCAATTTTGGGGGGTGTTTGGCCTGAGTAAGGAATGCAGTACTGGACTCCGGTGGGCCACATTTTATTCTGTCACATATGTTTGAATACAAAGTAATTATCCTAACTTCATGGGAGTTAGTCCAGATTTACTGTGGTGCAAATAAGAGCAGAAACTAGGAGTTGCTGCAGTGACTGAGAAGAGAATCAACTATAAGAATCAACTAATGGAGGCAAAGTAATAGCACAGGCTGAAGCAATCACATTGCCAGTCCTGAATATCTGCAATATTGCAAAGACCTGCCTGCCAGTCTGAGGAGTGAAAATAGCAGGATCATTCTCTGAACACAGAGCTTTCAGACCACCATTACGGTGTTTGAGGATTTTATGCCTGTTTGTGGAAGACGCTAGTTAACACGGATCTTTATTTAGATGGTGCCACATTTTAGCAGTATTGTATAACATCCATGACTTTAAGCAGGTGCTTGTGCTGTCTATCACCATGGACATTAATATCAATATTAATTGTCCTTAAGCAGGTGCATAATCAAAGAATCATAGAACTGGAAGGCACCTCAAGAGGTCATCTAATCCAGTGGTTCTCAAAGCCGGTCTGTCGCTTGTTCAGGGAAAGCCCCTGGTGGGACAGGCTGGTTTGTTTACCTGCCGCATCGGTGGGTTCGGCCAATTGCTGCTCCCAGTGGCCATGGTTTGCCGCTCCAGGCCAATATGGGCTGCGGGAAGTGGCGCGGGCCAAGGGATGTGCTGGCCGTCCTTCCTGCAGCCTCCATTGGCCTGGAGCAGCGAACCGCGGTCAGCCGAACCTGCGGACATGGCAGGTAAACAAACCGGCTTGGCCCGCCAGGGGCTTTCCCTGAACAAGTGGTGGACCAACTTTGAGAATGACTGATCTAGTCCAGTCCCCTGCACTCAAGGCAGGACTAAGTATTATCCAGACCATCCCTGACAAGTGTTTGTCCAACCTGCTTTTAAAAATCCCCAGTGATGGAGATTCCACAACCTCCCTAGGCAATTTATTCCAGCGCTTAACCACTCTGACAGTTAGGAGGTTTTTCCTAATGTCCAACCTAAATCTCCCTTGCTGCAATTTAAGCCCATTGCTTCTTGTCCTATCCTCAGAGGTTAAGAAGAACAATTTTTCTCCAACGTCCTGTAACAACCTTCTATGTACTTGAAAACTGTTATCAAGTATAATGGATCGGGGAGGTATAAAGTAGACAGAGCCATAGCTCTAACTCCTACAGTGTGCTGGCCAACAGAGCTGGCTGGCTACATGATGGAGAATAAGGTGCACACCAGAAAGGAATACACTAGCAAACTTGCCTCTTCTGTGTACCTAGGAGCTCCGAGGCATTGTAGCTCCTTAACAACAGAATGCATCCTAGTACTCTCTGTGCACTGCTAGTATTCCATGTTGAATGCAGTGCAGGGGTGTGTGCAAGCTGCACGATCTAGGGTTGTTCAATACAATTATTTGCATGAGTAGGAGTCTGGAGGACTGGGTCATTATTAGAATACCAATTGTTAAAGCCAGATTCTAGTATAGGGAGCCAAAATTCCATCTTCCCTCAAAAACAAAAATAGGTGCAGTGCAACTTTAAGAGTGCTGGAATTTCATAACGTGTTCTCCAGTCTTATTTTCTGATGCATAACACCGAGGAACATCTTTTCCTGTAGGTATAAACATTCATTTAGATTTATATTAGGAGCATCACAAAAAGGGTGAAATAGGTATTAAAGATTATACTGATATGCTTAAGATACAAGACACCAGCACATGGGAAAAAAAGATATATGGCTAGCTTGAAGCATTGCATTGCAAACGAACACTTTACTATCTTGCCACATGTGTACATCACATAAACAGATGAAAATATGTTATAGTGAAGGCTTGCACATTTACAGTGCATTCAATCTAAGGGGAATCTATACATCTGGTACAGATTTAAGTATTATTTTCCTTTCCTGTTAGTGACATTGAAGAAACTGAGCACCTACATGTAAGAGGTCATATATTAAAGAGAGGATGTGAGGAGGCATAATGTGGATATTAAGGTGAGATGAGCAGAAGAACATAAGGAAAAGTGCTGAGCTTTCTAGAAGGTACAGATGGATTGGTACCATAGTGAACAGTTAAGGCAATCTCTCTCTTTCATTTCCTTTATGTAAATAGCCATTTTGAATGGTAGCCCAAAGGTAGCCCAAATTTTACTACATGGGTAACAAATCAAATCAACTTTAAGTGGTAAGAGGAACCATAAATTATATCCTCTATATCAAATAAAACAGAGGGTTTTGTCTGCCAAGTTCTAAAAAAAGAGTAGTTTAAAAGTTATTTATAATGCCTCGAATGTCACCAAAGCTGCCTGCTATAGTCACTTCATTCTCCTTAGACTACAGAATCTAAATTTATTTGTATAAAGCATCCTCCATAAAAGTAGCACAAAATGCTTTGCAGAGAGAGATAAAAAAAAGAGGGGATGTTTTACACATATTGCTGCAGTGACTCACAAAGAAGCAAAAAGGGAAAACAATCTATGAAAATGGAGTAGCATAAAACTAAAGAAATCAGAAATATTCAAGAAGCAGAGATGCAATTATTCCTGAAACCTAGTTCTTGTTTGTGGTGCTGGGGTTGGGGGATAAAGGGGAAGAATGGGTAGGAGATGAGTCATATAACAATGAGAAAATGGAAAGGGAATAGAGAGGTTTTAAGATGAAATTTGAAGAAAGGAAGTGGTTCAGACAGAAGCAGAGAATTCCTGTAGGGTAGAACAAAGGAAGAGTGACTATGAACTATAGAAATTATGAAAGAAAAATGGTCCCTTGATTAGGGCACAAGCTTGGGACTTGGGAAACCTAGGTCCGATTCTGTCCTCCACCACAGACTGCCTATGTGACCTTGGGTAAGTCACTTAACCTTTTCGGGCCTCAGTTTCCCATCTGTAAAATGGAGATAAGAATACTTCCCTACCTCATAGGGATATTGTGAGGATAAACACCTTATAGAGTGTGAGGTGGTCAGATACTATATTAATGGGGGCCATATCAGATGGATTGATAGAGAAGGAACTAAGTAAATGTAGGGACATTTCATAATGGTAGTGACCAGGGGAAGATATGAAAACTTCCCTGAAATGAAAAGAGGAGCAGATAGAGAGGTAAAATTCAAACCAGGAAAAAGAAGTGCTAAAAACATTGAGCCAGACCTAGCCAGCTTTCTGATCTTAACCTAGACTGCACATTCCAAAAGGAAGTAAATCCTCCTTCAAAGGGGTGCAGTGAAGCAGAGGCATGCAACCCTCACTCCTTTGGAGGCAGTCACAGCTAGACTGCTGCTGACCCGAAAAGTAAATGATGCTGGCCAGGGAAGATTATGGATAGGACAGACTGGAGATGATTTCTCACATTTCCCAGGCAGAGTAACTAATAAGACTCCTGTGGAACTCAATCTACAATTTAAAGTTGCCCTCCCTTGGTGTAACACCCAGAGGAAGGCAGCAATGCAAACACTGCAAGCTCTCCCATAGGGGTGACTTCCCCACCTCAGGTTCAGCAGATCTTGGTGGACCATTTGTGATTAGGAGGGTAGCAATGCAATTTACACCCTCCATACACCAGATGGGATGAAACAAGTCCAATGGCCTTTTGCCTGAGGATCTTAGGAAATACAGGCCCTGATGTTACCTAAACCAGCAAGGAGACCAGCTAGAAGGAAAACAGAAAGACAGAGAAGATTCCATGGTTAGATAAGGAGATATCATCAATCATTCAGAGAAGAGCAAAACCTATTCATTACAATTTGATTGGACTGACCTGTCATTCAAACACTATCTGATAGGCTAAAATATGAGACATAATGATAACTGCACTGTAATCCTCAAGTGCTTTGGTTCTTTAGGGGGCATTTCAAACCTGCAATGCTTAAAAGCGTTTAAAATTCACTACTCTTCACCCTATGGGTCTTTGCTCCTACTTTAATTCTCTTAAAATTGATCTTTCCCATTTTTCCCACTTTACAAATTAAAAAGAAATGATGGAGTACAGTAACTGGAGATACTCTGGTTATGTGTGTATGTGGGAGAAAGAAAAATATGATGATTGCCTTGTGTGTCATCACTCAGTTCCTACTCTATGAATAAGCCCACACAATGACACTTGAAGCTTGAGTAAATTCTAGTAGATAACTGATGGAACAAATGCGGAACAAAGCGGCTATGTTACACTGTTTATATGTCAGAAGAATGAACATGTTGACGCTTGATCAATTTCTTGTCCTTCAGTATATATAGTTCCTCCTTTCACTGAAAGAGCACGGAATATTGCAGTTCAGAGCTGTGTTCGTTTTCCTGATCCTTGACATTTTTTGTTAACAGATTTAAAGGAGTCTATATGGGAAGCAGTTTTTGTCTTGTTTTGGCTTCTAAGTACTGGGCCTTATTTATTTTTCATTGACTGTATCTCCATTATTTATAAAAATCACGGTAACAGGATTAATCCATCCTTTACATCACTGCACTGGAAGAAAATGGATTACACAAGAGATGAATTTGGCCAAATATACCAAATAATTCTTACAGGGACAAAAGGAATTCTTTCTAGTGTAATGTGAAAAGTATATGCTGCATACATGATTTTGGATATCACTTCAGACCAGGTTGCCAAGGATCAAAACGTTTCATTTGAATCTGGGCCCAGTGTTTAGAAAACCTTGGCTCAATTTAAGAGAAAATGAACTGATATATTTGCTTTATTAAATTTTCAGTTTCATCTGGTTTCATTATGACACCATGTGAGATTCATTTGGACATGATATTCATAGTGAAAAAATGGGTAGGGGGAATCCTCACTGGTCAGAACTTCAGGAAATATTTATAGGAAGCCCTGCAAAATGAAGTTTTCTATTCTCTTTCTATAGGTTCTTATACCATGCTCATCACCATAGTGTCTGAGTGCCTTCGCGTAATACACTAAGGCCTTGGCTACACTGGCGCTTTACAGCGCTGCAACTTTCTTGCTCAGGGGTGTGAAAAAACACACTCCTGAATGCAGCAAGTTACAGCGCTGCAAAGCGCCAGTGTAAACACTGCCCCAGTGCTGGGAGTGCGGCTCCCAGCGCTGTAAGCTAATCCCCAAAGGAATGTGGAGTACCTGCAGTGCTGGGAGAGCTCTCTCCCAGCGCTGGCGCCGCGACCACACTCACACTTCAAAGCGCTGCCGTGGGAGCGCTCCCGCGGCAGTACTGTAGGGCTGCAAGTGTAGTCATACCCTATGTGACATGATTCAAACCTGTCAAGTGGTGTTTGTTATCGCATCCTCTCCCCAGGAGAAGCAATGTATATAGAGGAGTGTCTCGTTTTGGAAGGAGTTTTGTTTGTTTTGTTTTAAAAATACATGTTCCTATGTGCTTATGACATGTTGGGGAATTATAGGCAAGTTAATGATTTCTAAAGTTCAAGCCTGTCTGTGGCCAACATATATGTGTAAATGTATTATGTTTCATTTGTACAATGACTTGATTGCATACTGTGTGCTGAAAGAACAATCAACTAGCTTGACAGAGAGACAGTGTGATGCAGTGGCTAGGACAATCGACTGGGATTCAGGAGATGTGGGATCTAAGCCTGACTCTACTATTGACATGTTGTATGTGTTTGGATAGCCTCTTTTCCTCTCCCACAATTTTTCTATCTTGTCTATTTAGACAAAACTCTTTGGGGCAGAAATTCTCTCTTGCCGTGTGTTTGTACAACACTTAGCATCAGTGCCAGCTGGGTCCTCTAGGCTCTACTCCAATATATGGCTAGGATTTTCAAAATGAATCTAAGGGATTTAGGCACTTAAATATAATCAGGCAAATTGACTCGGTTCTGTGCCCAAATCCCTTAGGCTTCTTTGAAAATCTTGAAAGAGGTAAATAATAATAATAATAATAGACATATTCAAATATATGGAATTAATGCAATCCAGCTATGGCCCAGTTCCTGCAAGTTCCATGTTATGCAGTAATGAATGACCTTAGCTTAAAAGGGAGTTGAAGATGTGGAGGTGAAGAGGCACTAAGAACTTCCCAGGAGACACTTAGGCCCAGATTCTCAAAGGTATTTAGGCACCTAACTTCCATTGATTTCAATGGGAATCAGGTGCTTAAATACCTTTGTGGATTTGGGCCTTAGCACTTCACAGGATGGGACCCAAGGATACCAAGTAGTATATATTTTATGAATAGGACTAAAAACATGTGAGATAGCTGACTGCCTCTTTTAGTGTAGACTTTGATGCATGATGGTAGGATACCACAGAATCCATGAAATACATCTGTACATCTGTACACTTAGAATCATGATGCTGCAAGCCCAAAGGATATATTCAGTCTACATCTACAAACCTTGCAGAAAAGCATTAAATCAGCAAAATGAAAAAACAAACAAATAAACAAAAATGAGACATAAAAATGAGCTGGCTACTCTAAAACACAGATACAGTAATTATTTCAGTCTTTTGCTTAGGGGTGTACCAACTGTTTACAATTTACTGTTTGGCAAGCTGGGTGTTCTCATTTTCCTCATGGTTCAGGAGTCAAAAACATATGCTACCTTTAGTAATGAACTCTTCTAAGATTTGAAACTATCCATATTCATGTCACAAGAAATGTTTACACAAGAGCAAAATGCTCCAACATCAAAATAAATCAGTAACATCTCCGAGTTTATATTTCCATATGCTTCCTTGGCATAATAAAGCAGGGGAAAGGCTGCTGTTGTAAAAAAGTGGTTTAATTAAAAACAACAAAAAACTTTTCTAGAAATCATGGCCATCCCAAAGTAACGCAGACTAAGGCATAGTTTCACCATATTCTAAAGATTTATCATTTATCAGTAGAAACAAGGAAATATAATATCATCATATACTATACACACCTTGCATATTTTCCGTCTTCTGTGAATAAATTATACATTCATTTTCATAATTATAGTAATATTTCTAGTTTTAACATAAACTGCTATTAACTCCTGGATGCCAGTGAGTCTGTGTCTATCAAGGCTACACACTCAATGCATTTTCTTTTTATAATGTTACCTATTTATCAAACTTAGAAACCTAATGGAAATCAATAGAATAGAATAGACTCTCCACAGCAGAATATTTCAGACATAGCACAGGGTAATTTTTATCCTGATGTTTTACTCAAATGTTAAGCTCTTGGTTTAATGACGATGGTGCATGTGATGGGTAGTATAAAAAGTATGTCTAATATATGGCAGGGAAGGGACTAATCCTATCCCTCTTGCATGGAAAAGGACTGCAGCTGCTCTCATTGAGTGCAGAGATTTTCAGGGTAGCCAGCTGTGGGAATTTAATTGATTCATCCAACACTCTATAAAGGTAGGTGCTGTGGGGCAGTTTTAGATTTGGTAATGATTGAGGGAGGAGGCTATTTAGAAAGCTGCAGTTAAAAGAACCACAAAGCAGACAAGTTTGGTGAGAGTGAGTTTCACTTTCAATCCTTATTTTAGGCTTGGCTGAAGCAAGCCATGTAATATACCTTTACTCTGAGGTTTGGCTGAGGGAAACCCTGCTGTATTTGTTTGGGCCTTACAGACCCAGAACAGCTTTTACATTTCTGTATTATCTGCAATGAAATAATGCAGATAATTTGCAACTGTGTCCTGTCTTGTTCTGACAGTCCTCTCGGAGTGCAGTAGGCAAGCCTGCTGTTCTGCTATAGAAAGGAAACTGAGGAGCTGAAAGATATTCTTGAGTCACAGTTACTGGGCTCAATACCGAGATCTCTAGATACAATTCTGAGGCCTGTGTTATACAAGACATCAGACTAGATGTTCTACTTTGTCTCCTTCCTGGCTTTAAAATATATGAAATTGATACACTTAATACCTGCTTTTTATACCGCACCTCCCATCTCAATACATTCAACACATTTGGAAGATGAATTACTTCCCTTGCTGCTGAAAGGCAGCATATTAATACAATTTGCAAACCATTACAGGCACAACTGGTCCCTGAGTCTCCTCACTGTTACCAAATCAGAGCTTTCCACTTAACAGTATGATCTAGACCTGTGTTGAGGGGCTTTGGGGTAAAACTGTTAAAAACAGGGTCTTGAGCTGCATGGACTTTAAAGATACGCTAGCAACTTTGGTAAGAATAAGGATTTATGTCAGTGCCTTGAGACCTTCTCCACTGATCAGACATTTCCCAGTTGGCTGTTGTTTTCTGCCAGACAGCTGCCTACGTCTCAGTGGTGCTGTGCTATATGAGGATAGTTTGTGAGATATGGGATTTGTCAGGATGAAAGATCCTGTGTTAATATCAAATAATATAAAGCAGAATCTTGTTTTGAATGATCAGGTGAGATGGAATCTACCCTTCATTGTTGCTGGGTACCAGCATTGCTGCAGATGGACTTTAGAAATGGTTTCCAAATATCACCAAGCATAGCATTCATGACTTGCAGTCAATGTGTTAGGCTATTGTATGTCCTCATTTGGATTATTAATGCTACTCATTCTTTCCAAGCTGCTTATAGTAAGAGACTATACAGATTTGATGCCCGGGAGTGTTTGAATCTTATAAAATTATGGCCAGATCAGTCAGAGGATTTTTGTAACAAGTCCTGCTACTTATACAGACCATTTATTGACTCAAATTATTGCCATTGTTTAAATCTGACCAATCCTGTTTTTTTTCCTGAGATCTGAAAAGATCATATGTCTACTGCTTTCATAAGCAGTATGATAAGCATAAGCTATGCCCTGTCTATTCAGGATGCTAAGTGAAGTGTTAATCACTGAAAGAAGAGTTGTTCCACGTGTATGCTGTTTGCTGCATGCTAGCTAAAATCCCATCATTTTATAAAATCTGTTCCCAATTTTTCAGCTTTAATTTATCACTGGATTTTATTGTTTATTTGTATTTATTGATCATTGTGAGTGTGCTGTCTGAGGTACAAAAACAGAGAGATGGTACTTGCCCCTCAGTGCTCTATAAAACACAGAGGAAAAACTTGATCATTGATGATAACCTATTTTCTGAATTAGGTTAGACAGACTCTAAATAAGTACAGTAAATAAAGGAAATGCCAGAAGGTGGAAATTCCTAGAGGGGCAGATTTTTGTAAAATGTAATTTTCACTTTGTCCCAAAGGCTGATCTATCATCTGTGGCTTTGGGGTCTTGTACTTTGGGTTAACTGCAGCCAGAGGGCTGGCAGCAGCTTGTTGCTTGAGAACTCCCTGTGTGTGCCTTTGCATGATAACCTCAGAGCCTCCTGCTTCCCTTCAGCTTGTCCTCAGAAGTTGAAGGATCATCTACCTCGACCTCATATAACTACAATGAATGATCCTAAACACAGCCTATTAGAAAATCAAGAGAGAATCACTAAAGTTAGAGAGTAAAATTGCTCTAACTCTGGATAACTGTTTAGCTGAATAGGGTACAATCTTCTAGGTACATTTAAGTCAATTTAATGAATAATCTTACAAGCTGTGATTCTCTTTGTGCTGTCACAATCTTACATTTGCCTTAACATCACAGTATCTCAGCAACCCCATTCTATATCTGTCACCCCTTCTCTCTCAACCTCCACCAATAATACTAAAAGTTTTTGAAGCCACTTAAAAATTTGAGGTGTGTCCATGCATTCCTGTATTAGCCGTGGAGTCACATAGCTAATGCAAATGGTGTTCTGCAACAGTACCACAGTGTATGTTGAAATACAATGTCTTGGAAGCATGTTAATATTTGTCCCATTCCTGGAACAGTCACCATTTTACAGTTTATTATGTGTAATTAAATTTCCTCACCTCTGCAGATCTACAGTCTCAATATTTTCACTTTCCTCTCAGCATTTCATAAGCTACTTTGGACCAGTATTCGTATTAACTTTTCTTTGTATACACCTTTGTCAGAATGACATTCATTTATCTATCAGAGGGGTAGCCATGTTAGTCTGGATCTGCAAAAAGCGACAAAGAGTCCTGTGGCACCTTAGACTGACAAATGTATTGGAGCATAAGCTTTTGTGTTCGAATACCCACTTCGTCAAGATGCATTGTGCGCATCGTGTGACAAAATGGCTATTCACCCATGAAAGATTATGTTTCAATACATTTGTTAATCTAAGGTGCCACAGGACTCTTCGTTGTTCATTTATATCAGGGGTCGGCAAACTCTGGCACGTGGCTCGCCAGGGTAGGTACCCTGGTGAGTTGGGCCAGTTTGTTTACCTGCTGCATCGACAGGTTTGGCTGATTGCGGCTCCCCCTGGCAGTATAAAAAATGGATTTGGGAGGGCAGTCTGAGAGCACAGCCAGTGGGGATGAAGATTATGAGGTTATGAAGGTTGAGATGCAGGCAGGACTTGTGTAGTGAAGAGCCTTGAAGGTGAGGATGATATGATATAAAAGGTGATGTGGAAGACCCTGAAGAGAATCAAAGGGAGATGATGTGTCTGAGCAGTAGTGCAAGATGATGATGTAATGTCTGGGGTAGGGGAAGAGTAAGCATATGTTGTATTTAGGGGAAATTTTAACGGAACTTTCCAACTCCTAAAATGGCATATCCAGCCCTTTGCGGGGTTCTTAAACTTTATCACAATAATAATGTAAACTTTCCAAGGTCCGATGCTTACATTTGATTATGGAAATTTAGAGAGCCCCACATGATGTTGCCTCTTCAAAACTGAAAGTTCCTACTACCTGATGACTTTTGATTAACATTAGATGGGGCTGGGGCAGTGTGGAATATTCCCCAACCCTTGCAATATTTTTAAGAGAGACTGAGGGGGATCTCCCCTACATCCCTGTCTTCCTCCGTCCTTTCAGAGGTGGCTCAGAGGACTCCTCTTCACACTTCAAGGAGAAGCCCGGAAAGTCTGTTTCTGGTCTTATTTTTTCCCCAGGAGTGGATAGTGTATCCTCTTCCCTCTCATTCCTTTTGTGGCACTCTTTGGCTAGATTGCCCTGTCCAAACCATGTGTTTTAGGCAGTCTGTAATCAATGGGGTTACTTTCAAAATCTCTTGCTGTGCATTGGACATTCCAGAATCTTTTAGTTAATTTCTAAAAATAGGCAAAGATTTAGATGGTGAAGAGTGAAGGAAAGAGCAGTTTGTCTTCTAAGCCTGTTTGGCCATCCCTTGTTTGGAATATGATGCTCAAAGAATTGGTCCTGTTGGCAAACAATAACTGGGAGGAAATCATATTTTCACAAGCTGCATATGAAAAAACCCCAATGGATTGCTAAGCAAATGTTAGAAAAAAGGTAACTTGCAATGGTGGATGTGTATTTACAGGGTCCTACCTTGCCTTTTCAGAAATCTGCCACAGTCTTCAGGTCAGTAGTGTATTGAATCGCCTGCATCGCCAATTAATATTACTAAGAGGGCTTCAGTTCACTAAGACTCCATCCCAACCAGGCCACTGGCCAGCAGATATCACAAATTGTCTCAGTAGTGCAGCTGGTATCTCTGAAGGGGAAAGATGGGGCTCCAGAAGTGTTCAAAACCCCTATGCTACCATATTTTTTATTATATACTTTGCATCCAAGGTTTGGGCAGACTTTCTACTTGGAAAAATATGTATTATTTCACTTGGGAAGAATTATTACACTTTCATGATAGGCGGGTGGGAAAGAGCAAAAGTACCATGTTTTTATTTTTGCAACTGTAATTGTAACAAATGTATTTTCACCATTTTTGCCAGCAATACCAATCTATTCACTATGCTCAAATATCATATACTGCACCACAGCTGATCTTTTATGAAGAGAAAATGATATTTCTGTAGAAGTGGTACAGAAAAAGCATCATAGCTAACCATCTGAAGAAAATTCCAAAAGGAGGAAAAAGAAAGTCAGTGAAGATTTTGTGAAATAAAAATGCTGAAATTCTCACATCTCTAGTTATGAAATCCTCTCATGTACTGTACTGCCGAGTCACAGCATACTCAAGAGTATTTGTATTCAGACTAGGCATAGCATACCAATGTAATTGTGTCCTCACAATGGTTAGAATGCATTTGTGTTAATAGGTCTTAACCTTATCACAGCTATTTTAATGAGGTTTGTATGTTAAATTAAACTGTAAATCATAATAGGATTTTGACTGCTGTCAGGGAGCCCAAAAACTGAGCTGAAGTTATTTCAAAAGCTAAGAATTTGTCTAGTCTGTCATGTTTAGTCAATATGATCCACTCAAGTGTGGAGATGTCAGAAAGGGACACCCATGGATGGTACTTAACCTGTTCAGTTGTGAAGGAGAACGGGAGATGGATACTTAGTTAAAAAAATATTACTTCATATTATTTTGGTTACAGTTAAGTAGCCAATCTAAGCATTTGTTAAGGACATTAAGGATGTCACAATGGTCTACAAAGCAATATATACCGTACCGTGGTACATTCTCTAGTCAGATAGCCTTTTGGCACTTATTTTTACTGCATAGGAAACATTACAGTATAGTTCATTCACTCAATGATATCTCATAGAGCTGGGTAAATACTTTAGAAACATGTAGGTGAACATTGGTACAAATGAATCTTACACATCCACTTTGGTAGTATTTGTGCCTCTTTTGTTTTCCATGCACATTTTTACAAGTCAAGATTCCACTAGCAGTTATACAAGTGTACACCTAAAATGTCTCCATATTTTCAACCAGGATGCAAGGCAACTCTGTATATCTCCCTCTCTCTGTTGGCATGGTTCTTCTTGACCTCCCTTAGTGGAAGATGTTTTATTTTAGAAACAATACAGAATTTCAGATAAAACACCTTTACAGTGAAGTGTTATTTTAGATTCCCACCCAGTTCTGGGGCAAACATTTTTAGGGTCAGATTGTGAGCTAGTGTATGTATGTATAACTCCATTGACATCAATGGAACTAGGCTATTTTACACCAGCAGACAATCTGACTCATAGCTGAATTGTGGATGCATCCATAAAATGAGCAGAAAACAAAAGTGATTACAGCAAAACTAGAATTGAAAAGTATCTTACAACTGCTTTAAAGTTTACTGTGTTAAGATCAATACAATAATGGGAAAAGGAAGTTGGACATAAGCATAATGTTCAATATCTGTTCAATACCTTCATAAAAGACTTAGATGTTGGCACAGAAAGTATGCTTATTAAGTTTGCAGACGATACCAAACTGGGAGGGATTGCAACTGCTTTGGAGGACAGGGTCAGAATTCAAAATTATCTGGACAAATTGGAGAAATGATGTGAGGTAAACTGGATGAAGTTCAATAAAGATAAATGCAAAGTGCTCCACTTAGGAAGGAACAATCAGTTTCACACATACAGAATGGGAAGAGACTGTCTAGGAAGGAGTATGGCAGAAAGAGATCTAGGGGTCATAGTGGACCACAAGCTAAATATGAGTCAACAGTGTGATACTGTTGCAAAAAAAGCAAACGTGATTCTGGGATGCATTAACAGGTGTGTTGTAAACAAGACACGAGAAGTCATTCTTCCGCTCTACTCTGCGCTGGTTAGGCCTCAACTGGAGTATTGTGTCTAGTTCTGGGCACCGCATTTCAAGAAAAATGTGGAGACATTGGAGAGGGTCCAGAGAAGAGCAACAAGAATGATTAAAGGTCTTGAGAACATGACCTATGAAGGAAGGCTGAAAGAATTGGGTTTATTTAGTTTGGAAAAGAGAAGACTGAGAGGGGACATGATAGCAGTTTTCAGGTATCTAAAAGGGTGTCATCAGGAGGAGGGAGAAAACTTGTTCACCTTAGCCTCTAATGATAGAACAAGAAGCAATGGGCTTAAACTGCAGCAAGGGAGATTTAGGTTGGACATTAGGAAAAAGTTCCTAACTGTCAGGGTAGTTAAACACTGGAATAAATTGCCTAGGGAGGTTGTGAAATCTCCATCTCTGGAGCTATTTAAGAGTAGGTTAGATAAATGTCTATCAGGGATGGTCTAGATAGTATTTGGTCCTGCCATGAGGGCGGGGGACGGGACTCGATGACCTCTCGAGGTCCCTTCCAGTACTAGAGTCTATGAATCTATACTGATACTATTTACAAATCTTTTAGTGAGAGTTGGGGTCCAGTATGAAAGAAGAAAAGATCTGAGAGCAATACCATTACTGAGATTGATCTTTCATGGCAATGACCAGCTCTGCAGTTGAATGAAAAAAAAGAAAAAAAGTGAATGAAGAATTTTACCAAAACATTCACTGGAAATCAATTTTTCAATACATTTAATGAAAAATTGATATTTGGGAAATTTCAACTAGCTGTAGCCAAAAGGCTGCAGCAGTATAATGGAGCCTTAACTATTTATGGGTTGGCAGCAACATGCTAATGCATTTTGAGAACATTAGTGGCACTAGCCAACTCCAGGATAGGAGAGTTTGCCAGTTTAGCACTTTCCAGAAATATATTGTTATACTAGAAGGTATTTATGGCTGCCATCAATCACAAACCTGATTAACATTTATGGTTGTGCTAACCATTCTTCTTTCAAGCTAAATGGAAGGAGCAATTAAATGCCCCTTTGTGCAACGATGACTGAAACAATAGAAATTACTGCCCAAAGCAATTTGCAGTATGGCAAAACCTGAGCATGGCTAAGCAATGGATGAATGGGTTTCTCTGGGATGAGTTGCAAATGCTGTGGCTAGGGATTGCTTGGCTAGGTGTGTATGACAGAGGCAGAAAGCCAGCAAACAGTGAGAGAAGCACTCATGAGCACAGCCTGTAAAGTGAGAGAGCTCCTTGGGACATAGGACAGGGCTCATTAGAAAGGCAAACTGGGGTATTGAGCAAGGAAACTGCCTGCTGTTGTTCATTTCTACTGCGTTCAGGGAAACAGGATTTTCTATATATTCTTTGTAAATAAGCAGTATTGCACCAAAGAAATAGGTGATAACACATCATCAGTTTCTTCTTCTAATGGAATCAACCTGGCAAGGCCCTGAATATTGGCCCATTTCTCAGGGCAAAAGGGACAACATTATATAACACAGATATGAAAGCGAGAGAGGAGACATGCTTATATAGGCTCCAATATTGCAAACACTTAACTCTATGCATGTGAATAGTTCAATTGACTTCAATGCCTTGCTGGCACATATATTGTTGTTTTCATATTGATTTCATGAGCATGGTATAAGTTTAAAGAGAAAAATGTGTCCATTAATAACAACAAGTCTTTATCTTTTTGCTATGTTGCATTGGAGTTTTTTTCTTTTTGCACTACAGAATATAGTCTGGCAAAAAGTATGTGTGATCTTAATTGTTAGACTTGTTTATTCCAGAGAGAAACCAATAGAGCACTTACAGTAATTAACATATTTTCTCTGGTCTTCTCATTTTGTTAATGATATCTTATTGAAGGCTGTGCAGTAATTACTGCCCACTGAGGTACATACTCTGAAACAAATTAATGGCCAATGACCAATAATGATTACACTAGTAATTATCTATTGTGAAATATAAGAAAAAATCAGAAATTAACAAGTCTGTTTGAAGCTACAATTAAACTGTATTGTTAAACAATAATAAAATCATTTTAGCAATTCATCAGAAAAACATACTGTAAGCTCTTTCCCCAACCATATGCTAATGGTGCAGTCATATTTCACTTTTATTTTCAGAACATTTCTTCAAGAGGCTGCCAAAGAACAAGTGTAAAACCAATTTATTCTGTTTATTCATGAAGAGATCTGAGGTTTTTTTAATCACTTTATCGCAGAAATGTAGGGCTGGAAAGGCCCTCCAGAAATCATCAAGTCAAGCTCCCTGTGCTGTGGCAGGACCAAGTGACCCTAGACCATCCTTGGCAGGTGTTTTTCCAACTTGTTTTTAAAAACTTTCAAAGATGGGGATTCCACATTGTCCCTTGGAAGTTTATTCCAGTACTTAAATACATTTATAGTTAGAAAGTTTTTCTTAAGATCTAACTTAAATCTCCCTTGCTGCAGATTAAGCCCATTACTTGTCCTACCTTCAACGGAAGTGGAGAACAATTGACCACCATCCTCTTTACAGCAGCCCTTAACATATCTGAAGACTGTTATCAGGTCCTCCCTCTGTCTTCTTTTCTCACGACTTAGCATGTCTAGTTTTTTTTAACATTTCCCCTAGGTCAGGTTTTCTAAACCTTTGATCATTTGTTGCTCTCCTCTGGATTCTCTCCAGTTTGTTCATATCTTTCCTAAAATGTGGTGCTTAGAATTGGACAGTGTACTTTTTAATGTTTTAATGTTTCTCTTTATTGCTAACTATTCTTATTTTAAAGGGACACTGTGAGGCAAAATTTGACCCAAAATTTAGATTTTTTAAAAACATGCCTCAAGTTTCCATGATTTTTCTTTTTTCTTTTTTTTTCTATGCAAATGAAGATACTTCAGTTTAAAACAGAAAAACACTAGGGTTAGTACATAAGAATCAGAAAGCATAGTGAAGTAGAATCTAATTATAGACAAAATTGAAATTGACTAGACAAAATTGAAATGGATTAATCTGTTGTTGTCCACATTGCGTGAAATTGAAATTGTACATTAGATTTTTTTAAAATGCTTTGACTTTCAATAATCTAATGTGCTACCTTGAAATATAGGTAGGACAATTTTTTAAAATAAATCATTTCTAACTCGACAATGTGCCTTTTACTTATTTTTCCATTTTACTTGACTGTGGGCCTGATGATTCCACTGAAAAAATGTGGGGTATAGTCCCAGTCATGTGAAAGGATTTCACTCTTGGAGTTTTGTCATTAATTTCTCTGGAAGCAGAGCAGGTCCCTTAGCCTGTCACTAATGCTAAGGAATTATTATCAAATTACATTCTAATGGTTTGAGCTAAAACCTACTTAAATTGATGAATCTTCCAATATGGACTTGGCTCAGCCCCTAAGGACTAAATTCTGGCCTCATTTATACCCATGGAGCCCCAATGAATGTAATAACATTGATATCAGTGGTATAACTGCAGGCCCAATCCCATATTCCTTAGGGAAGCAAAATTATCATGACTGCAATGGGAGCTTTGCCTGTTAAGGAATTACACTTCAGAGGTAGATTTTCACTTCTGACTGGCAAACCTTAAAAGGTTTGGTGGTCTGGGTAGGCATCTAAAAAATTCATATGCTTTTGCAATCAAGAGAGAAATCAAGCTGGCAGTCTTGTGAAAATATGTTCTTTAGAAGGATTTCTCCAGATTTCTGGCTTCAATAGTGCTGGTAATAGCTTGATTATAGCTCTTTCCATGATTCTTTGGTGGTACTGTACTTCTCCCCAACAAACCCAAGAACTTCAGAGGCATGTAAAAAATGAGCTGTGTGAAATGACTACCAAATATTTTCAAATTCAAAGTTATGGCTTGTATTTTGTTTGAGTTTTGAGCTAAGGCCTAGGTTCTCGGTTTATCTGAATTGATTGATCCATTCCTACTTTTCATCCCGTAGCATATGTGTTAAACAACTAGCATCGCACTCACTGAGACAAACACTGAGACATCTTACTGAAACTGGTGTAACTCTCGAGGAAGCCAATGAATTCAATTCAGCCCTGGGTATGAAACTAAGAGAAAAATCTGAGACTAGAAAATTAAAATTCAAACCTGGTGTAAGCCACCATAGATCTATTTATGCTAATGGTATTATACTTTCTAAAGCAGCAGTGAATTTGGCCCTCTGTTTTTAACTCCTAAAATTCACCTTAAACCAGAAATTCAGTGATTCAGATGAATAAGATATGCCTCTGTAAAGAATATTTTAAATTAAGAGCTAGTGAAAAAACCATGCTGGATAAGAGTATTGAAATGTATATCCATTTGGAAAATGTTTCCACTGGCAGCTGCCTGCTCCCTTCCCTTCTCCCTCCCACCCTTATCAAGAAACCAGTATCCAGTGAACACAGGAGTCAATCCTCTGAACAGAAATAAAACCTCTTCCTAGTTCATCTTCTTTACTTTGTTCTGGTGCAGAAAGGCAGTTTAAAAAGGCAATGTGTATTAAGCAAAAATATTTCTTGCGGGTGGGGATGATATTCTGTTTAAAGAAAACCAAGACTTCCAACTGGTTTTAATTTTATTTTTAATGTTCATGGGAACCAGCCTTACATGCCTGGGTGAACTCAGAGTTTGGATTTTTGGCAGGTTTTTATTTGAGCCCAGCTTGGCTGTTTTTCAAAATGTCCAGATTGCTCACATTAAATCTGAATAAGCACTACCCGCTAGTTTAATCCGAGTCATCTGGTACACCTCTAATTAGTGTTAGTTAAAGTTGAAATTCGTCATAACACAAAATGTTGCTATTTGGGATCTATTTAGCAAACTCTTGATTATAAAACTAGAAAAAAATAATCTAGAGTGGTGTTTTGTCTAGTCATTCTAATATAGAATTACACTGGTAGTAATGCAATGCAATAAAATTATCCAGAAGTCCCTGGTATAAAGAACTGTATAACAAAAACAAACCTTTGAGTTATCTGTCTATGCAGATAATATCTATGTGTATCTGTCTCTGTAGTCACAAACACACATATGAACTCATATATAAATTAGCTATTAGCCTTGCTAATCTAATTAACTATAAATTATAGCCAAATCAGTAAAATATGTGCACATCTGTTAGTATTTCAGCAATTTTCAAATTATACACCTCTTATCCCAACTTTTCCATATAGACTTTTAAAAAAATGAGTTCTAATTCATCTGTACTAAATGAATGCAAATAATGTGTTCTTGAAGAATCAGGCCAGATTCTTCAATCTTTACTCCAGCAAGACTTCCCAATGAAAGTTTTGCCACAGTAAGGACTGTAGGACTGGATCCTTAATATGCTTGGAGCACTCCTGCACTCCTGCATGTCTGAAGAAAATTGCTATATTTGTGCAATGTTACGTTGTATTTTTTTATTTGTTTTTTGGTTCTTTTTAAAACTAACAAGTCTAAACTTTAGATCAAAGCTGTTAGTTCTGAATTCTTGCCTTCAAAAATACTACCTTATTTTGTTAAGTTGTATTATATAAAGATTTATAAAATATAGCAACAATTTGCTCTCCATCCTTATTGAAATGTCCCGAGAATGAAGAATACATTGTTCATTGTTTTGATTTGATTTTTACACTATTATTAAAAAAATCCTAGAGATTTATTTTAACTTATCCAAATATTTTGCAGCATTGAGCTACGTTTTTACGTATATGCTTTGAATAGGAAATAATACAAAGGAATAGTGAAGTGTTTTTACTTAGATTTTAGATTTACTTTTTACGTCCAGTGCTCTTGTTTCTTATTCGTGCTTCGACTGATATCCTGGACATAAGAATATCACTTTTTTTCCTCTGGAAACATTTCAACTTCATTATTCAAGGACTGAATGGATCATGTTTACAGAGTCTTTTCAAGGGCATCTGTTCTTAGCTACAGCTGAGGATGGGGCCCACAGAGCAGACTAGAAGGATCCACCTAGAATTTGTTGAATTAAGTCCTTGCACCTGGATATAATTGTCATGCTGCTGTGCTGGGGTTTTCTTAAGCTACTGGTAAAACAAATTAGCTCAATTTAAACTGGCATCCAGTAGGGAAGCAACAACTTACCTCATATAATGTTTTTCAAATAATTATTTTTCTATTGCCAATTTTGCCTCATGAATATTTTCCTAAAGGCTGGGTTAGAATTTTTTTAAAGCTAAACCAAAAGTGGTACAAATTCTATTCTGGGTGTCTGCTTTTTAGTACTACATTACATACAATAATGATTGAGTAATATTCTATTATCAAATGTACACAGCCATATTTTTTTTAATAAATGTAAGATAAGATATAAAATAACAAAAAAGCACAAACCTCAGTGTGTACATTTCATGTACCTTTTTGCCAGATTGACCACAGTAATGACATAATCACTTTTACATTTGGGAAAGACTCATGAAAGTTATTTGCCGAACAGTAGACAAAGTTATTCATTTATGTTTGACATGGGAATTTATATAAATACCAGGGGATCTCATTTCCTTATGTATTTTAGAGTTGTTTGAACTTGGCAACAAAACTCACAGGCTTCCTGGAAGGGCCACAAAGGTTCATCCCCCCTCAGCTGGAGTTGCAACGGCAGAACTTCTCTGAATCCCTGGAATGCATGCATATGTGTTAGTTTCAGCTTTTTATAATATTATCCAAAGGGCAGACTTTGCCCTTTAAACTGAACATTTCATGATGGCTTCCCTGGAAAAAATAGTGCTGTGTATTAATACCTTAAATATTAAAATGATGGTGTAATGCTAGATGGGAGAATTCAGGGAAGAGAAATGTTACATTCACTAATTTTTCAATATGTCTTTAGAATCATTATTATGTAATTACTCCAGTGTTTGGCCAAGTATGATAGGCTTAGAAAGTTTGTCATTGTGGGCACCAGCTGAATGTCCTACCTATGACATCGTTCAACTGAAACAAAAATTGAATTTACATAAAAAGTAGCTATTCGGCTTTCTTATTGAATACACTTCTAAGAAGGTTCAGGAGCATCAATTCTAGCTAGGATTCAGAGTAACATGTATGTTAATACATTGACTCTGAGTCTGCCTGTTTCAGAAGATGGCATTAAAATAATTTACATGTTATGGTAAATCCTCTCCTAATTTTGGACTAGCCACACCTCCTTTTAAAATGTGAAATCTCAGATGCAGCAGGAAAGTGAATCAGAAAGAACTACACTTCTTGGACATTAGAAGAATATTCACAGATCAAAAGTTAAACAGAGAAGCTGCTGTCAGCCCCTCAACTATATAGTGTACTTCAAGTTTTGAAGGTGTTTTAGTGCAAATCTCTAGTAACTTTAGGCTACAATCTGACCTGCACGCACAAATGACAAATCAAGGCGAATCTCTGTATTTTGTGAATACTGTGGATCTATCCCTTACATTATACCTACTCTCAACCCCACATTAACGGCACTGAAAGGATTTTGATGGGAGTGGTTACTAAAGGCACATTAGTCAAATATATGGTGTTTTTCAACCAAGAGCTAGCTCCTGATGTAGTTTTCTAAAATAGCATGGGCTTGTTTTTAATGAATTACAATTTTATAAATGAAGCTTTTTCTTTTTTATAAGCCAGGGGACAGTTCAGCTCCTGTGAAGGAAAAATCCAGGGGCCTAATTTTCATTTCACAAAGGTCTATTTCCACTACCATAACAGAATAATGAGATCTTAATATGGGTTGAAATAAATCATTGTACCAGAGTGGTTTAAAGGGGCCTTAGTGTAAATGAGGATCACAGCCTCAAGTTCAGACTGAGTTTTCACTACTTCATGGCCTCACGGGGTTCAGATAGGCCTGCCCTGATGACTCCCTCTGCCCAGAACATGGGCAGAGGTTTCAGATCCTGAGATTTGCAAATCCCCTAAGATCCACATGGATTTCAGTCAATCCATGAAGGCTTTAAACCTACAGAGTGCTTCCTGGACCCTAAAGCCCATCCTAGATATCATGACTGCCTGGCTTGTACATGAGGGATGCTCTAGCTGGCTCCTCCACTGTCCCTAACATGACTCTTGGGTGGCAAAAGGTCTATCCAGCATAACAGAACAGCAAGTAAAATATTGGTGAGTGATATTGTTATCTTGTATCAGAGGGTAGCCGTGTTAGTCTGGATCTGTAAAAGCAGCAAAGGATCCTGTGGCACCTTATAGACTAACAGACGTTTTGGAGCATGAGCTTTCGTGGGTGAATACCCACTTCCTCAGATGCATGTAATGGAAATATCCAGGGGCAGGTATATATATGTGTGCTAGCAAGCAAGCTAGAGATAACGAGGTCAGTTCAATCAGGGAGGATGAGGCCCTGTTCTAGCAGTTGAGGTGTGAAAACCAAGAGAGGAGAAACTGGTTCTGTAATTGGCAAGCCATTCACAGTCTTTGTTCAATCCTGAGCTGATGGTGTCAAATTTACAGATGAACTGAAGCTCAGCAGTTTCTCTTTGAAGTCTGGTCCTGAAGTTTTTTTGCTGCAGGATGGCCACCTTAAGGTCTGCTATAGTGTGGCCAGGGAGGTTGAAGTGCTCTCCTACAGGTTTTTGTATATTGCCATTCCTAATGTCTGACTTGTGTCCATTTATCCTTTTCCGTAGAGACTCTCTACGGAAAAGGATAAATGGACACAAGTCAGACATTAGGAATGGCAATATACAAAAACCTGTAGGAGAGCACTTCAACCTCCCTGGCCACACTATAGCAGACCTTAAGGTGGCCATCCTGCAGCAAAAAAACTTCAGGACCAGACTTCAAAGAGAAACTGCTGAGCTTCAGTTCATCTGTAAATTTGACACCATCAGCTCAGGATTGAACAAAGACTGTGAATGGCTTGCCAATTACAGAACCAGTTTCTCCTCTCTTGGTTTTCACACCTCAACTGCTAGAACAGGGCCTCATCCTCCCTGATTGAACTGACCTCGTTATCTCTAGCTTGCTTGCTAGCACACATATATATACCTGCCCCTGGATATTTCCATTACATGCATCTGAGGAAGTGGGTATTCACCCACGAAAGCTCATGCTCCAAAACGTCTGTTAGTCTATAAGGTGCCACAGGATCCTTTGCTCCATTGTTATCTTGACTTCTGTGGGGGACAATGACACAGAAAGTTACTTTTTTCTCCATTATAATCATCCCATATTCTTTGTATCAACATACATTCAGAGTTACTGTTGATTTCAATAGATTTACACGCTGTAACTGAGAACAGAATTTGGCCCCTTTGTTTTGCATTTTAATTTGAGAATGGGAAAGCAAATTGCACTGTTGCTTTCTCTTAGGTTTTATGATTTTTTTGCTTATATTTATTTCAAAAACTTCAGCTTCTCTCAAAGTATCTAACAGTTGAATCTGATTGAATATCTCCAGTGTCTCTTTTCTATGTGTTTGGGTATAGTGTGAGGGTTCCAATCCTGCTTGTGAAGGCAAAATGGGAAAACACAATAACAAGCCTCACTTAAGAGTTATCTTACATGATGATAACCCTAGGCCTATATTTATGAAGAATAAGCTTTCAGTGCGAAATTAAACTAAGCTGTAAAGCACAGTAAAACCCAAATCATCTGTATTGAGAGAATTCCTCCGGTGTTTCTTGTTCTTAAATGGTAATTAATAGAGACAATACTAGAACCAAAAGGAAGCTAGTGATATCCTGTTCTTTTTCATTGCAGCAAGAAGTCTGGTTTGGTAAACGCCATGTCAGATTGTGTAATTTAATTACTGAGCACAGAATCTGAATAAACATAAAGACATGATGAATAGCTTTTGCTTATAATTCCATTACTGAGTAACAGACGGGTGTGGCTGTTAAAACTGAAATATTTGTTTTCTTCTGTTACAGAGTGTTAAAAATTTAAATGAAGTCTCTTATCCTGCCTCCTTTTTCTTACCCTGTCTTTTAATTTCTTTCTAGATCTAAGTCATAGAAAAATCAAAGAAATGTGTGCCACTGGTTTGGATCATCTGAACAAAATTCAAAAAGAAAAAGGTGACTTTTTTTAAAAATTTCCCACCAGCAAGTGGGAGAGGTGTAGGCAAGTGAGGATTTATGTACAAAATGCAAAATCCAAGCACAAGAAAAGACCTCTTATCATCATATAAAGACTTCCATGTGCAATAATTACTGGCCAGACAATCCACACGCTACATTACTTAATGACATCCAAAGATTGCTGCACTTTCTGAACCAATAGCAGCTATACAGTGACCAGCGTCGTTCCTGAATGGAAAAATTGGTCCAACTGTTGGTGAATGGTCCGCAGTAGGTTTCCCATTGAATTACGCAGCACAAAAATGATCCACATTGGTAAATCATTCTGTGCGCTTTTCAGTTCTTATGCATATCCTGTACTGGACAGCTTCCATTCATTCTGGCACCCAAGGCAAACAAATGTAAGAGATGAAAGTGAAAATGCATATGTTAAATCCCAAATGGAAGCAGATGAGCGTGATATATACATGGAGTTGCTTAGCAACAAACATGTTTTGGCCACAGGAATTGTGACATCAGTCAGAGATGGGAAAGAGAAGCTATTTTACACTACTTGTCTGTCTCCCTAGAAGCTTCATAAGGCTCCTTCTTTATTTCTTTTAAGGCAGAAAATAAAAGACTATTGTAGACATTTGTTTATGTTAATACAACAGACTCTGTGACAATACGTCTTTTTCTTGAGTGGAAAAATGTTTTTATTCAAGATATATATTGTAAGAATGTATGCCTCCACCTATCCACACTCATCATGGACACCTCCTAAATGGTTCAACTTAGCATTCGTGATCTCTAGAGTTGATTGGAAAATTTCAAATTTCAAAAAAATTTAAATAAAAACAAAGGACACCTTTTTTTAGCATAAAAATCCCATTTTAGCTCAGGTAATAGAAAAATTTGTTTTATTAACATTTCACATTCAAAGCACTGTGTGTTTTCAGAAGACAAAATAAAATGTAAATAGTTAACACTTCTGTGACTGTTAGTTATGTATTATTCTCATTTTACAGGCAGTGAGGCATAAACACCCTCCTAAAAATACCACAGTGTTGCATAGCATTGGCCTCTAGCATTGCAGTGTCACTCCCATAAGCAGCAGTGTTTCAGACCCTTAAGGCACTGTGGTGCTAATAGGGGAGAGTCAGCCAGCAGCAGAGCCAGCAGCAGAGGTGTGATGAGAAGTCCTAAGGTCCAGTAACGCAACAGCACATATAACTCCTTTTGAAACAAATGAGTGCTGTGCCTGTAAAGCTATCAGATAATCAAGTACCCCTGGCTTCCAGTAACATCCTCACCCCATAAGATCATGGCACCCTTCACATATAAACAGACATGTTTATTTTGGGGGTGGGGTGTCAAGCAAACTATCACATTATTGCTACACAAGCCACACTGGAAACATTTTTCAGTGTTTCCTTTAATTTAAGGTAATGAATGAATTTATTTTATTTGGCAGGAAGAGAAATCTGATCCTGAGTGAGGGGAGCAGAATATTTGAAGCATGCACTTTGAGTTCCTTGCCAAAAAAAAAAAAAGGACTTTCTCACAAGATTAAGAAATGCAGAGGAGCATAAAGTATGTGTGAGAACTCAAATGCTCTTAGATTTAGGAAGTGAAGTGTGTGCAGCTTGAGAAAGGTAAGAGAGTTGAATGCTACACCAGAAGAATGTAAGAACATATGAATGGCCACACTGCGTCAGACCAATGGTCCATCTTGCCCACTATCCTGTCTTTCAGAACAGTAGCTAGTGCCAGAAGCTTCAAAAGGAATGAACAGAACTGGGCAACTTTCAAATGATCCATCTGTCATCCAGTCTCAGTTTCTGGCTGTCAGAGGTTTAGGAACACCCAGAGCATGGATTTGCATCCATGACCATCTTGGCTAATAGCCATTAATGGACCTATCCTCCATGAAGTATGCATGATTAGAGAAGAATGTATAGGAAATGAATCAGGATTTTCTAGGAATATTTGCTGGAGAAAATCCAACATTCCAATGTTCTGTTGCTAAGAGTCCTTGGTGGAGAATTACACAAAATCTGCTATGTTGTCCACCTCCGATTATCACATTGGACATATAATAACAGAGAAAGGAATCTGGGCACAAGGAAAATAAAGATTGAAGTGGAGGAAGGAGGAAATGAGAGAGTCAGTATTGGAGTGAGTGTAGGCTGAGGAGAAAATATGTCTTTTTTTTCCTATCTTCACTCCTTTCTGTTTCTCTTCCTTATCCCCAGCTCCCACCCACTGTGCCCTGATTGATAGATACTCAAGGCAGATGCAGAAGGGTTGCAGGGCCGTGTTATCTTGTGTGGATAGCACAGTGGGACAGGGCAGAAGGGTTGCAGTGGGGAAAACATAATCATTTCGTAACGGGTTCTATGTTATCTCTTCAAGAATCAGTGGGCAAAAGGGAACTCACATAAGTCACACTTCAGCTGTCCTTTATCATCCCCTTTGTTCAACAGCATGATACTTCCATTCAAAATGTTAACAAAAATGTACTTTTTGGTAATTTTCTATGTTTGTAAAGGGAACTAATAAAATGTAACCATAACTGTCATTTACGTTTTGTGTGTGTGTATGCATGCGTGACTGCTTGTGTTCATTTTGGAATGAATGGCCCTGGGCCTCATTTGGCAGTAGAGCTGGCAGTCTTAATTGCTCTTGATTATGAGCTATCATTCTATTGGGATTAATCTACTAAAGAACCAAAATCAGATTTGATGTAACTTTTCAAAAAGAAATGTAACAGGGCCATAGAATGGGAGTAGCAGACCATGGATTGAGCAAGATTAAAAGAGAATTGAGGTAGAGCATAGAGATCATTGTCATAAAGCAAGATTTTCTTCCATTTTCAATTGCTTCCAGATCCACCCGTTTCCATGCTACCTCTCAGTATTGAATTGAGAAAGAACAGTGGGCAAGGGTACGAAGGGAGCAGAGGCTAGGAGCAGTATAAAATATATTAATTACTATGAATATTTATTATGTTACCAAAAAACAAGGTCCCAGGGAGGACATTATGAGAATATGGGTTGGCATGGCAGAAGGTATGGAGATGTCTGTGACAAAGAAGGAGATTACTGGGGACATAGAGGATTGCTGCAAAGGCAGAAGGAGGAGGAGGGCAGGTGGAAGCACCCCAAAGAAGAGCAGGCCAGAGATGTAGGTAAGAGAGTGCATGATATGAGGTCTGAAGGCAAGGATAAGAAGTTTGATCTTGATCACCATTACAATGGAGACCCAATGAAGTAACACAACAGGGATAGAAAGCTGACATAGTGGACCTGATAGATGATAAGATGTTAATTGTTTGCTTAAACCAACATCTAGAAATGGCCTTTAACCAAAATTGTAGTTCTGAACACCCTGAAAAATCCAAATCAAGAAACTTATGGCTGGCTGCTGTCATTATAGTGATCAAACTGGGATTCTAAGTCTGAACAGCATGAACTAGTGAGCTTGGAAATCTGACCTTTTGATTCCTATCTGATGGCTTGGAAGCCCATCTCTAGTAACTTCTAAAAATTCCCCGGGAGTTTTCTTTTCCAGCAAACTTTTGACAGTTTCTTGAACCAATAACCATGTAAGCTCAAGAAATAATGAACTCGCATGCAAAATAGATGTTAATAAGGCCCGTCAGATTGCCATCTTTTTAAACGCCAATAATCAAAATTTGTAATGGTAATTGCACAAAATATTGTACATCACATTAATTACTGTACTGCAATTTATTTCCAAATAAATACATTTCCGTTAATATCTCTGTGGATCTATCTGTTCCTTAAATGTAGGACCCATGGCTACATCAAGTTTTTGCTTTCTGATTTTTTTTCTTAATTCTTTTCTTTACGAAATCTGCTTCTTTAATTAGCAACCACAGACAGATGGGTGATTTAAAAAAGAAAGTCAAAGCTTTGTTTGACTACAAGGTTATGAATATATTTATGTTTTCATTAATTATGCTATGAAGTTCAAATGAAATGCAAAATGTATCCCTCCAAAAAAATCTTAGTTGATGCTAATTAATACCTTTGGCCTATATTCCACTTTTCCACAGGTTACTTCAAAAGAAGGAGTGGAAAATGGTCAGAAAACTCCACAGCCTTATGCCAGAAAATCCCTAACAGGATCTCCCAACATGGGGAGGAGTTTGAACAGGCTGAACCGTAGGGTAGAGGGTGTCATATGCCCCCATATGTCTTGCTTCTCTTACTTCTCTTCACAGTCAATGTATTATTAACTCCACTAGCTGTCAAGCTTGCTCCCTGCACCGTTTCATTCACAAGAATCTATGCTTTCTCCTATGCTGCCCCTATGGCAGCAATAAGCTCCCTGAACAAATGTGTCTTGCAAACTCTCTCATCTTCTCCACACCCTTCTCCTAAACCTGTTTCTTTCAGGTAGGATTCAAACACTGAATGCTCAGCACCAGTCTGTGAAGAGAATTACATTTTTAAATGAAAAGAATCAACAGTATCTATTTCTTAGTAAAGTAACAATATAGAAATGAGAGCCAAAAATATGTGCACATACAGTATCCGATGTGTGATTTGTGAGCTTCTGTCACCCTTCTTTTCTGGTTGATACCATCTTTCCCAAATCAGTTTGCACATAGTTTGTCATAATGTTTAAGGCCATAAGGGGCAACCAAATCATCTCATCTGACCCCCTCACAGACCACCAACATCACCCCACACCTGCACACGAAATCCAGCAGCCGAAATTATAACCCACAGAAGGCTAGTTGTTATGTGCCACAGGGAGAGAATCCGAGGCCCCTCCCAGTGGAAGGGGCATGATTAAGTGAGCTATCTCCAGATAATCCTGGCAAGCAAACCTGTGCGTGCTGCAGAAGAAGGCAACTCCACATCCCCTGCTTCCCACAAGGTCACTGGCAATCTGACCCAGGGTGAAATTTTCTTCCTGACCCCACATATGTCAATCAGTTAGACCCTGAACACATGAGAAAGAACCAGCAGCAGTGAAACACCCAAGAGAGAACGCTCAGTGCCACCTCAGAGCTCTGGTGCTCCCCAAGTTCCGAAGCCCTGAGCCCCCCATCCCCGCAGAGCTGAAGCCCTGAGTCCCAGCAGGCACTTTCTATGGGGCAGGTGGCCTGAGCCCCACCACCCCACCACAGGGCTGAAGCCCCGAGCCCTGGCAAACGCACCCTGGCTCTCAAACTTCTGAAGATTGTTGTATGCAGCTTGAAAGGTCAGTAAGTTTGGCCACCCCTGCTCTATGCCATCATAAGGGTCAATCTGGATTGATCCCTTTGCAGGATAGGGATTATAAAATCCTTGGGACAGAGATTCTATTTGTGATTTGTCTGCAAAACATCATATATCCCTGTGGTGCTGTATAAATACATAAACTAATAAAAACTGTCACTGAGATTGCACAGAGCCTCTGGATCCAAAGGAAAATCAAATCCCATACCTCTAGATCCTAGGGAGTCATTGAGATGAGCTGTATCCATACCAGTGCATCCTGGCTCCCATCCTCATTGGCATCGTGCTACCCTTAGCCTCTCCACAGTGGCTATCCACTATCCCACTGTCTGAGAGCTTTGGGAGGCCACAGAGAATGCATTTTTATCAATGTGGACTTTTGGATTGTAAATCCATTGGCTGCTAAGAAAATCATACTACCTTCTCCCAGGCTTCTACAGATGTAGCCCACCAAAGCATTCAGAGCCCCAGTTGCATGGTGGTCATTCAGATGAGTTTTGGCTAGCTCACAGAGAAGGGAGCATTTGCCCATGCTCCCCTGCCTGCTATCTCCTGTGCACTTCTTTGCTCTCTTGCAGCAGATAGGAGAATTTGGCATTTGTGCTGCCACAGGGGAAGGCAGTTCTTAGGGGTCAGCTTTCCACAGCACAAGGGTTTGGGGGGATATGTAGCCTGTCACTCTGTAGTTCCCAAATGCAAAACACCTGAGGGGATGTTTGGTATTTCCTGCCCCTCTAATACATCCAAAGGGTTTTTTTCTGTGAGACGGTGTGCTTTTCACCCATAGTTTTGTCAAATTACATCAGAGACGGGGTGCAGGGTAAAATTTTCTAAAGTATCCAAGAAACTTATTAGAATTAGAGTTGGTCAAAACTCAGAATTTCCATTCTGTGGGAAATGCTGACATTTTCAAAATCTGGTTTTGTTCCAAATCAGAATGAAAACACAACAAATTCAAATATTGGGGCAATAAAATGTTACATTTTGATAACATTTTGAAATGGAAAACTGAAACTATTTTTTCCCCAGTTGTTTTAGGATATGTTTCCACAGAAAGATTCAATTTTACTTGCGTGGAATTTTCCAGTGGAAAAACATTCTGTCTGAAAATTTTTGACCAGCTGTACTTAGAAGCCTAAGTCCTATTGACTTTCAATGGAATTTAAGTTCCTAAGTCACCTAAAAAAATTATCAATCTTATCCCATTTAAGCTTTAAATATTTTTTTCAATCTATCTGCAATAAATTCCATATGTTATAATAGGCTTTTTCTGGCCAAATTGAGGATTTCTCTGAAGAAAAGTTTTGAGGCCTCATTCCCCACTGCTTTGCACCAGGTTCACAAGAGCACCACACTGATTTCACTGGTGTAAAATAGGATCAATGATGGATTTTCTTTTAGCTTCTTAAAGCTGGCCTGTAAATATGTATATTGAGTTCAATTAAAAAGGATCTCTAAATCAGGATACCTAAATCACTCATATGCCCACAATATGAAACCCAGAGAGACAGGAGCACGTATCCAAAGAGAACAGAGGTCTGGCAGATGAAAGGAAATAATGGGTCAGGCTTATATTTTATTGAATTACTGAAATAACACTGAAGTAATTAATGGAATGCTTGCATGTCATTACACTTTTGGAAACCATTTCACTCTGATCCAGTAGTGCTCTGAAACAAGGATGCTGATCATGTGACCGATTGTTTAGCATGTGTTTCTAAACCGGTTTATAATTACCAAATTAATCTCTCAAAGGTATTAAAAGCTTATTTGCACAATATGCACAAGACTAAAAGGGAAGCAAAGCACTTTACCTGCCTTGACACCAAACACCGCAATAGCAACTATTTGTTTGTGTAGCCGGTGTGGCTTTGGGAGCAAGTAAATATAAACAGCAGGAAACACAAATACAGAGGCAGTGCAATTGGAGGTTGTCAGGCAGCGGTATGGTGGCTTCAGGAGCTGAATTCTGCTTGGAAAAAGCTTTGTCTCAGTGTGCGTAAGAGGCTTTGGCACTGTATCAGACCTCTGGGGAAGCCACTCAGCAGGGTGGGGATTACTATAGTTTGTGCTTCCCAATTCACAGCAAACTTGCTTCCCCGTCATACCCCTGCATTAACTCTCTATGCACCACCTCTTCTTTTTTGTATGTGGTTTTCTTTCAGCAAATAGACTGACACATGCTTGTTTGAGTTTAGATAAAATCCTTAAGATACATGACTGAGTGAGTACAGAACACTTGAAATCTATGGCTAAAGACAAAAGCACAAAGATGGGTAATTTTGCCAGGATGGATAATTCTGGAATTGATATGCTCTCCAGCAATTACTTTGACAATATACCTAAAATGCAAATGAATCATATCTGAATATAATCTCAAGAGCTGTCTAGTCCCTCCAGTAATAATAACTTACTCCTAATAAATTTTCTGTTCAAATACATGTACTACAGTCTCTTTTAAGGCTTGTAAAGGGTTAACTTTTCTTAGCTGTGGGAATAATATGCATTGGGAGAAACTCCATGGTTATTCCTAACACATGCCTATCAAAGAGTCAGATTAGTGGAGGGGGAGAGGGAAGGAAACTGCCTGTGCACTTCCTGTCTGTTAATGAAGCTGAGATTCCATAAGTATTTAATATCTATTGTGGCTTACATAGGAAATTGCCTGAACACTCCTAGCAAGTAACTGAATATATGCTTGCTATATTGAATACCATTTTTCCAAGATCACTTTTCTTTCAATTATGACAGGTATCCAGAAAATGTTGTAAAAGCAGTATCCTCTTACTGAGCACAGCTAAGTGAGTACCTATAAAAAACACAGCTTTTAAAATTCACATCCCTAAAATGTATTGAGAAATCTGAAGTGCACTAGTATGAAAGAAACAACAGCAATTGTTTTATAAGCACTGCTAGAGCAATAAAATGTGGATTCCTTATGTAGGTCCAAATGCAGCAGCTGGATTTGGCTTTATGAACCATGAAAAATAGTTCCCATCTGGAAGCTGATGTTGAATAAAGATGCAACAGTAAGACTGCATCTTGCATGTAACGTTTATACATTTCCAGAGCTGTGCTACAGTAATCTGGGAGAAGGGAGGAATGTGCAAATCAGAAACTGCTGGCTAGCATTTTTGTGTTCACTAATTGTGGGACATCAGTTTTTGGGTGCTCAGCTTCAGACAGTGGGGATGAAATCCTGGCTACATTAAAATCAGCTGTAAAGCTCCCATTGTTTCAACTCTCACTGCTGAAAGTTGGACATTGAAAATTTAAGGCTCCCACAATTAAGAGAGCAATTCTGAACATTTCACTTTGGTTGTTTGAGATTAAAGATGATAGTTTTCAGAGGCTTGTCAGGGAGGTAACAAGATGATGATAATGATGATGTTCTTTTGAAGCGTTAAAAAAAACTCTCAATAACCCAAATCTTAGCTGTTAGAAATGTATATACAGGGTCTGCAAATCCATTGTGATTAGGGATTCCATTTTCAAAGTGACTTTAACCAGGTCTTTAAATTTGCACCTCCTGTTTTGCATGTTCTCTGAGCATGCAAAACCCACATTTGCATGACCAGATAAGATTGCTACCTGGCTGACTATTCAACTTGCATGTACACATAAATAAATTTGACCACATATTACAATTCATTAATTTACAAGGGAGCTTGTTAAATTCACAATGCCCCAGAATCATTGTTATTACTTGAATAATGTACATACACAGTCCCTGATAAAAATCATAACTAAGGTTGTAAATATGTAACAATAGTTTAGCAGAATAAAACCTTAAGGACCCAAACCCCATTATAATATAGGAAAGCAGAAATTTTAAAGGTAAGATAAAACTTAAAACATAGAATTTGGAAATTATAGAAACACACAGAGTTAAGGTACTGCAAATGTGCCCCTACTCTACAACTACCCTGCATTCAAAATCAGGACATATGTTACTTGCTGTGATGTTCCCTTCTGGTGTTGTCTGGACCAGTGATCTGCTAGGCCACTCCAGTCCTTGACTCTGGGAGCTGGCCTTACCCTGCTCTGCTGTGAGAACCCCCATTCCTGGGCTGTTCACACACAGCCTCTGGCATGTAAGCTGCTCCTAGTACTTGCAAGTGAATGACACTAGCCAATGTTTCCGTTCCCAGACACAACCCTGGGAACCTCCATCTTGCAGTGTCCAGTTATGCTTGCTGGATGCTGCAAGTTTATATAAGTCTGTCAATTTAACAAAGAAATTGATATGTCAGACTTGTTCTCCCAAGGGGAGTCTCTGACACACTGCAAACCAAATGCACTGTTTCAGGTAGAATAAACAAACAGATTTAATAACTATAAGGGTAGATTTAAGTCAGATTTGGTCAAATGAAATAAAAGCAAAACGCATTCTGAGCTGATCTTAACACTTTCAGTGTCCTTACAAACTTAGATGCTTCTCACCACAGGTTGGCTCTTCAGCCAGGCCCTCCCCTTTGATCAGTGGTTCAGTCGCTTGGTGGTGGTGGTGTCTGTAGATGTAGGTGGAAGAGAGAGAGCATGGAAAAATGTCTCTCCCTGTTATCATGTCCTTTCTTTCCTTCAGAGTCAGGTGAGCATTACTTCATTGCAGTCCCAAACTGCCCAAAGGAAGGGGGTGACTCCCTCAAGGATCTAACAGATTCTTTTGTTGCTGCCTAAGCCAGTGTCCATTGTTCCTGTGAGCCTGGGCTGGGTTTGTCCCATCCATGCCCTGACAAGGTGTGAACTACCTCTCTCTTCTTGGAGAGTTTTTGCATGGGCTTGGTTTAAGCCATGAGGATACATTTTCAGCCTCATAACTATATACATGAAATTATAACCTATAACCTAACTATAACATTACTGTAACAATTACTATAACATCGCTATTACAACCATGCTCAGTGCATTCCGAAGATACCCAACATGACAAACTTTGCATTGGCTACCACACAATCATTTTATAAAGATGAACATGGGTGTGTAGGATGTTCCCCTGAGGTACAGAGTGTCACACTTGCATACTGTATATATTTAACATAGGAAATATAAAGAACATATGTTAATTACACTGTGCCATACTACATATGCAGTACCACTCACTATATATGGGACCTCTATATGGTCATAGGCTTTCTTCAGATTAGCCCTGCATTAATAAGACAGTAATACTAACTTCTCGCCTCTTATACTTTTATATATATATACCAAAAATCTATACAGCCTCCATCCCTCTTCTCCAGTATAGCTGGATTTACACATACTTGAAAAAGTGATTGGTGCACTAGATGCGAAAAGAAAGGGAGAATCAGCTTGGATGCTTAAACCAGGGAATCCTGAGTAGAACAGAGAGATTATACTATGTTTGTATTTAGCCGTGGTGTCACCACTATCGGAATACTCTGTTCAGTTCTGGTGTCCATAATTTAAGAAGGATGTTGATAAATTGGATGGGGTCAGAGAAGAGCCACAAGAATGATTAAGGACTGGAAAACCTGCCCGACAGTGGTAGACTCAAGGAACTCAATATATTTAGCTTAACACAGAGAAAGTTAAGGGATGACTTGATCAGTCTGAGTGCCAACATGGGGAACAAATAGTTGATAATAGGCTCTTTCATCTAGCAGAAAAGGAATAAAAGTTCCAATAGCTGGAAGTTAAAACTAGACAAATTCAGTCTGGAAATAAGGTATACATTTTTAAAAGAAAAGGTAACTAAAAATTGGAGCAATTTACTGAGTGTTGTGGTGAATAATCCACCACTGGTAATTTTTAAAACAAGAGTGGATATTTTTTTTCTAAAGGATATACTCTAGTTCAACCAGGAATTATTTTGGGGGAGTTCTATGGCCTATTCAGAGGTTCTCAAACTGTGGTCTGTGAGCTCCGTTCAGGTGGTTTGCGGGTAGTTCCCTCTCAGGTGCATGCCTGGGCGGCCGCACATGAGATAATGAAGGGCTACTCAGCTAATTAGTGGAGCTGTGCAGGCATGGCTTCACTAATCAGGTCCCTGGACCTGGGAGAAGATGCACATTTAAGGTGAGGTGGTGGCCTGGGGGTTGAGGGGGGAAATAGGGAGTAGGTGGGAGGGGTCAGTGGGGTGAGAAGAGAGGGTGGGGGAATTTGGGACTTACCTGGCTGCAGCAGCCAGAGAAAAAGGCGACTTTCCCCAGCTCCAGGGCTGCCACTGCTGGGGAGAGATGGCCCTCCTTCCCAGCCTCAGCTCTGTGGCTGCTGTGGTGGGAGAGAGAGGGCACATCCATTGCATGAAAATTTAAGACTACTGATATTAAAATAAGACTTGTGTACTTTTATTTGTAGAACAAAAAAAGTTTATTATTATTAAGGGTTTTTTTATATATAGTGCTTTTATTCAAAGCGCTTTATAATAGTTAGCTAATGGTACAAACAACAGTTGGAAAGATCATTAAGTGGTCCGCCAAAACCCTCAGCAATTTTCAAGAGGTCCATGAAAAAATAAGTTTGAGAACCACTGGCTTATGTTTTGGCAGTCCCTTCCATAACTGCATAGTATAGACCAGGACACAGAATCATAGAGTTTAAGGCCAGAAGGGACCATCAGATCATCTAGTCTAACCTCCTGTATATCACAGGCCACCAGCACCCACACACTAACCCCAACAACTGAAATTAGATCTAAGTATATTAAAACCCACAGGCAAATAGGCTATTATGTGCCACAGGCAGAGAACAGGAGGGATTGAGGTGCACGAGTTCCTGAAGATTAGGGAGAATTTGTGTTGTAACACTAGGAAGTGTAGGCTGTGTTCAGTTAGTCTGGGAGCTGGAGACAAAAAGATAACTACAGTCTTGTCTGTGTCCAGTGGCTTTAATAAAGAATCCCGTTTCTTTTTATTACTGCATCAAGTCCTGTCTCGTCTCTGTTGTAAGGAGCATTACAGATACATCGTTTCTTTGTAGTCGAAAACAGTGTTTCCCAAACTTGGGAGACCAAGGGCTGGGCCAGTTTGTTTACCTGCTGCATCAGCAGGTCCAGCTGATCGTGGCCCCCACTGGCCGCAGTTCGCTGCTCCAGGCCAATGGGAGCTGCTGGAAGTGGCGTGGGCCGAAGGACGTACTGGCGGCCACTTCCAGCAGCTCCCATTGGCCTGGCCAGTGGGAGCTGCAATCGGCCGGACCTGCGGATGCAGCAGGTACAGAAAACGGCCTGGCCCGCCAGAGGCTTTCCTTACACAAGCAGGGTCCCAAGTCTGGAAAACACTGGTCTAAAATGTTCAGATGGTTTTAACCTGTATTAAATCTAGAATCTTTAAATATATTTCTATTGCCAAATGTTTTGCAATTAGCTTCTCAAAAAGTGTGAGAGTTTACAGAGGAAAGGTATAGCTACGTAGTGATCAAAGTAATGCTTCTTTCAGAATATCACATGCCAAAATTAGAGGAAACTCCTTAGGTTCAGTTGGCTGAGGAATTAATATCTATGGAAAGTTGTTAATAATTGGTCTGTTTTTGGCATCTAGAACATTTACTGTGCTTGTACATCTAATAGTAGGCATTCCAAGAAGCCTAGGGATCAGAGTGTTAATCTACTTAGATAATATTCTAATTGCTGCTTCTTCTCAGGAAGCAATAAAACTTCATTTGAATTAGACAATCCACCTGTCAACATCCTTAGGGTTTCAGATACACTAAGTGGAAAGAAATCCATCCTTATTGCACAGAGATTATATCTACATTTTATACTAAAAGCAGAAGTCCTAACATTTTTAAAAAGTTAAATGCCCAATTGCACACACCAATGTGTGCATGCAGTTATATGGCTGTACTGAGGGTGCAATTATCATAAGTGCATATACAAATCAGGTAACTGCAGAAGCTAGTAACCACAGGTCGCAATTCAGCTGTTTAAAATGTGCATGTCTAGTTGTGGTAATTTCATAGTGTTAGTTTCAAGGGCAAAATGTGTGCATATTTATGTTCCTAATTAAAAAAAACAACAGGCCCTTGAAGTCAGAGTGTCAAGATTATTGCCACACAGAGGGAGAACATTTTTAAATTAAAGTAAGAATTGTAACAAAAATTGAGACAACTAACAATATGATAGCTTCCTTAGCATTTTTTTTTGCCACATTATCTAGCATAAACAGAGTCCTTCTGTATCTGTTACTGATATAAAGAAAGACCTATGAACTAGAAAGGGGATGTAAAACCGATGTTAGCGGCTCTTCTAGAATTTGAGTGCTATGGCAATTTCATGATTTGGTAAAAATGACGGTAATATAATAAGTACTACTTACTTATTTTCTTCCTCCTTCACCCACATTTTGCAGACAAGTGTTTCCACTTAATGCCAGGCAACTTCCTTTCAGAGCTAAGGTTATGGCTTAGGTTGAATTTATAGAAGTCGATTTTTAGGAAGCGATTTTATACAGTCGATTGTGTGTGTCCCCACTAAGTGCATTAAGCTGGAAGAGTGCGTCCATAGTACCATGGCTAGCATCGACTTTAGTGTTGCACTGTGGGTTGCTATCCCACAGTTCCCCCAGTCTCCACTGCCCATTGGAATTATGGGTTGAGTTCCCAATGCCTGATGGGGCAAAAACATTGTTGCAGGTGGTTTTGGGTACATGTCATCAATCACCCCTCCCTCTCTGAAAGCAAGGGCAGACAATCATTTCAAGCCTTTTTTCCATGCAGACGCCATAGTGCTTTCAGAAATCAATGCAGTAGGACTGCTAACCATCATCATCCAACTGCCGCTTCTGCTGTAACTCTGCTCTCCTGATGCCATGATTCGACCTCACAGATCCTCTTGTCATTTGGTATAAATATCTGTTCTTGTGGCATCCATTGTCATCCACCGCTTCTGCTGCAACTCTGCTCTCCTGCTCTCCTGCAGACGCCATACCCTGGCACACATGGAGCCTGCTCAGCTCACTGCTGCTGTTGTGAGCGTTATAAACACTTCGCGCATTATCCTGCAGTATGTGCAGAACCAGAACCTGCAAAAGTAGGCGAGGAGGCAATGACAGCACGATCACGATAGAGGTGAGGACATGGACACAGAATTCTCTCAAAGCACGGGCCCTGGCAATCTGGACATTATGGTGGTAATGGGGCAGGTTCACGCTGTGGAATATTGATTCTGAGCCCGGGAAACAAGCACAGACTGGTGGGACTGCATAGTGTTTCACATCTGGAATGATTCCCGGTGGCTGTGAAACTTTCACATGCATAAGGGCACTTTCATGGAACTTTGTGACTTGCTTTCCCCTACCCTGAAGCGCAAGAATATCAAGATGAGAGCAGCCCTCACAGTTGAGAAGTGAGTGGCGATAACCCTCTGGAAGCTTGCAACGCCAGACAGCTACCGGTCAGTCGGGTATCAATTTGGAGTGGGTAAATCTACTGTGGGAGCTGCTGTGATCCAAGTAGCCAACACAATCAAAGAACTGCTGATATCAATGGTAGTGACTTTGGGAAATGTGCAGGTCATAGTGGATGGCTTTGCTGCAATGGGATTCCCTAACTGTGCTGGGGCGACAGATGGAATACATATCCCTGTCTTGGGACCACCTTGGCACCCAGTACATAAACCGCAAGGGGTACTTTTCAATGGTGCTGCAAGCACTGGTGGAAAACAAGGGACATTTCACTGACATCAATGTGGGATGGCTGGGAAAGGTACATGACGCTCGCATCTTCAAAAACTCTGGTCTGTTTGAACAGCTGCAGGAAGGGACTTACTTCCCAGACCAGAAAATAACTATTGGGGATGTTGAAATACCTATAGTTATCCTTTGGCTCCCAGCCTACCCCTTAATGCTACGGCTCATGAAGCTGTACACAGGCACCCTGGACAGTAGTAAGGAGCTGTTCAACTATAGGCTGAGCAAATGCAGTATGGTGGTAGAATGTGCACAGTTTACTGACTCGGTTAGACCTCAAGGAAACCAGTAATCCAATTGTTATTGCCGCTTGCTGTGTGCTCCACAATATCTGTGAGAGTAAGGGGGAGACATTTATGGTAGGGTAGGAGGTTGAGGCAAATCACCTGGCAACTGGTTACGTGCAGCCAGACACCAGGGTGATTAGAAGAGCGCAGCAGGGCACGCTGCACATCAGAGAAGCTTTGAAAACCAGTTTCATGACTGGCCAGGTTACGGTGTGACAGTTGTGTGTGTTTCTCCTTTATGAAAACCCACCCTCTTGGTTCACTCTACTTCCCTGTAAGCCAACTGCCCTCTCCCCTTCGATCACCTCTTGAAGAGACAATAAAGTCATTACTGTTTCCAAATCATGCATTCTTTATTAATTCATCACACAAATAGGTGGATAACTGCCAAGGTAGCCCGAGACGGGATGGGGAAGAGGGAAGCACCAGGCGGGTTGGTGGATGAGGGAAGGAGGGAAGGACAAGGCCACACTTCACTTCAAAACTTATTGAATGCCAGTCTTCTGTTGCTTGGGCAGTCCTCTGGGTGGAGTGGTTGGGTGCCCAGAGCTCCCCTGCCCTGCATTCTTGGGTGTCTGGGTGAGGAGGCTGGGGAACTTAGGGAGGAGGGCGGGCGATTACACAGGGGCAGTAGCGGCAGTCTGTGATCCTGCTGCCTTTCCTGCAGTTCCACCAGACACTGGAGCATATCAGTTTGATCCCCCAGTAGCCTTAGCATTGCATCCTGCCTCCACTCATCATGCTGCCGCCATCTCTCATCTTGCTCCCTCCACCTCTCTTCTTTCTCCTGCGACCTCTCATCTCATTCGTTCCTCCTCTCCTCATGTTCATTTTCTGCCTTCCTGGACTCTGATAGTGTCTGCCTCCAGGCATTCTGCTGAGCTCTTTCAGTGCGGGAGGACTGCATGAGCTCAGAGAACATTTAATCACGAGTGCATTTTTTTTGCCTTCTTATCCACACTAGCCTCTGGGATGGAAATGATAGGGGTAGTGTTGAAACATTTGCAGCTGTGGGAAGAAACAAAGGGAGAGTAGTATTTAAAAAAACACATTTTAGATAATAAAGGGTAACTCTTTCATGGTGAACTAAGCTGTTAACATTACATAGCTCATGTGCTTTTGGTACCAGGTCGCATTTTGCCTCTTATATTGAGGGCCTGCCAGTTTGGTGTGACAGATCACACACGCAGGGCCAGGCAACATAATTCGGCTTACAGCCAGCCATGGTAAGCCACAGTCTTTCAGCTTCTTCAACCTTCATAACATATGGGAATGGTTTCAAACAGCAGCACCCTCCTTTCCCATACCAAGCACCTGTTGGGTTGGCCATTTAAAAGGAGGGGCTGTACTGGCTGCGAATGCATCCCAAGTCTTCAGTGCAAATTAATCATTAAACATGCCTGCTTTTAAACCATGCATTATATTTACAAAGGTACACTCACCAGAGTTGCCTTCTCCGCATCATGGTCCGTGAGCCCGCCTTGGGAGGGTTATGAGGATATTGGCTCCAGGGTGAGTTCCTGGCTGTCAGGGAGAATGGTTTCTCAGTCTGCATGCCGCACGCTATCCTCATCCTCTTCCACCTCTTCATCTTCTTCACCCCTAAAATCCTCATACCTGTTGCATGAGACTCCCCCATTGCAGGTGTCCATGGATGGGGTGGGATAGTGGTAGGGCCGCCCCCCCCAGAATGTCATGCAGATCATCATAGAAGAGGTATGTCTGGGGCTCTGACCTGGAGCAGCCGTTTGCCTCTTTGGTTTTTTGGAAGGCTTGCCTGAGCTCCTTAATTTTCACCTTGCACTGCTGCAGGTTCCTGTTGTAGCCTCTGTCCATCATGCCCTTGGACATTTTTTCAAATATTTTGGCATTTTGTCTTTTGGAACGGAGTTCGGATAGCATGGATTCGTCTCTTCATACAGCGATCAGATGCAGTACCTCCTCTTTGGTACATGCTGGAGCTCTTTTGAGATTCTGGGACTGTATGGTCACCTGTGCTGATCAGCTCACCACACTGGTCAACAAGGAAACGAAATTCAAAAGTTCCTGGGTCTTTTCTTGTCTACCTGGTCAGTGCATCTGAGTTGAGAGTGCTGTCCAGAGCAGTCACAATGGAACACTTTGGGATAGCTCCCGGAGGCCAATACCATCGAATTGCGTCCATACTAACCCAAATTTGATCTGGCAATGTCAATTTCAGTGCTAATCCCTTTGTTGGGGAGGAGTGCAGAAACTGATTTTAAGAGCCCTTTAAGTTGACAAAAATGGCTTCATCATATGCTTGGGTGCAGGGTTAAATCAATCTAACACCGCTAAATTCGACCTAAATTTGTAGTGGAGACCAGGGCTAAGTGTTTTTAAGCTTAGTTTTGGATAGCTGCTAGTTGGAAAATAATAAACAGGCTAGAACTGATAGATGACCAAAAAGCCCTCAATACTGTCTCAGCACTTTGAGCACTATAGGGTCAATATGGTCAAGTTCTGTCAGACAACATAGTATTAGAAGCTGATTTATACCAAAAGAAAACATAAGGCGTTACCTTTGAAATCTAGCCTCACGAATGCTAGTGTCCTCATATCAGAACCAGTGGGTCCTGGCAACATTTCACATTCCAGGAAAGGAAAATGTTGGTAGTCCCTTTCCAGGACTTGGATCCTGTGGGAGGATATATATATTCTGGGCATGTGGCTGAACACAGTGACTAAAAAGTGGGACTCCCCAATTGCGGATTTGTTCACTACCAGAAACAGCAGGAAGGAAAAATTATCTGTCTTGAGACAGCTTGATAGAAAACATAGGAAAGAACTGCATTTTCCCTAGATGGGGAAATTGCAGTGGATGAATATTTTCTCCATTTCCCCTGTTTCAGATAGAGTACAAAATGATCAGGGATCATTTGAAAATTAAGTATTCTTCCATATCTATCCTAAATAGATTCCTAAATAGCTTCTCCCTTTGTTTTGTAGAAAGAGTCTCATAACAATGTAATACTGTATATAAAATTCAGAGTTTCATCTTTCTTCTGTGACATCATCTGCACTGATCTTATTTCTGTCTCAGGAAATCCCAGTGATAAAGGTCTTCCAGAAGACACTATTGACTTATGCGAATTCAGGAAAGTTTCAATGAGTTTTTTTCCAAAAGAATATATAGAGACTTTGCTGTTAGGTCCAAAAAGCAAACTTGGAAGCCCTGTTCAGTTTTTAAGATCTAAATTTGATTGTATCTGTTATTAAAATTCAGTTCTGGCCTTCAGGCTTTTAGTTTAGAATTATGTCCATCTTCAGTGAGGTCTGTATTTCCTGAGATAGAATGCTATTCTAAATATCTGTTGCTCTGTAGCGCAATAGACATCACCCCTGAATTGAAGTCACTTTGGATTGTTGATGTTCCATCAAATACTTTAAAAGAAATGTTTGTGCCCTATTCCATGACACTGGTATCTCCAAAACTGCACCCATTGGCATATATGTAAATGGTAAATGATTTCATGAGATGAAAAGTAGAAGAGAATCAGACCATAGGTCTGGTTTTAGGTTAGATTCCAAATGCATGACTCAAATTTCTGGCACTCCTACTTTATTAGATTTGGTTAGAGAATAATTAGGGAAATGCCTATGAGTTAGAAACTTCCCAGCTGGCACAGAGGTGTTTGTGGAGGGGGATATTCAATCCTTGAATACAGGTGGCTTATGTACCATGTTTCTGCCTCAACAGTGTAGTCAGCGAAGATCAGATCGAAGTAGTGACCAACTTCCACAGGAGCTCTTGGGCTGAGGCTGTCTAGAGTGTGTGCTGAATCAATGAGATAGGAATTGTGGGTATTTTGGGCTGCCACAGCCTACCTTAGCACAGGCTTTCTGTCACCAGGGATTCTCTGCTGCCTTAATTCAGGCATAAAGCAAGCCCCATATTCATTCCTATACAGAAACTTTGAGTGAAAGGCTGAAATATTTCAGAGTAAATTCATATATCTACATTTTCTCTGCACTCGAGGGGGAGCAGTGTTAACCAATGCACTGAAAATCTTCAAATGCCGACAAATACAATTTAGCTTTGAACAATTCTGTGGTAGTAAATCCCATTTGTAATCAAAAGGTGAGTCATTAGCCTTGACATTTAAGAAATAGAGATTACTATGAATTCATGGAAAAGATTCCCTAAAATGTTTCCCTAGCAACAGCAGCTGAGGAGCTTGGGGCATCTCTCAAGTGCCTAGGTGATAGTGAAGCTGTAGTGTGTTCCCTTTTTCCACTCAGATCTTGTCTACACTAGGGGAAAAGGTGCACTTTCCAAATGAGCAAGTTGAACTTGACTCTTCTCCCCCAAACACCAATGAACACAGTTTTAATAATGACTTTAGCATGTTGAATTTATAGCCAGAGAAGTGCCTAGGCAGTTTTACCAGCAGCAAGCATTCAAAATTCATAAGTTAGGTCCCACAAAATCAAGGGATTGTCTTAAAAATCATATTTCATAAAAAGTTGGGGAATTTAGAGTTCGCATTATTTGCTTTCTGTTTTGAACCTTTGGAGTGCACTTCAGTCCCATTTTCAAGCTTTTTTTCCACTACCACAACGGTGATAAATGCACTTTTTAAAAAACAAAACAAAAATTGAGCTTCTCATAATTCCAAGTGCTGGGACTTCATGAAAACCAGCAAATGTCATGAGACTCACAATAAAATCATGAATTGGCAACATTGCCTTCTCTCTAACTCCAGCTGTGCCTACACTGGCATTAAGCAGTTTTCAATCAAGTTACGCTAGCTTGGTTGAGCAACTCACCTGAAAAAACAACAACCCCTCTGCTAGTTTATATAAAGCCTCAGAAGACTTTTTGTAGGAAAAGAAAGGGCAGTGGTCAGACCTAGGTGAAGAAATCATGCAAGGGATGTTTGTGTGTGTGAGGTATGTGTTGAAGATCATTGGAAGACTGAAAATGTAAATGGAGTACTGGCTGATGGCAACTGGCCGCAGAGGTTGCACAGGCTGAATTCTTTGACCTTTCATACAAAAAAAGGGTTGTTTTGGGGTTTTTTTGGCCTAGGTTCCTTGGGATATTTTAGGTTCCTGCAACCAATCTGAACCTGAGGACCCCTGCAAATACATGCAAGGAAACCCCTTGAGTACAGTTCATGGCAATGACAATGGCTTAAAGCAGGCAGTTTCTAACAGCCCTAAAGGCTAGCCTCAGTCAATAAACATTGAAGTGGAGCCACTCACCACACACGCTTCTATACCAGTGGTGGCCAAACTTAATGACCCTCCGAGCAGCTTATGACAATCTTCAGTAGTTCAAGTGCTGGGGCTGAAGCCTGGAGAACCTCCCTGCTGGGCAGAAGCCCCTACCCCACCACCCCCCTACAAGGCAGAGGTCTCAGGCTCACTCCCCAAGTCTGGCAGGTGAAAAATAGGGGTGGGGGTGGAGTGGTGGCTGATCGTGCTCCGCAAGCCATACTTTAACTGTAAAAGAGCTGTATGAGGCTCATGAGCCACAGTTTGGCCATTCCTGCTCTCTATACCATATATATTAAACCAATTCTTTTATTAAACAATGTTCTTTCTTAGTCCCTCCACAATCTGTTTACAACATTTCCCATGTTGGCAACATGGTCTTACAAAATGTTTCATATTTATGCTATATATTTTTTCACAGCCCTCCCAAATCCACCCTAGATGTAATTATACCAATATGGATCCTAATAGACTTTGTAAAAAAGTATATAAATTGCTGCTGGGAAAACCAGCAACTTATGCAAACAATCACTTTTGTGGTTTTGCAAGAATGCAAAATATTTTTTGGATTTGTCTCCAGCTTTTTGGTACTTTCAACAAAAAAGGAAAGTAATTTTGTTGATGGAAAACAACCATCATGTTGCCTCTTACTCTTCTCTCTAAATGAAACAGTCCCAATCTTTTCATTCTCTCTTCATACGGAAATTTTTCTGTGCCTCCAGTCATTCAGCAAAATGGGCTAAATTCTGGCTTCTGTGCTCTTCTCTAGGCATGTTCTCTCATTGAGTTAAAGAATAACCTCCTACTCTGTTGAGCAAATTGCTAGCAGAATATGTAGAAATGCCAGGAAAGATTAAACACATCCAGTGCTGCCTGTGGAGCGTACTCATTTGGGGTTCCCTCCTCCGTATTCATTAGTTCCCTCCCCACTTCTCTCCATGTTTATAATTAAAACTGTATTTTGTATGTAGCATTATAAAACAAAAACCAAACAGCTCTGTGCACAGGGGCAGGCTGGGAAAGGCAGTGAGAGGCTAGGAGGAGAAGAAGGGCAGAAGAGAGAGGTGGAAGAATAAGGCACAGAACTCTCTCATGGCTTCCTGGTAGAGTTCCTTACCATCCCAGTGTCTCCTGTCACTGCAGGGGCTGTAGCCTGTCGAACTTAAGGAAGTGCAGCAAAGTGTTTCTTAATTTTAATTATGTCATTTATTTTCACTGAAACAATATGCCTAACTTCAGCTCAAAGTACTAGGCACAATTCAATCTGTAATAACAAATGCTATAAAATAATTCAGGTTGATCAAGTGTCGGCATTCCCTAGCCTATAAAATTGGGTTCCCACCCATCACCTGAAAATAGCCTGGATAAATAGACAAATCGGGCTAGGTCAACCAACTCAGGTGCTACTGGAACAAAGTGGGCATTATGTTCCAAAATTAAGGAAATGTAGGCAGAAAGAGATCAACATATTGAATGAGACCTAGCGATCTATCTAGTCCAGAATCCTTTCTCTGATAGGAGCCACTAGCACATGCCACAGGGGAAGTGCAAGAAACCCTGTAGCAAACAATTATGGAAAAACATGCCAATAGGGGGAGTTTCTTCCTAATCAAGTGAGAGTTCTCTTTGTGTCTTCAAACATGAGTGTAGTCCTGTTCTAAAGAAATTTTCATATCTCCTATCGTTACGTATGTTCTTATTCTTCATATTTAAGTTTAATCCTTTCAAAAATCCATTGACCTCCATGATATCTTGTGGCAATGAGTTCTTCAGGATAATTATGCATTATATAAAAATGATTTCCTTTTATTTGTTTGAAATGTGCTGCTTTTTAATGTCACTGAATATCTCCTTTGTTCTTGTGTTATGATAAAGAATGTAGAAGAGCACCTTTATTTACCTTCACTGTGCCGTCATTTTGTTATCTCTGTGTTATATCTTCTCTTATTTGTCTCCTCTCTAAATTAACCAGTTCCAATCGTTTCATTCACTGTTCCTCTGGAAGTCTTTCACCGCCTCCAATAATTTTTCTTGCCCACCTTAGAACCCCTTCTGTTCCTGCTACTCATGCTGTGTGTTTATCCACTGAGAACACCTGATATTCTAGAGACTGACAGCTCATGCAACCTAGCTGATCTCAACTGCCAGGTTAAAACATGATGTTAAAACAGAGAGACAGTCTCTAAAAAATACAGGCCCTAAGCCATGAGGGCTTTTTGTATCAAAAATGCCATCCTGAATTACACCTGGAAGTGAATTGAATGCAAGTGGAGTCTCTGGAGTACAGGTGTAATATGCTCCCTGTGAGATGTGCTGCTAAGGAGGCAGACAGCTGCACTCGCTGAAGTTTCTGAGTGGTCTTCAGGTTTAGCTCCAAGCATTGGTTATGATTGGTACCAGCTGCAGACTCAATCCAGTGCAACACTATGAATCCTCAGAATACATTCCAGATGATTAATCTGATGCAGATTTACTGGAATGAGAGTATTATTTGTGGGGAGAAAAATCATTACTTCTCAGAACGCTCTTCTCAAAGCAAGACAACCAACTTGCACAAGAGCTGCATGGATGGAACAAAGAGCAGAATTTGGGCAACTTTTTTTGACTTCTAGTCAATCATTAGTATTAAATGACATTTACACCCAGTTTGAGACACCTTTACAGTGCTAAGGAGGAATCACTGTAAACAAAAATCAGGCCCAAAATGATTTCAAGTTTATGTACAAATTGGAAAATTTTGAATTCTCACTGTTTCCCACCCCCCCATTCCAAAAGTTAAAAAGAAACAATTATTTCCTTCTCCTGTAGCATCTCTAGCTTTCATCATTACCAGAGAGGTATGTTTGCCACTTAAATCAACTTGAGAGGCATTACACAGAAGTTAGGCAAAAGGGCAAATAACCATCACATGAGACAAGTTTTCCTGAGCTGAAGCTTCAAAGGGGACATCTCAGAGGAAACTTCGGGGAAATTTGCAAAAACATCTCTAAGGTTAGCTGCAGAAAATCTGCTAAACTGCTTAAATTTAATGTTGTGTTCTTTGTTGTGTCACTGGAAAAAATGTATTTCCCTCCCCCTTTGTTTTGTTGGGGAGAAAATGGCTGATGGTGAAGAGAAGAGGGCTCTGAGAGGGACTGAGAAGAGGTTGTTTATTCTGTTTTGCTCCCTTTAGGAAAGAAAAAAAACTCTTCTAAAACTGGTGATGATTCATTTAAGTGGGACTTGGGGAGAAGAGAAAAGAAAACTAATAATCAGCCTCTAAACTACAACTTTCCATTGGAATAAAAAAGCAACAGGAGGCAGTGCAGGCAGAGAGTCACACAGTCTGGAGGCAATGTCAAAAAACAACGGAAGGAGAATGTGCCCAATTTCCCACTCTAGAATTGAGATCCCCCACGACTTTACTGAAGCACTAAAAGCACAGAAACTCACACAAACTTCTGTGGGTGTGTCTGTGCTAGGTCTGGCCTGGGGGCTCCAAACTGGGTTCCTCAATAGAGATAGAGAAGGAAGAGATTGAGGCAAGTAACATGAAAGTCAGAATCAAAGAAATAATGACCACAGCAGAATCTGGCTGCCATTCTGCATAGACAGTTTGAGTAGTGAAGCAAACCATCTTTTCAGGCCCTCTGCAGACAAAGCTGCACCGGCTTAACTAAAGATGTGTTTTCAAACCAGTTTAGTTAAAAGATGCAAACCCCTGTGTGGCCACTTTTAATTCTGTTTAAAGCTATCTTATATTGCTTTTACTGGTGTCTGTAAATTTACCAAAGCCAGATCAACTGAGATAAACTGGCTTTAAACTGATATGAGTGTCCACACAGGGTTTGCACTGGTTTAATTAAATTGGTTTTTAATTAAACCTCTGCAACTTGTGTATGTACACCAGGCCTTTGGCTTGTAACTGTGCAATGATGCACCAGTGGTGAATTTACAGAATACATGCTTCAAATGAACCATGATACAAATTACTTTGGCACTTACTCCGAGTCCAGTTCCAGCTGTCGGTGATGGAGAAGCAGAGTGGACGGCTCAGATGGTCCATGTAATGCAGATTGGATCTATTATAAGTCAGAAGGACTGATGGTATGGGAACAAAGTGAAGCCAATTCTTTTACTACATGGACAGTAAAGTGATGAGGCAGACTGGGCTTGTCTACATCAGAAAGTTGCAGCGCTGGTGAGGGAGTTACAGCGCTGCAACTTAGGAGGTGTACACATCTGCAGGGCACCACCAGCGCTGCAACTCCCTGTTTGCAGCGCTGGCCGTACTCCCGTTTTGTCTCGGGTGTAGAGGATCCAGCGCTGGTGATCCAGCGCTGGTAATCAAGTATAGTCACTTACCAGCGCTTTTCTTGACCTCCGTGGAATAAGCAGGTATCCCAGCATACCTGAGGAAGCCTCTGGTAATCAAGCTGGTCTCCTTCCCCGGCTTGCTCTCGCGTTCCCCGAACCCCGAGCAAGCAGGTCTCCTTCCCTGAGGTTTGCTGGGTGGTTCCGGGAAGGCGAGAGCAAACCGGGGAAGGAGACCAGCTTCGCCGCGGTTTGCTCTCGCGTTTCCCGGAACCACCCTGCAAACCGCAGGGAAGGAGACCTGCTTGCTCGGGGGTTCGGCGAACGCGAGAGCAAACCGGGGAAGGAGACCAGCTTCGCCGCGGTTTGCTCTCGCGTTCCGCGAACCACCCTGCAAACCGCAGGGAAGGAGACCTGCTTGTTCGGGGAACGCGAGAGCAAACCGCGGCGAAGCTGGTCTCCTTCCCCGGTTTGCTCTCGCCTTCCCCAAAACCCCTTGAAGCCGCCCAACAGCGCTGCAGTGTGGCCACATCTAACACCACTTGCAGCGCTGGTTGCTGTAAGTGTGGCCACTCTGCAGCGCTGGCCCTATACAGCTGTACTAATACAGCTGTAACAACCAGCGCTGCAAAATTTTAGATGTAGACATGGCCAGAGAAAAACAGGGTTTAAATCAGGGACTATTTCTGCCAAATGTAATTCTCTGCAATACAGAAATAAAACATGTCTGGTGTCTGGTGGTTTATTCTGAACTATGTACAATGTTCTCATTGATCATAAAAAAAAGCCTACATGTGAATGTCATCTAGAAACTTTGACACATTCTGAAGAGAAGATAGAGCTTGAGTCCACTGAAATCTAGTATGTGGAAAACCATTTGGCTGTGAAAGTTATTGGCAGAAAAACAAGGCAACAAGAAGCAAGAAAATTAGCTCCTTTTTATTTGCAGATGCATTTACAACATTACAAATAGATCAAATTCTTTTATTTCACAAAGACATTTTAAAAAAGGCTCAAAATAGACTTCAATTTGATAACACATATGAACAACTTCTGCATAAACAGATTATGGTTTCCCATATTGACTTTTGGTAAAGTTTTCAAAGGAAGGTGAAATCGGTATGCTTGCAAAAATGCATGTGCTACACCCAGTGCATCTGTACTTGCATGTAAAAACTGTTCCTTGCCTGTGCAAAACTGTTAACTACATTTATAAACAGGCAACAACCCATACTACATATACAAATCTATAGGCAATCGTCTATTCACTGGATCATGGTGTATGTGTAAGAGTTCTATTCAGATGCCCGATGAATCTGCTTATGCAAGAATTACACATCTTGTTACAAATTTCCCACATCCATGGGTTGTCTGACTTGGAGTCCAAGATTACAGCATGCTGCTCTCTTCTTTCTCACTTTGCTTCCATCCTCTGGATCAAAGTCACTTCATGTTGAGCTGCATGCGGTGCCATATATTGCCCCCAGTTTGGATGGGATTCTGTGCACTCCTCCCAGCTTTGTACATTGATGTTCAATAACTTTGTATCATTTTTGCACGTCATGGTACCACCAAGAGCCATCTCAAATCTTGCTGTACAAAATATCCTGGGGGGATATGGTCTCCTCCCATTCTCCTGACATGACTGAGCCATCACAACCTCTTCTTCTTGATAGCGATTTTTAAGTGTCAGTCCTGCGTGTTCCAGCACTTCTGTGCTTGGTATTTTGTCTTCCCACTTCATTTTCAGACACTTGTGCTGGCATCTCATGTGAAAACAGTTCAGTCTCCTGATGTGCATATCATAGAATCATAGAAGATTAGGGTTGGAAGACACCTCAGGAGATCATCTAGTTCAACCCTGTGCTTAAAGCAGGACCAAATCCAACCAAATCATCCCAGACAGGGCTTTGTCAAGATGGAGATTCCATCACCTCCCTAGGTAACTCATTCCAGTGCTTTACCACCCTCCTAGTGAAATAGTGTTTCCTAATATCCAACCTAGACCTCCCCCATTGCAACTTGAGACCATTGCTCCTTGTTCTGTCATCTGTCACCACTGAGAACAGCCAAGCTCCATCCTCTTTGGAACTGCCCTTCAGGTAGTTGAAGGTTCCTATTAAATCCCCCCTCACTCTTCTCTTCTGCAGACTAAACAAGCCCAGTTCCCTCAGCTTCTCCTCATAAGCCATGTGCCCCAGCCACCTGATAATTTTGTTGCCCTCCGCTGGACTCTCTCCAATTTGTCCACATCCTTTCTGTAGTGAGGGATCCAAAATTGGATGCAGTATGCCAGATGTGGCCTCACCAGTGCCAACTAGAGGTGAGTAATTACTTCCCTCAGTCTGCTGGCAATGCTCCTACTAATGCAGCCCAATATGCTGTTAGCCTTCTTGGCAACAAGAGCACACTGCTAACTCATGTCCAGCTTCTCATCCTCTGTAATCCCCAGGTCCTTTTCTGCAGAACTGCTGCTTAGCCGTTCTGTCCCTAGCCTGTAGTGGTGCATGGGATTCTTCCGTCCTAAGTGCAAGACTAAGTGCATAGCATATGTAGTCCACATTTCTGAACCATAAAGCAGGGATGGCAGCACACAAGTCTCATAAATTTGCATCTTCATCTTAGCTGATAGTTTGCTATCCATGCACATTTCTGCAATAGCCCAAAATTCTTAGCTGCTTTTCCAGTTCTGTTAGTCAATTCAGTCTGAATGTCAAGATTCCTGCTGATTGTAGAACTCATGTAGCAAAAGCTATCAATGATGCCAGGAGATTTACCCTCCAGAGGGATGTCAGGCACTGCTTCTTCCACTCATGATCACAATCTTCTTGAAACTAATTGTCAACCCAAAGCTCTTGCTTAATGCCGAAAATCTATCCAAAAGATTTTGCAGGGAATACTTACTGCGGACAACCAAGGCCACATCCTCTGCAAACAGGAAATCTCTCAGACCCAGCTCTTTCACCTTGGCTTTTGCTCTAATCCTTGCAGTGTTAAACAAACTTCAATTTAGTCTGGTTTGAAGATAAATGCCATCATTGTTGTCCTTAAATGCATGAAAAAGCAGGAATGAAAAGTAGATGTGAAAAAGCACGGGGGCTAAAACAAGTCCGTTTCACATGTTGTTGATATTAAAGGCATTTGATTCTCTGTTTTCATACACTACAGATGCCCTCGTATCTTTATACAATGAATGAACAATGTTCAGCAATTTGGGCAGACAACCCAGCCGCTTCAGAACAATAAAGAGGCCCTGTCTGTTGACCGTATCGATACATATACAAATACCTGTGTGAAAATTTGTCTCTCATGCCTATCAGGAACTGGTACTGGTTAACTGCAAGGGAACTCTTTTTTTTTTATGGCTTTTCCAGCTTTAACATCCCAGTAGGTTATGGTATAAACATTCATTACCTTGAGAGAAATTAGAAACAATGTTAAAAACCAAAGCAGAGAAATACTTACATGATTTTTAATTACAGATCACTAAAACTTACTGAGCTATATAGTATGAAACACACTTACTTGTGCAATCCAAATTATAATAGTGTCATGGGTAGATTAGCTCCTCTGGATTGAACTATATTTGGAAAAATAAACAATGCTTCCTTTTTTACATAGAAATATGGTATAGTTAGTGAAAAAATGGATTAACACATTCTCTTTTCAGTGGTTCAAAACATTTGCATCCTGAAATTAGATGGAATCCAACTGAGGTTCTGTTGTCTTTCAGATACAGGCTTAGTTACAAGGTGATGCATTAATGATTAACCCATTGATATTGTAATTTTTCTAGTATACATAGAAAGACATTCTCATATTGTAGGTTGCTGGGAACCTTAATATTTCACAAATTGGGGATCATTAGGGATGTTTTCCACCTCAGAGCTGTACTAATTGTGATTGTGTTGATGACATACATGATTCTACTTAAATTGAAAGTCACTGCTTACTAAAGAGGTTGAACCCTGAGTTTAAGTCATTGGTGACTGATTTGATTAGTCCATTTGAGTGAGAATAGGGCAACACAGGGGCTATGTTAATGGAACTTAAACAATAGGCCATCACTAATCAGAGACCTCAAGGTTGAAGTGAGGTTAATTGTTATGCGGGTGTTATTTGAAAAGAAGTGTTAACTGGTGTAATGCGCTATGGGACTGTAGTATTTGAACATGCAGCCTTAGGGCCAGATGTTTTGTTTAGGTTCCCACTGAAATTTAAAGCTACTTTATGTACATCTCTAAACTGCAGCCTATGTGCCATTGCCTTTAGATACATCACAAGAGCAACTACTAACTGACAATAGAAATGAGCCCAGGAAAAACATTCAGATCCAAATCTGGTACTGTATTTCAATCCACTTCTAAAATCTGTGGGGTCGAAGCTGTTTCAGAATTCTGGTTAAAACCAATAGGCCCCAGTCCTAAAATTAGCTTCTAGACCTGGGTTTCAAATTACGAATTTCCCCCAAAGCTCAGGAAGCTTTAAATCTAGGGTTCTGGTTTAGGCCTATAATAAAAACTATGTTCACTGTGGTTGGTTAATCACTAAATAATGGGAATTATCATCTTGAAAATACAATGTCCTGATGTAAGAATACTTTGGTATCATTTTAAAGAAGTATTATAGATACCTTTAGGTTGATACACATTTAAATGCAAACACACAGTATCTTAAAATAATGTCTCATTGCCAGTTGCAGGTTTCTGAAGTGTAAATTTTTCTTACACATATATAGAATGGCTTCCTGCGCAAGGGGATAGTACAGATTGTGACAATATTTCCATTATAAGCCCCTGTTTTCATATTTTGGTATGCAGAGGTGGATTCTAGTCTACGAACTTCATTTAAATGCTCATCACCAGAGCAAACCCTGCCGAGTATTACATGAGGGCTGCATACTAAACTTGAATCCAGGCACTAAAATATAGTCTGCTCCTAAAACTTAGTGCAAGGAGAACCATTAGGGCCAGATGTATGCCCTAAGGCATCAGTGTATGCCATTTGGGAAAATCCTACTAGCATTACTCATATGAGAAGCTCCATTGACTTTGAGGGTACTTCTTGGGCAGTATTTGTTTCAATTCTGCCTACACATTGGTCACCCAAGTCACATTGTATTGTTTCTAATCCCTGACTGAGTAACTGAAGTGTTATAAACAGAGAGGGCAATGCAAGATGTGACTAGCAGCATACCAATTATGTTGAACAAATCCAGTTAAGAAACAAAACTTTCACTTTCTGTGTACACACAGCAACATGCAAGGAAGGGCTGGGAAAATATGCAGGTACATACGAAAATCTAGTAAAGCAATGGAAATAGAAAGATATTTTAACACAATCGCATATGGAATTTACAAGTCACGCATAAGTGCCTTATTCACTGGAACCCAATATTTTGATGTATTCCCATGATAGAAACAAAAAGATGGGCAAGAAATGACAGACACATAACCCACACCCTCGTTGTCCTTTATAGGCACCGTCTTTCCCTAAAAGGAATCTCTCTATTTTTTATTTCTTCTGTGAAAATAATCAGTCCTCCCATGTTTACCCAGTATTAGCAAAGTCTTTCCAATGTAGTTGGAAGGATCACTGGGTGCTGAGGACAGAGCAGGCCTTATGAAAACCAGTGATTCATAGTATGTTAACATAGCACTCTGCACACCAAATGGCTATTTAAAGAAAACCCTTTAATTGCAGCCTCTGGGGATGGACAGATGGAGGGTCAAAATGTTGGACATAAGCACTTCACTATTGATAACAAAACACTTTCACTGTGAGAAAATGAGCTTTGAAAAATAAAACTAAATGATAAGCTGACGTGCTAGATACTACACAGGAAATGCAATTTCCTCGCCAGGTATATGTGTACTATCTTAGAAAATATAAAAGGGACTTTGAAAAGAACTGTCTTGAACAGCTTCAAGAGCAAGCAATAGTGAGCAAAGAGTGGGGGAAATAGTTTGGTTTAAAATCTATTGAACCACATTTCATATAAAAAACATGCGAACAAACTATTTAATATTGCACTGGGTCAAATTCAGGTCCTGGTGTAAATCTGGAGGAGTTTTGTTTGTTTGCTTGTTTTCTCTTATTTTGTCCCTTGTAGTAACACCCCAGTCACAGACCAGGACCCCATTGTGCTAGGCGCTGTACAAATACAGAACAGAAAGATGGTCCCTGCTCCAAAGAGCTTACAAACGAAATATAAGGCAAGGGACAACAGCTGGATGCAGATAGACATATGGAGGATTGTTCACTATAGCAAAGCACTTAAGCAAATGCTTTAAGCATGTGAATAGTTCCATTGAAATCAGTGGGCAGAATTCCCAGTCTGAAGTGGGTGGAGAACTGCAGTTAAGAATTTCCCTTGTGTAGATGGCACAAAGCTAGCACTACCCATCATACCATCTGCTGTGCTGAAACTCAGCTGAATGGGGTAGGGGGAGTAGGGTGACCAGATGTCCTGATTTTATAGGGTCAGTCCCTATTTTTGGGTCTTTTTCTTATATAGGCTCCTATTACCCTTCCACCCACCCCTGTCCTGATTTTTCACATTTGCTGTCTGGTCACCCTAATGGGGAGGCAAGTGGGAACGAGGGGGAAGAGGGTGAGGTAGTGCTTCAGGGAAGGAGATGGGAGGGGATTGGGCATGACAGAGTGCAGCTTTGCTATGGCCAATTCATCACTCATTAAGTTTCTGAGGGAACTTACCCAGGCAGCATAGTTTAAAGGTGCCTCCCTGCAACTTTTAAGCTGGGTGGCTGAGAATCAAGGGCCTGCAATTAGGGCTTAGGCAGCCCAGCTCCCTCCTCCTCTACTACACACACATTGCCAGAGCTCTGTGCATGTGCAGTGGATAATCAAGCCCATTGGGACTATTCATGTGCTTAAAGTTAAGCATGTGCTGTAAATGCGTTACCAGATTGGGACCTCTGGGCTTTGTGTTTTGACGTGCTTCAATTCCCATTGGCTTCATAGGGAGCTGAGGTCATTTAGTATCTTCCAGGAGCAGAACATGTAGTTCTAGATTTACTAGTGAGTGGCAATTTAGGATGTTGATGGATGTTACACACCAAATGAGTGGGACACATAAATAACAATGGCTGAATGTGTTTCTGTTCATTTAGGCCTTCCTACTCTGTACACAGCTTACAGACTTACAGACTTGAGGGGTTTGCAGGCAAAGAGAAAGGCAAACATGCTTCCCCAGTAAAATAGCACTAACACTGCCAGTTGTGGGGGTGCTAGCTACATCTGCATGGAAACAATTCTAACTCTCAGTTCCCCTCCTCTAACTTTTGCTGTAAAATGCATAAAAAATATTACCCATGGCAACCAATGGAACAAATAATATATGTGCTTTCTCTGAAATACAGGTCTTTCTCACAAAAGGGCAAAATCCTGCATTCAGCAGCTCCAGTGTAAATTTGGAGTTACTGCAGCCACCTCCAGTATGTGTCAGCACCTTAAAAGTAACAGTTAGCTCTTGGCTTGCACTGCTTATCTCCATTGAAGGTATTATGCCTGCCTCTGTATCAAACAGGTTTAACCCTTACCACCATTGCTCTTTGGGTAATACGGCTGCTCCCAGCCAACCCACCACATCTGTCTCCTTGAAGCTGAGTGCATTCAACACTTAGAAGGGTCAGGCACTAAGACGTGTCAGATAATCCTATATCTATATCTGTACTTGCTACATCGTTGCCCAGTCAAAACCCTCACTGAATTCAGGAGAGTGAAAAAATTGCAGGACTTGGCAAAAATATTCTTGTTGGCAAATGTAATGTTTACTGAAAGAGGCATCATGTTTAACTTCTTCATGGGGAAGGGGAATGCAGTAATTAATGTGATCCATGGCAGAACCTGTCCTCCTCTTTCTACCTTCCCTTCATCTTTAAGAAGCTTTAAAATAAAAGTTAATTTTAAAATGTTAAATCTCAGAGGATTATTTCATTGTTGATTTGCTGATTTTATTTTGAGGAAAGGAATAGAATCTTCCAGTAGCTCTACACATTTTTTATTCAAAATATAAAAATTGTCCTGATTACCTGTATAGTCCTTGATGTACTCAGCACACTGTTTACTACAGCTTTGATTAATTATCCATAACTAGTAAAAGCTTTCAAAATTTTTAACTGCAAGAGCTAATTAAATGAACAAATGATTCTGTTTGATCCAGATATACTTTGAGTCGTTCATTTTAAGTTAAATGATCCTCTTTTTGTAACACAATCTGTACATGTCCAGTAATGGAATAATTTTTAGCAGCTGCACTGTATTTACTGTTAGTCATTTCCTTCTGTCTGATCTGCTCGTGTTTTCAGGTAGTACAAGATACCCACATTACACCAAGCAAAACAAACTTTAAAAAATCCCCCAAAACTACAGTGTGTGCTCTAAATGAATCAGATTATTTAGGGTTTTCAAAACAGCCTTCAAATATTCCATTTAAATCCCCAAATTGCAATCTGTAATTTAAACAAACCTTTCCCTGAGGTGAAGTAAACATGTGCTGGGCAGCAGATATTTCTAAGCATGCCAGCTTGCCCACTATATGGTCAAACTGTTTATTCAACTGAAGCTTGGACAAGAGCCACCACATCAGTGTCACAGTCTGTCAGCACATGTGAAGAAAATACATGCGATACATAGCAAATTAGGTGTCATGCTCGAGAAGGAGTGGAATAGGATTGATTTGCCACTTTTAGCAATGCTCTTTTACTGTCAGCCATGGCTTTGAGAAAAGCATTAGAGATTCTTGTCACAGATGTTTCTTTCATAAACTGTTGTGGGAGAATGACATTCTGCAAAAATGGTTTACTACTCTGCTTTCTTCTCTTGGGAAAAACAAAGTGCGCTACTCAGCCTAGCCAAATGGGCTCAAGGAACGCTCCTCATTTATACCACAATAGCATTAAGGATCATGACATTTACAGAGCTGATCTCAGAGACTCTGTTGGCAAATGTACAGTGCAGAGGTATTTATCCAAAGTGTGTGCCACTGATTTTTTTTTCTTGCATTAGTACAGTGGTGTGAAAATGGCCAGTTGGGTGTTAAAAATTGAGACGATAAAAAGGACTGAGCTTACACACCATGCATTAAGTGAATGGTTCACACTGGCTTTGAGTGATTAATCACCTTTAACAAAAACAGAACAAAACAAAAACCAACCCCACCACTACTACAGTATTTAAAGCTAGAAATCCCCTTTGGTTTACTTTAAGTTACAACATTGCAAAGTACATGAAATATAACCATGAGACTAGATCATTTTTTATACCAAAATAACTCGTCATTAGGAAAAATATTTTAAGTTGTTTATATCTAGACTGACAGGGAGACAATGATCTACTATTTTTAGGTCAGAAACTTTACTTGAAAACATTTGAGACTGCAAATTTTCTGAATTGAAGTTGAAAGGTTTTGTATGAATATTTGCTCTGGTGTAAAAAAATAGTTCCTGCAGCAATGGCAATATCACATGTTTTTTCTAGACTGTACTTTGTAAGTCATAGACAAGTTATCCACATATCACACTAGTTTTCATACTTTTATATAATGTTAATAAAGCAAAAAACAAATCAATAAGCCCCAAATCCTAATAATGCCATACATTTTCCATTTTGCACTGTTCATTTTAAAGTAATGTTTTTCCTATACAGTCCCATATTCCCTTAGTAGAATCAGGGCAGGGAAGGACAGAGAGAGGGCCATAAAATGATGGGATAGGGAGTAGTCTGGAGGTTCAGGCAGTCCGTGTGCATGCCCCAGTCCTGCATACAAATAGCCTGGCATCAAAATGGTTTACACATTGAAATCAGGACACAATTACTGCTGAAGAACTATGCCCCAATGTGCTGGTTCAAACTTCCTTCTCTCATGAGAATACTGCAGACTGAAACAAAGTTTCCTACACACTTTTTTTTTCTGTTTTACGGGCTTTTCTGTGGGAGTACCGATAGTCGGCATTGTATTTTTATTTATTTATTTATTTATTTATTTATGTTTAATATGATGAATTTAGCACTAATAGAAAATAATAGCATGGCAGGCTTGAGCTATCTGTAATGAAGCTAATGGTGCCATAGCCTTCTAAGCAACAATGTACCTTAGGCTTGATTTAAGACAAACAAACAAACCTTACTGAAACAAAACCATATGCTGGACATACAATTCTCTTCCTGGAGAGAGGATGAGGGAGAGAATGAACCATGCATGACAGATGTCGTTCATGGGACAAGGCACATGAGGTAATACTTTTTACTGGATCAACTTCTGTCAGTGAGAGAGGCATGCTTTCAAGCTTACACACGTTCATATTGCTTATTGCACTACTGGGAGGTGTTTAGGTTACTGCAGTGTTGAGGCCAGGTAAACTCTCTGAGGCAGGAACTGTATTTGTTCTGTGTTTGTACAACGCCTAGCACAAGGGGTCCTCGGACCATGACTAGGGGTCCTAGGTGTTGCTGCATTATAAATCATGCTTATAAAAACTATTTATATTTATATTCAGAAAGAGTAGATTTGCATCTCTCCTGCTATTCTGTACCTTGGACTCTTCTTAAACTTAACTGTCAATTGTGTCAAATTGTGTGATGGCCTTGTTATATACACAAATGTTTTCTAGAAGAAGAGCATTTCTCACCACGGAGGTCAGATTTTACTCTAGTTACATCACAGGAAACCTGAAGTAATGCCCCTGATGACAACAGAGTTGCTTCAGATGAATGTTTAGGTTTTGGAACCCTTTCTTACGTTGATGAGCACTTACAATGCGCATTAGCATGAGAAAAGGTTGCACAACCTAATCCTAATGACTCTGGTGTAACTAATAGCAAAATTTGGTCCAAGGTCTCCAAAGATGAAAGGCTAGTGTAAGTAATTATTTTAAGCACCTATGCCTTTTTCTCTCCTTGATTACGTGTTCATTCAGAAGGGCTTCACTGTAATTCAGTATACAGTACACTGCAGTTCTGTACGATTAGCTTCATGGAATGGGTATGTGTTCCTTTTGCAGGTTGTTTGTTTATATATCTCTATCTATATATATCATTCTTTAAAAATCCTGTCTACTGTCCTGTATTTGAATAATAAAAAGACTGCATTTAATTTGCAGCTGTGACTGTGTTCAGTCTTTATGTATATAGTTAGACTGAAAATCTATGTCTTAGTTTCTAAGTTGGCATGATTCCCAGATTGCAATGTGGTAAAACTTTTGACATGAGATATTAAACAAATGACAAGAATTTCATGCAAGATTTGCTTCTATAGAGTATCTGTGTACTCTTTATCTTTCTTTTCTTCATCATTCATGATTTCAGATTTTGGTTTATTTTGCAATGTAAATGTCAACAAGTTTGATTAAGTGTAAACAAGAATTTAGAATTCATCTTTCGGTGGAAAGATTCACAGCAAAAGGAATATTCAATACAAGAGAAGGCACTGCAGTACAGGTATTAAACAGATTTTTTGTCAAAAGCTGAATTTCTGGCATTCTGTGGCATTTTGAGACCAACTTTCTGATTAGGGAATGATAATTCTATGGCTGTATTCCTCAAACTATAACTTTGGCTGCAGGATTCTAGTTTCACAGTTATGAAATCATTCTATACTCCTGGATTCATGTAATAGTCTCAGTATATCTTGCCATAGATCTTATAGAAGAATGGCAAAAAATAGACTAAATCCAACCTGTATATAAGGAAAAAAAACAGATGTACATTACTCAAATGACATATGCAAGCTTGCAATGTGGTGATAAGTATGGAATTCTAGACACAATAGTGTGCTACCACCCATGCACGGGTATCTCCACAGGCTGCACAAATCCATGGCAAGGGTTGTGGTTGTGAAAGAGGCATGGACACCAAGTAGTCTGGTGAGAATATTTGCAGCTATAATAAACCCATACAAAATGAAAGCAATAGCAGAAGGCCAAATGCGACAGAAGCTGAAGTCAGGAGCACCCCACAGCACATTGGATGGCCCTGCATGACATTCTGCCCTGTTATGGCAGACTACACAAGATAATATCTATTGAACTGCGTGCACCTGGTGTTGCATGTGGGAACACATTATTGTTTCCTGTACTGCACTTGCCTTTGTGCATATACTTGGGATTTATCTAGCCCATTATATTAGTATGTGTCAAAAAATGTTGCATAAAGGTTTCTACTAAAGTGCTGAAATGATTAAAAAGGTTCTATACAAAAAAGATCTGGCACTTTATAATTAAACAGGGCTATTCAGCAACCTGGGAGCTGTTAAGTTGGATTCCTCCATGAACATCAGGAGTGACATCAGGCGCTAACTGATGCAAAACAAACAAATAAAAAGCTGACATAGTGCTATTGGCAAACCAGGAAAAGTCTTTTTTAAATAACCACATTTAATGACCTTTTGTATCCACTGCTGTTTCTTCTGGCAGCTCTGGGCAGGGGTCTGTTATTCGAAACATGTTTGTTATATTTTTAACATTTAACCATCTAACATAGGAGCTGTTCTCGTTGTACTCCTTTTAAAGTGCCACGATTACTATTTTTGACAGGTGACTAAGAAGAAACAAAAATTGACTATTAAAAGGCTTTCAAATGATATTGTTAAAAATACAGCAGCAGCATCTAAAATATTTCCAACAATATTCTCCTTTGGCCTGGTTCCTATTGTATTTGCTGCTGTTTATTTCACATCACTAGTGATTTAGCAGAAAATGATTGGTTAGTATCCAGTATAATGTCGATGCTGACATAAAACGTTGATCTGCAAGTTCAAAAGAGGAGGAATGATTTTAAACAAAGTTGGATGAATTTAGAAAAAAAACTAAAAAATTAAAAAAAATAAAAAAGCTGCTCCAGATCCTCAAATTAGCTTAAGTGAAGAGATGCCAGTTAACATCAACTTGGTATTCATAAACTTTAATTCAAATTCCAAATGACTGTGGAGTTTGACTGTGTTCTTGCCTCTTTTGACTTACACATGACCAATCCCTCAGGGGCTTTTGCCTACAAGAATGTTTGGGGGACAACTGGGTTTCTGATAAATGTCCAAATTCACATATGACCAAGGGTATTTTTGCCTAAACAGAATTTTTAAAAAAATTGGCTACTCATAATTTGCCATTCATTATTTATTTGAAAAGTTTCATTTATCCAATCAGTGAGTAGAAACAATGCCATCTGACTTTAAGTATACTAATTCATGGTGAACCAGCCAAGTGAAAAATTGGTGAATGTGAATAATCCCATTGGTTGAAATGCAAAAGCTGGTGACTGAATTCTATAAACTGTTCATTGAATAGAGAAAAAGTTAGAAAAAATCAGTCTTTGTGAATGTTTTGAAAATCAGGAGAAAAGGTTACATTCAACTGATAAATTGTTTACAATGAATCATTGAACCAGATCTAGCCTGAAAGTACTATCTTCATTTTGAATGAACCCAGAGCAGGTTGATTGTGTGTGTTTGCGCATTTTTTGCTGTCCACAAAGGATTCTATGCCTAGCTAGCCTATTGCTGGTTGGAGAACTAACAAACCTATAACTGATCTATGTTGTAATGAAAAGGTGCAACCAATTTATGAATGGGCACAATGCCATCCAAACAGATGGGTCTGAGTGCCAGCAGTCAAAATACCAAGTAAGTTAATCAAATGCAGATATTGAGGCTGGGCAGATTTCACAGCCAGGAGCACTGAATGTTGAGCCCATGTAATTAACAGAATGTGACATCATTAAACCATCTCTGGGCTGGATTGATTTTGAAAAATAAAATAAATACTTTACACGTTATGGAAGGGAGAACCTAAAAAGAGGCTGATTTTCAATAGTCAGGATATGGCAGAAGGAAGCCAAAGATTCCAAATCAGAGACCACAGATTTACTTTTCATGCAGGTTCATGGCCCAGTGCCAGATTTAGATGTTCCAGTGCCTGTGTACAATGGATGGCACTCTAATGGGAGTGAAAGATGAGGAGTCAACCGAGTTGAGTTTGCCTTACTCCCCTTTTGCCTTTCCATAAAGCACAGAGCAGCAAATCTTTCTTCCCTGGCCAAAATTTGTCACAACCCACTCTACAAGGGCTAATATTTTGATAATATCACTTTACTCAAGTATGTCTTGTTGCTTAATCTATAAGGCCTGATCCTGCCGCTGTTTCTCATCCTGAGTAGTACCTTATTTCTGGAATAGTCTAATTGTTTTCAGCAGACCTTACTCACATGTATGTGTAATGGATATATTTATAAACACATTTGTTTGCTAGGATGACTAATATTTTAAGTAGAGGTATGGATAATACCAGCTTTTCTGGATAATCTTCAGACAATGTCAAAATTACTGCGGGCAATTTGTTTCAATTGCGTGAGTTTACTAATACTGAGACCAAATTCTCCTCTGTTATATTACTTCATTCCCACTGAAATCAGGGTTTGAGGGCTGAGTGGGGAGGACCAGCAGTACAATTGGCCATGCTGTTTAATACCTGACTTGTAACAGAGTATGAATATGAAGCTCATATTTTTTTCTTGAAAAATTTTAAAAGTATATTAAAATATAGTATGTTAAAATTTTATTCATGCTGTTTATCTTTATGGGTTTCAGTTAATCATCTTTTCAGGTACAGTTATGCATTGGATGACAGTCAGAGTGTGGCATTTTTAAGATTAAAATCATTGTACTGGCCAATTTCCTCACTGCTGAACTTGTCTTTTTATAGCCCACCTGTCTTGATGTCATTTACACTTTTTCATGATGCAGTCATTTGTAGTAAGTTCTGCAGCAGAAAGATTGTCTTTTGTAAATATTTAGCCATGAGCATATACTTGCTCTGTCGCTCCAATCTTTAACACACAAAGTGTCTGACTTTTATTAATAGCCCTATAACAAACAAGAAACATTGTAAGAACAGAGAACCAGTTTTCTATGTCTCCTTGTTATTATTTCATTTGAGCTAAATAAGAATAGGGTTAGCGGATGAGTTATTCATGTGAATGCTGGAAGAAATATCACTCTAGGTTCCAGAACCCCTGCAGGTTTCCACAGATTTTACCAAAATATTTTTGTAGATTCCTATTGTTGTTTTTTTTTACTTAAAAATATGGCAGAACTGAATGAAATGAATAGGCCTCTTTCAAGAGAAAAAAAAATTCAATTTCATTGCCCAGCATGTAACATTTTTCTCTCTGTTTCAAATATGCTGTAAAACTAGATCTCCATGTCTTTTTAATAGAGAAACTTAGCACTTTGAAAAATCACAGACAAATACAGGAAGACTGTAGATGATTCAGCTTTCTATAGTTATGATGCTATTATGTTTTTTTTTTACTTTGTTCACACTGTTTTGTTTTTAGTAAACTTTGCTTGAATAGTGAAGGAAATATAAGCTTTTAGAATTAACTTGTGTCTTGCATCACAAATGGAATAAAATCCATAATATACAAAGTATGCAGGTACAGCTGAAAAACAAATGAGTCCTTTTGGACTGATGTGGCTCAGTGCACAAGATCAGTTAGACTTTACACTTCCTGTAAAGCTCTAAAGGTTATTTGGATGTATCTCCTAACAGGAAACAGCAACAAGCAGGGAGGAAAAACTCTTAAAAGAGGATACTCCCATAGGAACACATTGGTAACAATTCTGTCTGCCTAAATCTGTTGAGAGTCTACCAGCAGTTTGTGCTAGGTATGGCATTGATATTTTAGTCCTGAGTCAACTTGTTACAGTCTTTCAGTCTTCTAAAGCACACTTTGTACATTACTCTGGAGGCTAGGAAAAAATATAGTGTTCATATTGTAAAGCAGCAGCTAAGTAAAAATATACCTGGAATTAACATCTTCCCATCTAAGCCTATATAATAAAACGTAGAGAACCTACAGATAAACCAATGGGTAATCAAACTTTTTACAAACTTAAATATTCTACAAAGTTAAACAAATTTCAGTAAAACAAACAAACCTTTTACAGCTATGATTAAAACGGCCTGCCTTCAGCGCACGGGTTGCTTTTGTTGCAAGAGAGATTCATCTACATTTCATTCTGAACCTTAAGTGGCATCATTGAAATTGAAAAACAAATATCTTACTTCATACTTTGCGTTGAGTTTCTTTGAACTTCAACTGCATGCGCAAGGGAAAAAGGTGCCACTCCTAACATCTTGCATGTGAGACTAAGGGAATTCACTTCAAAACATATTTTCTCCTTCACATAAACCTACCTGGTTTGAAAAAAATTGTATGGATTTGATGCTTATGAAAAGGGCTAGATCAGTGGGCTGAGGTGCCGAAGTGCTCTTTTTATCCACAGTAGAGATACAGCAAATGCAAACTTCCCCGCCCTAGTTTACCAATGAACCTCTCAATCCTCACATAAAAGAATATTACTGAGAGAAAGGAGTTCAAACTTCATCAGGCCCATTCAATCCTTGGCCTGTCTAGCTGAGGCAGCCAACAAGAATAGCAGTTTCTGCCAGTTGTGGTAAAAATCATCTGAGGATTCTAGGTTTATTTTCCTTAGGCCTGTCCCATCCTCTGTGAATATGCTAAGCCACAGTTCTTCTACATTTTTGTCTGTGAAGGCCACAGGAATTAAAGGACAAATATGATGGTCTGTTTGTGATATGGATGGTATTTGATGTAAGTGGTGTGGTTGGCTTTTAGTGGGGTTTTTGTTTTACCTGGATAGCTGATATTTAACTGTCTTGCTGTATGTTTTTTTGTAGTTGTTGTTTTTTTCTTAGCTAGCTGCCTTACTGTTTGTTATAGCCAGATTTTTTGTTGTTGTTGTTTTGGTGGGTGTTTGGTTCTGGGATGCTTGCCTGGTTCAGCATTGGCCAATTCTAGGCTGTCAAGTTTGGAATATCTTGGCTGATTATTTCAGGGCTGGCTGTTTGGCTCTGTGTTGACTGGTTGGCTTAGGGTTGATTGGACTTAGGCTGCTCAAACTGGCCATCTATTCCATCCACTCCATAGTCAGCTTATTTATTTACTTTGCCAGCCATCCCGATTTTATTGCTGATAACTCCTCTTTCCCAGTTTAGTTGTCTCATGTTTCTTCACAGAAGGTGGCATAAAGTACCTCCTCTTCATTGCTAAACATTACCCTGCAGTAGACTGGAAAATGAAATTTGATTTATCTGAAGGCTTACTAGGCAGCAAAGTGTGGATAACATGTACAGGACTTGAACCTAACTGCCCTAAAAAATTCATGCACATTTTGGAACCAAGCTGTTTAGGGAAAGAAATCTGTTGTATGGTGAAAAAGCTCTAATTCTGTGGATCTAACAAAGCATAATATGGCTCAAACAATAGGGCCAGAACTGAAATACATAAACTTGAATAGACACTTCAAGAATCCTCCATGACCTTGAAAAAGTGAAGCATTGGCACCCACTAGCTCTAAAATGACAACAGTTATGGATCAAATATTTATAAATTGGAATTCAGCACCATGGCCACAGAGTGAGGAATAGAAGCAACATAAAAACAAAATGCGATACAATTTTTTAGGAGATTAAAAGTTTGGTTGATAAAGGTAATTTTATTGACATAATAGACTTTGACTTACATAAAACATTTCAGTTACCACATGACGTTCTGATTAAGAAACTAACATTTTGCAAAATCAATGGTGCCTATATTAAATGGATTCAAAACTGGCTAATTTACAGATCTCAGAATGTAATTATAAATGGGGAATTGTCATACAAGAGAAGTGTTTCTAGTGGAGATTCACAAGGTTATATTTGTGACACAATCCTATTTAATATCTTTATTAGTGCTGGAGTGGTAAATAGGAATATGAACACATCAGTTCTACATAGTGTTCTGGATCATTTGATATAGTGGTCTAATTTGAACAGCAAGCATTTCATTACATCTAGATACAAGGTCATATATCTAGGACAAAAAATGTAGGTCATGCTTATAAGAGGGCTGACTGTATTTCAGAAAACAGTGACATTCACAGGGACCTAAAATCATGATAAATTTTTCTAGGGATGTGGTAGATTCTATGCCACTTGAACTCTTTAAATCGAGGTTAGATGTATTTCTAAAATGGGTAGTCAACGGGCAGCCCATGGGCCAAATCTGGACTGCCAGACATTTTTTATTGGACCCCAAAATCTTTTATTTACTGATCACCATTTATTTATTATTTATTTATTTACTTATTTTCTCTAGCGTATTGACCTTGACTATACCTTGAACAAGAAATTTAGACCTTGACAAAACATAATTGACTGCCCCTGTAATTTAAAAGTATGCTCTAGCTTAACTAGAAGTTATGGTCTTAATGCAGGAACCACTTGGTGAAATTCTATGGCTTTGTTGCGCAAGAGGTCAGACTAGATTATCATCATAATCCCTTCTGATTTAAATTCTGTGTATCTATCAGAAGCAGAAGAGATAAAAGACAGCAGCAAGTAGAATAGAGATGGGCCAGCGACTGCAAAATTCACATACAAATCCTAACCTAAATTTCCACAAAGTTTGGGAGTTTTTGGGTCTTGTACTTGTCTGAAAGCCATTGCTAAAGAACAGCCAAATGTCTCAAGAGTACAAGTAATTTCTTTCTTTATTTCAATAAATTTCCTTCCAACTAGGGCTGTTGATTAATCACAGTTAACTCATGCGATTAACTCAAAAAATTAATTGTGATTAAAAAAATTAATCATGATTAATTGTAATTTTAATCACACTGTTAAACAACAAAATACCAATTTATTAACTATTTTGGATGTTTTTCTACATTTTCATATATATTGTATTCTGTGTTGTAATTTAAATCAGTGTATATTTTTATTAAAAATATTTGCACTGTAAAAATGATAAAATAAATAGTACTTTTCAATTCACCTAATACAAAGTACTGTAGTGCAATCTCTTTATTGTGAAAGTGCAACTTACAAATGTAGATTTTTTTTGTTACATAACTGAACTGAAAAACAAAACAGCATAAAACTTTGAAGCCTACAAGTCCACTCAGTCCCACTTCTTGTCCAGATAATAGCTAAGAGAAACAAGTTTGTTTACATTTACAGGAGATAATACTGTCCTTTTCTTGTTTACAGTCTCACTAGAAAGTGAGAACAGGCATTCACATGGCACTTTTGTAGCCAGCATGCAAGGTATTTATATGCCAGTTATGTTAAACATTCGTGTGCCCCTTCATGCTTTGGTCACCATTCCAGAGGACATGCTCATGCTGATGATGCTTGTTTAAAAAAAATGTGTTAATTACTTAGTGACTGAACTCCTTGAGGGAGAATTGTATGTCTCCTGCTCTGTTTTACCCACATTCTGCCATATATTTCATGTTATAGCAGTAGCAGATGATGACCCAGCACGTTGTTCATTTTAAGAACACTTTCACTGCAGATTTGACAAAACATAAAGAAGGTACCAATGTGAGATTTCAAAACATAGCTAGAGCACTCGACCCAAGGTTTAAGAATCTGAAGTGCCTTCCAAAATCTGAGAGGGATGAGGTGTGGAGCATGCTTTCAGAACTCTTAAATGAGCAACACTCTGATGTGGAAACTACAGAACCCAAATGACCAAAAAAGAAAATCAACCTTCTGCAGGTGGCATCTGACTCAGATGATGAAAATGAACATGCGTCAGGCCACACTGCTTTGGATCTTTATCAAGCAGAACCTGTCATCAGCATGGAAGCATGTCCTCTAGAATGGTGGTTGAAGCATAAAGGGACATAAGAATCTTCAGTGCATCTGGCACGTAAATATCTTGTGATGCTGGCTACAACAGTGCAGTGTGAATGCCTCTTTTCACTTTCAAGTGACATTGTAAACAAGAAGTGGGCAGCATTATTTCCTGCAACTGTTAACAAACTTGTTCATATGAGTGATTGGCTGAATAAGAAGTAGGACTGAGTGGACTTGTAGGTTCTAAAGTTTTACATTGTTTTGCTTTTGGATGCAGTTATTTTTTGTACATAATTCTACATTTGTAAGTTCAACTTTCATGCTAAAGAGATTGCACTACAGTACTTTGTATTAGGTGAATTGAAAAATACTATTTCTTTTGTTTTTTTACTGTACAAATACCTGTAATAAAAAATAAATATAAAGTGATTACTGTACACTTTGTATTTGGTTTTGTATTGAAATCAATATATTTGAAAATGTAGAAAACATCCAAAAATATTTAAACAAATGTTATTCTATTATTAACAGTATGATTAATTGAGATTACTTCTTTTAATTGACAGCCCTACTTCCAACCCATCATGTAACATCACAATAAATCACACATCTGGCATGTTTAGCAGAATAATCAAGTGGTAAACATACTATATATCTATAATTGTTTGCTTCTCAGGTGTAGCAGATTGCATTTCTTACCCAACAAACAGATTTTTTGAGATTATTTTAAATTGGAGAAAGCATGAAAGCAAGAAAGACTGATAGACTGAGCCTGGACACCATTTTGCTCTATTTTACACTGGTGCAGGTCCATTAGATCAATAAGATTGCACCAGTGTGTTTGAGATTAGAATTATGGCCTTATTTTCTTGTTCTTTGTTTTAGTTAAAAACAAAGACCAAGACTTTTCTTACAGTACCGTGTGCTCTATAAGCTGCTGTATTTGGTACTGAAAATGTGACTAAGCTGGTGGATCCTAAGACAAAAGGAAGCCTAGAATATGGGTTCTCAATAGCTTGGAGTCCCTCCCTTCCCCTTCATGACTGTGCAGATCACCCTTCCTCCCATTTGCAATCGTGTAACATTCCTGTGACACATACAGTAATTCCTTCCATTATATTGACAAGTAATATTAGGAAAGCATTGCATGCGTAGTGGCTATATTTTGCTATATCCTTATATGATTCAGAAGCTGGAAATAAGGAAAAGTAGTCATCAGCATGTACTTTGTGGTCCCCAGGCCACAATTAGGGAAACGCTGTTTTAGTGTATATATTTGTATTTGTGCATAATCTTTCCAAGGCTATTTCAAACTAATAGTCTCCGCTGCCTTACCCACTCAGGGTATTGTAGTTAGTAGTTATATATCCACCCTACCAATAAATTAAAGTGAAGTAGAACCTTTCATGTCAAAGGATCCTGAAGTGCTTTACAAAGGTTACAGCCCATACATGTTTGAATCACTTCACACACAGCCAGCTCAGAGGTGAATTATGGCAATTGCTTAACAGAATGCAGCGGCATAACACAATGGTTGAGAGAGTAAGAGAAAACTACTCTCCCAATGCCTGTGCTAGTAACTCAGTTGGGTGCTGAGCGCGTTGGGAAAAGAACGGACAAATTCCCTCCCCGGGGCCACAGAACAGCCAATCAATACTTGGCCAAATGGCTAAAGTAGCCTCCTTGGCCCTTGTGTCACTTCCATCTGTGGCAAAGAAGAACTGGAGGATAAAGGAACCTATGGCTCTCTTCCTTTCACTGAACATTCACTACACAGCAGTGCACAAAAAGCATCTCCAAAGTCTTGCTCCTTCTGCACTGACCACACTGTGAGGCCCTGGTACCTGCAAAGAAGGGGGCAGGACTTAGAGACAAAAAATATTGGGTGCAGTTGAAACTGGTGGGAAAAATTAGGTAGGCAGAATGTTATTAATCATATTGATATTTATCCAGGACTTCATAAAGTATCTCAATATTGGCAGTGCTAGAAATTTTCTGCATTGCTTTGGCCTGTCTGAACTCATGCAGATTCCTCAGAAACTATACAGCTTAGAATCAGGGAGTTAAAGGAAAACCCTTAGTTTCATTGTCAATCCATATCTATCCTGTGACTTGAACAGAACTCAGACTTATCTAAAAGGTCAGATAGGAAATTAATTTATATTCAGTTCCCTTTCTGGCTACCAGCTGTCCTTCCAGCCATAAACTAATGATCCACATAAAGGCCTTCCAAAGAAACAGGTGGTTTCCTGAATAAATCAAGTTTTCTTTTCCTCCTTTCCTTTTGTCTTCCCTTCCTTGACTAGTATCTTTGGTGACAATCCTGTGCTGTCTTGTTGCCAGCTGCTCCAGTCCAGCACTTACATCATTTCACCTTGATATTTCTCTCCGCATTATTTCCTGTAAATGCTCAATATTGTGTATCCTGAGATGCCTCTGAGTGGCTGTGTGCAGAAGTTCAATTCAGAAGCAGAATTGGTTAAGATGACATGCACCAAATTAAGGTTGGTTTCTTGTTGTAGGAATGGATTCATTTGTACAATGGAAACATTTATATGAGTTTCCTTCTGCAAAAGAATGTGACTTACAAGAATGTATTGTTTCATGTTCTTTTATCTGTATAGGTTCAGGGAGCCTAGCTGAAGTTGGGTAAACTGTGAGCATATGGGTTGAAAGAAATAGGAACTACTGTCTTGTTTTGCTTGCATTAGACATTGTAAGGCTACAAAGAATAATTTTGTTCTGCTTATACAGTGTAATATTTGTGTGACTGGGGTCCTAGAATTTATGGTGTTCTGATTTTTTAATGTAACTTCACTGAGTAAACTGCAGGACCTTCATACTTAGAGGCTAATTCTGCAGTCTTTCCTCCAGTTAAGTAGTCTTATGAGACTGCTCAGATGAGTAAGTACTACTCAAAATGAATAAGAGCTGCAGAATTGGGCCTTTGAAAATATGATGTTTGCAGGAAACAAATGTCATTTATGACAGACTTCTATTGATTTCAATGTGATTTGGATCAGGTTCCTAAGGAGGGAAAAAACCCAAACAAATCCATATAATAGTTGTTTACCAAAGATTTGCAAATTTCATTAGTTTATTTTCCCTACAACTTAAATTTTAAGAAGAATTTTACATACAAAGTATTAGTTATTAAACTGATTTTCATGTATCAACTCTGTGATAAACTGTGTCCTCTGCTTCTAAATACTCTGAGCCTTAAAAAGCAATTTCTGTTATGTCCTCTTTCATATTCCTATCTCTTTCATCACCATCCACAAGGAAACACTTTAACTTCAGGCAACAAGAAGCCTTTAATTCAGGTCCAAATTTATATGAAGTACAAGCTCCATTAGGGTATAGAATGTAAAAAAAAAATCATATTTTAAAAATGATAATTAAATCATTTATATGTCTTTGTCTATTTTAAAATATATAATAAAACTTCAGTAAATTATACTCCGGGTCATATCAGCATCTCCTCAAGAAAATGAAGTTAAATCTTTGTAGTAACCAGCAGCTTAATTTTCATTAGGCTAGCTAGTCAATAATTAGTCATGCACCATAAATCAAGTCCCCAAGTCTTCTCCAGGTTTCTTAATTGAAAATTATTGTTTCTTGTCTCTATGGCTGAATGTGCAGCAAGTCTGAGGAGTGATAGATGCTGAATCCAGCACAAACAGTTTGAGACAGTCAGAACTTGATAGATCATTGCCCTGAAGGGGCTTGTAATGGTGGATAGGCTGTGAATTTCAAAATTAAAGGTTTGTTTTTAAAAATAGCGAGTATAAAAGCTAGATGTAGTTTACCGGATATGTCTTGACCTTCATCCACTTTTCCTGTTATTGCTAGTTGGAATCCAATTGTTTTTTCTAGTGACAATAGTAATAAATACATCTTGAATATATTTGAAAAGCTAAAACTTTTGGTTTGGAATAGTTAATTAGAGTTGTTTTTTGTTTTGTTTTTTGGTAAATCTCATTAACATGTATGGAACTTGTTTAATTTTTGGCACTTTCAAAACCTGAATGAAATGGTTGTACTCATCTGACAGCCAATGTGAAAGAACAGATGGCCTTCCAACTCTTGCCCCTAGCCATGAAATAATTTCAGATATGATGCTATTGTAGCTAAGTAAAAGTCTTTTGCAAAATTAGAAATATATTAAAATATATAAATAAATATATCAGAGTGCAGCCCTTTGTAATCTCACTTTTGACAGCATAGCAGACTTTGCACAGAACTCTGCTCAGGTTTGCAATTCTATAGATAAGAATAGGCACAGGGGTTTTCTACCATTCATTGCTTATTTTCTAGTGACCTGGCAGCCAGGACCTTAAGACAGAGCAGAGAACAGTGTGAAATGCACCATAAATTTAAATGCAGGATAGATTCTAATAGATTCTAAAAATCTGGGCACAAGATCTTGCTGAGCATTTCACAATCACCTGTGCAAATATATGGTTAAAATCTTTTCTAATATTTGTGCTCATATTTGACCAGTGAAATAGTTTAAAAATATTGACTTGTACCTTTTCAAAGGATAATTTTTGGTATAAATGTTATTCAAACTCTGCCCTCAGTTCCACCCTCACAAACGTATTAATTTCACTGATGTCAATTAGAAGGCATTCACCCTAGTTTCTAGGTCTGATCCTGCAACCCTTGCTCTTCTAAATAATTCTTATTCATATGAGTGATGATAAACCAGTAAAGGTTAAACCAGTAAAGGTTGCCCATAAGAAGAAGGGGTGTATGATTGAAAAGTATTTTAAAAAGTCATTGAACCAATAAAGACAAAGATTGTGAAAACAAGTGGCAAGATTTGTGAGTGATCTCTTAGTGAAGCAGATTTGGAGTTTGAGTCAAAACATCTTTATTGCCATTGTGGCATATATTGTTGTAAAGGGCCTGAAACGTCCATGTATAAGTTATAAAGTTAAAGTTTTCATTAAAAGATAATCCCTGTAAAGAAAAGCCCTCTTCCTAGGTAATGTATGAGGGTATGATTTCATTCTGTTGCACTCATTACATTGACTAAAATGGCAGGCATAGGGTCAAATTGAGATTTGGCAAAATGGGTTCAGCTCCACTGAAGCCAGAGAAGTTGCATCCACTGGTACCAAATCTATATTTGTTGCAGTAAATATAAACAAGAATTGTTTTCTAGTAAATTTCTTATAGATTTCATACAAATTTACCAACACCTTTTAGTATTTTACTGTCATCATACAGAGCTAGACTGTAAGTGAGTAAGGGGCAGCCTGTAGCTGCATTATCACATGAGAAGACCAGAGAATGAATGGTGATTCTAAGGCTATGTCTATACTTGAGCATATATTTGAGTACTGGATCATATTCATGCTTGTGTGTGCTCCCAAGACCCATGCCCAAGAGTCCTCATATACAGTGCTGGATTTGGATATAATGCTGTGTTCTCGTGTATATTTGCATCCACACAGTCACTGTCGGTATGTGATGTTAGCACTACCATTTCAGAGGCACCATCTCAGGGTGTGGTGAGACACTCGGAGACATTCTGGGAACTTCTTTGCTGTATTTTGTTGGTACTGTCCCCTACTTAACACATTTGTTAAAGGCAGTTACTGATCACGTTTCCCCCTCACTGTTATTTCCTGCAAAACTGGGTGGAAGTCATAGAACAATTGGAAGATGATCTGACTCTGTTCCTGTTCTTTATTGTGGGACAAATGGCTATGTTGTGGAGTAGCGATTTAGTGAGATGCTGGATGAAATTTGGGAAACACTTTTTGACTTGTTGAAGGCAGCTGACTTTGAGGGTCAAGGACAATTAGTTCAGTTCACACTATACAGATATGATAAATGCTGCTATTGTCATGGTATGCTCTTGGTTGACTTTTGCTTCTAGTGCAGGAGAAGAAGCATGGTGTTGTGGGGTCACAGCATTTTGGAAATGACCAGCAGTGGCTTCAGAACTTCTGTATGAGGAAACAGACCTTCAAGTAGGGTGACCATATGGGACATCAAGTGGGGCTGGCCCAAGTAGCCCTCTGCAGCCACTCTCTAGAACCTCCCCCTTTCCTCCATAGAGCTGCCCCAGTCCCGTGCCAGGCTGTCATTGGTTGCTCAAATCCTGCAAGCCCCCCGCATGCTGGAACCCTGCCTGCCTCCACCCAGCCCTGCCTCCCCCCTGCATGGGGCTGGCATCTCCGCTTGCACCCCACACATTCCTTTGATTGTACAGCATCCCAATTTTTTGACAAAAGTGAGCATTTGTCCCTTTTGCTCTTGCCAACTTGATCAGTTGACAAGAGCAAATGGGACAAATGCCTATTTTTGCCAAAAAATTGGGATGGCTGGGACAGGGCTAAGGCACTGTCCTGGCCAAAATGGGGCATATAGTCATCCTACCTTCAAGGATCTGTGTGACAAGAGCCACAACTGTCAATTCAGGGACGCCACTGTCCTATGGAAACTGGCTACACCAAACAGCTATAGGTCTTTTGCAAAGCACTTTGGGTTTGGAAAGTTTACTGTCTGGATCAAGGTTGTGCAGGTTTGTGAGGCAGTTAACACTGTCATTTACCTCAAGGCAGTTGCCATAAGAAAAGTTCCAGAAATAACAGGATTTCAAAACTGTACTGGGGCCATCGATAGCACTCATATCTCAATACTTTGCCCACCACGAGGGGCAACTGAGTATGCGAACAGAAAAGGTTACTATTAAATTGTTCTGCAAGGCTTAGTGGAACACAGAGGCAGACTCATGTATACTGGAAAGGTTTATGATGTCAGGGTGCTGAGGTGATTGGGATTGTACTAGAAGGGGGAAGAAGGGACTTTATTCACCAGAAATGATATGGCTATGTACAGTGTCTCTGTGTCAACTGTCATTTTTGGAGACCCCATATACCTACTCCTGCCTTGGCTCATGAAACTGTACCCCAACATAGGTGACCCTGGAAAAAGGGAATCCAGATACAAGCTCACTGTAGAAAGGTCATAGAGAGCATGTTTGGTAGGCTGAAAGCATGTTGGTGCTGCCTAAACACCCATCTGGATGCCAGTGTGGCAAATGCCAAGCATATAATCATGGAATCATAGAATATCAGGATTGGAAGGGACCACAGGAGCTCATCTAGTCCAACCCCCTGCTCAAAGCAGGAACAATCCCCAACTAAATCATAATCATCACCTGCAGAGCACTACATAATATTTATCAGCGTACTGGGGAGCGCTTCCATCCCTAGCAGGCTGGCAACAACTCTGTTTTTCAAACTCTATACAGGCAGCCTGATCCCACCCATGTGCACACTGTACACTGGTCCTGGTTCCCAGCAGGCTGGGGAAAATAGGGATGCCATATGTGCACACATCTTGGAACAGCTGCAAGGCAGATGATGACATTTGTGTGTGTTGAGAGACACCTTCACATCCTATAAAGCTGCCCATAAGGGAACACTGATACACATGTATGGGGCTATATAGCTTTGGAAGGGTTTTATTCCCCTTTATCTGAAGGTTATTAGCCACTTGTTCATGTGACACTGCATATATTAACCCAATGGAGGTGTCCTGTTCTATTTGTCTTTATCAACTTGGGGTTAGGCTTGAGTTGTGGAGGGGTTGTCCAAGTTGTTATGCAGTCATTGTCCAATGTATTTGTCTATAGTATTTACACTTCTTTAGAAGCCTATCTTATCAGGAGAACTTAAACTTTTTTTAAGGAGCTTATGACTGTTTGGTTTAGGGTGGGAGAGTATTGCAGCAATTGTGGGTTCTTTTACTTTTTATTGTCAGCAATGCCAAGTGCGATGAATGGGTTACAGAGCACTAATCCCTGGCATGGTTGCAACTGCTTAAGGTTTTGGGATGGGGAAAAGGGGCTATTTTTGAACAGGGTGTTGGCAGAGACTGTTATTGCCAGTGTGTTCCCGGTTTCTTATTGTTCTTTGGTTTGATATAAAATATAGGTATTAAGACATCAATCAATCCCTTTTCTGTGTTTCAGAGATCTGCTACACTGAAAAATAATAGTGCTTTCTAAACACATAACATATATGCTGCATTTTCTCCATTTCTTCTGTGTATCTGTGGGATGTAAAATATTTCTGATTTTTTGGGGACCTTAAAAATATTTGCACTATGATGATACCAGATTTTCACACACCATTCCATTACATGAGGTAGGAAGCTTGCAGCCCAATCAAGAACAAAGAAATCCCTTCAGTTCATCATTAGGCATGAGTACCAACATACAGCTAAACAAAGCAAAATATTTATTAAAACTGAGGTAGAAGGTTTAATAGAAAGATTTTGAAATCAGAACATGAATATATTTTACCAAAGTAACTGTTCACAACCAAGAATACTGCCCACAGTTTAAAGTCTTTGCACCTGTTTTCTTCCCTTCCTCATCAGAAGAGGTGAACAACAGGGGACAATGACTTTTGGTGAAACCTGGGAATGGCTCCTGCAAGGGTTTTTGGGGCAGTCAAAAAAGCAAACAGAGTGTTGGAAATCATTAAGAAAAGGATAGATGATAAGATAGAAAATGTCATATTGCCTCTATATAAACCCATGGTATCTCCATATCTTGAATACTGCATGCAGATGTGGTTGTTCCCTCTCTAAAAAGATATACTGGAATTGGAAAAGATTCAGAAAAGGGCAACAAAATTGATTAGGAGTATGGAATGGTTTCCTTATGAGGAGCGATTAATAAGACTGGGACTTTTTAGCTTGGAAAAGAGACAACTAAGAGGGAATATGATTGATGTCTATAAAATCATGACTGGTGTGGAGGAAGTAAATAAGGAAGTATTTTTTACTCCTTCTCATAATACAAGAACTAGGGGTCACCAAACGAAATTAGTAGGCAGCAGGTTTAAAACAAAGAAAAGGAAATATTTTTTCACACAACGCACAGTCAACCTATGGAATGCCTTTCCAGAGGATGTTGTGAAGGCCAAGACTATAACAAGATTCAAAAAAGAACTAGATAAATTCATGGAGGATAGGTTCATCAATGGCTATTAGTCAGGATGAGCAGGGATGGTGTCCCTATCCTCAGTTTGCCAGAAGCTGGGAATGGGTGACAGGAGATGGATCACTTGATGATTACCTATTCTGTTCATTCCTGCTGGGGCACCTGGCATTGGTCACTGTCGGAAGACAGGATACTAGGCTAGATGGACCTTTGCTCTGACCTAGTATGGCCTTTCTTATGTTCTTATGTTCTGTATATGGTGGCAGTCTGGAACTCCTACAGGCTTGGAGTCGCTAGCCTGAGCAGTTGTAGGAGTCATTGAACAGCATCTGCAGGCTCAGCAGCACAGTTGGTGGCAGCCAGAAGAGAAGGAGTAGGAGGCGGCTGATGGGCTAGTTCTGGGGTGTTGGCAGGAGGTGGACATTGCATTTTTTCAGCCACCAGTTTGATGATCGTCTCCATAGGGAATATACCTGTTCCTTGTGGCATGTCTCCAGCTCCATGAGCAGGTTTGTAAATGTCTCTTCCAGCTAAGATAAAGATAGTAATTGGAGATATACCAATCTCCTAAAACTGGAAGGGGCCTTGAAAGGTCATTGAGTCCAGTCCCCTGCCTTCACTAGGAGGACCAATTTTTTGCCCTGATCCCTAAGTGGCATCCTCAAGGATTGAACTCACAACCTGGGTTTGGCAGGCTAATGCTCAAACCACTGAGCTATTCCTCCCCCACTGAAGAGACTGTACCTGCTGTGCCCTGAGGAATTTCTCCTGGTTTCTTCTGTCCAGCCCTATGAGCAGCTCCTCCAAGTTTCTTCTCAGTCTATCTCTGCTGCCTCTGGGATGCTGCTCCTGCCCTCTTGATCTCAGGAGCATAGGTCCCACCAATTCAAAGAGAAGAAGAGAATTATATTTTTGACCTTGGGAAGAAGCTGAGAAATCCCCTCACATGACATAACTTTGCTGTGGAAGGTCACTGTTTTGATATTAAGCATTCCAGGAATGTAACTGTCTCACTATCCCTGATCTTTAGATAGCCTTTATAGCCCATGAGGAAGAAGAGGCTAGTAATGGTAAGAAATTTGCCCTTGATCTTAAAATCAGGAATTTAGCACAACAAGAAGGGATATCAGTGGGGGGATTCTGGTTCCTGCCAGAGTCATCCACAGGTTTGTAACTGGAGGCTTATTCAATATGCTCCACCAGATAAAAGTACAGGCTAACATGCCCCTCATCCTCCAGGGCTTCTGGGACATCTTCCATGGTCCCTACCACCTCCTTGCCCTGGCCAGGTGGGATTGAGGGGGGGGCTCCTGAGGCACTTCAGGTTCTGTACTGGGGTTCCTTGACCACGTCCAGCCACACTCTTCTTAAAATAGGCATGCAGAGTGAGACTTCAGGACTAACTGTTGAAGTCTTTGGTCTTTCTGTAGAGAAGCCTCAAATGCTTCATGCCTTCCTGGCACTAAGATGGAGTGACCCACGGGCTCCAGCCTCCATGTAATTTCCCAGTACAGCGAATATTTTTGCTGCTTTGATTGAAATTGCAGAGCACAATGTACTCTGTCCAGACATGGATCAGCATATGGGTATTCTAGACAGATCAAGTGACTGGATCCATTTTCACCTGTGAAGACTGCAGAGGAAAGCTGTTTTGCTGTAGTCAGTGCAGCATGCCACTACTGGTGCAAGGTCAGGGTGTAAGGGTTGGGAAGAAAAGGGTTCAGTGCATTGTGGGTATGCAGGTGGAGGACTATTGATACTTCAGACCTGATAAACACCCTTTCACCCATTCACACTGCATGGCACAGGACTGTGCCACAGCTAAGGCATGTATTTACTGACACCCCTCAGGTGTGCTAGATTACTTATCTTTTGCTTGTCTTGAGACAAGTGCTTCAGAGTTTTAAGTGTGGACAATAGGGAGATTGTCACAAGCCTGCATGTGGACTTGCTCCAAGGGAAATTAGTTTAGTATTGTGTAAACCTCATCAAGATCCAGATCCTGAGCTTCATGCTGCCTTCTCAATCTCTCTCTGCTATCAGTGGGCCAAATCCTGATCTTTCTATGCAGTGGGGGAAGGAGCGGCCCCTAAGGCAGTGGCCATGAACATGCATGCCTACCTGCATGGTAAAAGACTCTACTCACTACTGGCAGGGGGGTCTGCAACAGTGAAAGATCCTGAAATCCCATGGCCTGAAACCTCTGCAGCTGTTGCTTGGAAGCATAGCTCCCAAAAGTGAGCGGTACTGGCAAGAGAGAGCGGGTGGCCAGGCAAGTCAGGGAGCAACCAAGCTACATTCTCTGCTGGTGTGGTTTCTCTGTCAGCAATGTCACAGCAGCCCTGATTAATTAATTCAGGGAAGACCTATAGTCTGTGTTTTGCAGGAGGTCAGACTAGATGATCACAATCGTCCCTGCTGTCCTTAAGTCATTGGTTTCAGGGAACTACAGTTTGTGTCACTGTGCAGCAGTGGAATCTAGCCCAATGTGGGGTTTCAGTTTGTAAAATTTAATGTTTGCAAAAGGCATAGTTTCCAGTCTTTGCTACTTCACCTTCTGCATGAGGGTGGGGAATGGGCTGGCTTTGATTCTAGCCTTTTCTTCTAACGTGCCTACCGCCCCCCCACTCTTGCCAGAACCACTCAACTTTTTGGGAGTTGTGCTTCCTAGTAACATCTGCAGAGGTTTCAGGCCAGGAGGTTTCAGGAACCTTCATTGTTGCAACACCCACTCTGGCAGTAATGAGCAGAACTTTTTACTATGAAGCCTGGCAAGCATATTGCATGTTCATGGTTACTGAACCATAATGGAGGTAGGCTGTTCTCAGTGCAGGCAGATGACAGAGCAAGGAGCAATGATCTCAAGTTTCAGTGGGGGAAGTCTAGGTTGGATATTAGGAAAAGCTATTTCACTAGGTGGGTGGCGAAGCACTGGAATGGGTTACCTAGGGAGGTGGTGGAATCTCCATACTTAGAGGTTTTTAAGGCCTGTCTTGACAAAGCCCTGGCTGGGATGATTTAGTTGGGGTTGGTCTTGCTTTGAGTGGGGGTTGGACTAGATGACCTCCTGAGGTCTCTTCCAACTCTAATCTTCTGTGATTCTACTGCTTTAGGGGCCACTCTTTCCCCCTTAGGAGGATGTTGGATTGTCATTTAATGTTTCCTGGAAGTACAGAAAAGTTGGGGTGGACAGTCTTGTTATCTTAAGGTGCTTCCCTTAGCTTCTGGGGCCTATGCACCTTCCCTACAACATGTAATTGTCTCTATGAAAGGTCTCAGAGTATCACCTGCTGATTGAATAGCCTCACTCTGGTAATGATAGAATATGGTATACTCCAAATCCAAGACTCATACCCTCCACAAATCTTGTGCCAGAGCATACAACTAATCAAAAGAGAGGCAGGAAGGGAGAATGGTATCTTCTACAGGGAAAAACTGTTGAAGGAGGGAGAGTGCAATAGGCTGCAGGTCCTAAAACTACCAAATGCCATGAAGTTATATGGGGTCAGGGTGCCATTTGGTCACCATCACGGTATAAATATAATGCAATACTAATGTAAAGGTTGGGGTGAGTGGTCTTTATAAGCAAAGTGAAATAATATTCAACAACTGGCCATCTACTTGCTATTCACTTTAGAGCTTAAAACAACTAATTCCAGATGTACACCAGCCTCAGTCAAAGACCTGAAACAGTCACCAAGGAAAAAAGCATTTCTGAGGCATTTATGAAGTAACTCATCAAATCTAGAATTTGATTATGTATCTACATTAGAAGTTACAAGTCAGGAAATGCTGTGGTTGCAGAAGGGTTGTATTCAGTTATATGCTTTACCTACAATTTTATAAATAATTCTGTGAATCCTCACTAAATGAAGAGCTCTGAGGCTCTCTGTCCAAACAGTTCCAATGGAAAAACAAGATTAATAGATTTCGAGGCCTGTTGATTTGGTTCAGGATTTGGATTTAGTAGCAGATGGGGCCTATTTTTCTGTTCTGATTGAGGTGCAACCAAAATTTCCTAAATCCTGCTGCTCTAGAAAGGTTTCCAGTATTTGGGGCCAAAATCTGATTAAAAGAAGTTGCAGTATTTCATCATCATCATCAATCATCATCATCAAATAATCTTATCTTTTCACTATGGCTTTTGGGGAGTTAGGAATCCCTTGAGATATCAAAAAAGACAGAAATAGTCTTTTATCTCTTTTGCTGTAATGATTAGCTGGTCTGGTCTGTGTGGCAGAGTTTGCTGCTGGATTGGTCTGTCTGCTATGATTTGTGTTTTGAAATTAATGTCTCAGGTGGCTAGAACTTGGGATATAGGCACCTTTGTAAATACTTGTGAATGCAAAGAAATACACAATAAATAAATAACCAGACCTGAACCCTAGACAAGAATTGGTTTTGGAATCAAACTGCAACCTGAACTGAATCTGAATCTGAATCCAGAACATCACTTTTTCAGGACATCTTTATGCAAATCTAGATGGTACTCAGATGCTGAGATTTTAATACTTGGCTAAATATAGTTAGTTTTACTGTCAAATTTGAATGAGTTTTCAGAGTCAATAGGTCCAATGCTGCGCTCATCAAATGTCTAATTCAACTACACTAACTTCAATGGGAGAGGGCTCAAGGCCATGAGAATCTCTCCCATATTAAATCAGAACTAATGGCTTGGCTACACTGGAGAGTTGCAGCGCTGGTGGTGGGTTTACAGTGCTGCAACTTAGTAACTGCCCACACCTACAAGGCACATCCAGCGCTGCAAATCCCTGGCTGCAGAGCTGGCTGTACACCTGGTCTGCCTGGCTATAACGATTGCAGCACTGGTGATGCAGCACTGCTCGTCATGTGTGGCCACCAAAAGTGCTGTAATTGGCCTCCAGGGTATTAGGAGGTATCCCAGAATACCTGTTCAGCCAGTCTGCTCATCAGTTTGCACTCTACTGCCCTGGCCTCAGGTGACCCGCCCTTTAAATGCCCTGGGAATTTTAAAAATCCCCTTCCTGTTTGCTCAGTCAGGTGTGGAGTGCAATCAATCAGTGACCATGCCTCCACGCACCAAACTAGCCCCAGCATGAAGCAATGGTGAGTTGATGGACCTCATCAGTATTTGGGGGGAGGAAGCTGTGCAGTCACAGCTGCGCTCCAGCTGTAGGAATTACGAAACCTATGGGCAGATATCAAAGGCCATGATGGAAAGGGACCATGACCGGGACACGTTGCAGTGCAGGGTTAAAGTAAAGGAGCTGCGCAGTGCCTATTGCAAAGCCTGTGAGGGAAACCTTTGCTCAGGTGCTGCCCCTACGACCTGCTGTTTTTACAAGGAGCTGAACACGATACTTGGGGATGACCCCACAGCCAATCCGAGGACCACGATGGACAGTTCAGAGCGGGGAGAGGAGAGGGAGGTGGGGGGGAGGGAGGAAACCGAGAGTGAGGGTACTGAGGTGGGGAGAGACACCCCGGAGTCCCAGGAGGCATGCAGCCAGGAGCTCTTAAACCAGGAGGAAGCTAGCCAGTCGCAGCAGCTGGAACTTGTTGATGAATAAGAAGCAGAGGAGTGGGTTCTTGGTAAACAGCTTTTATTTTCAGGATGGAAATGTTTAGGGAGAGGAGGGGGGGTTATGGCTGCATGCATGCATGCCTAGATGTGGAATAGCCCATTGATGTGGTCTATCACGTTGCTGTAATCGGCCTCGGTAATCTCTTCAAAAGTTTCAGCCAGAGTGTGGGCAATGCGCTTGCACAAGTTTATAGGGAGAGCCACTGTGGTCCTTCTCCCAGTCAGGCTAACGCGTCTGCGTCACTGTGCCACGAGGGGTGGGTGGACCATTGCTGCACACAGTCAAGCTGCATAGGGGCCAGGGCGGAATCCGCATTGCTGTAGAAGACCCTCCCTTGTTTCCCAGGTAACCCGCAGCAGTATGATATCTTCCAGGATTAACTCCTGTGGAAAATGTAGGGAGAGTGTTCAGTGCAGGTCCCCCCGCAGCTCTCTGCTTTCCCCAACGCACAGAAACCTCAGTGCAGCCCTGAACCAATCAGTTCCCTTTCCTAGGTGAGCTGCGGCAGTGAGAAGGCTTCCAGGATTAATTAAATCCTGCACTCATTACCCCTTACTCACCATGTCTTCGCTGCTGTGGGCTCTCTGTGCTGTGTTTGGTATGTGGAAATTATGCTAAAGTGAGACTGTGAACTCCTTCACTGTGATTATACACAATGCTGCCTTTCTGTTAAATGTTTCAATTTTTGTCTTTTTTCTAATAACGGTGTCCTTGACTACTGCCAGAAATGGACTGGCCTTATCACAGACTGCTGAAAAGCTACAAAACCTGAGGAAAAAGCCAAAGAAAAGCAAAGAAGATATGGTGAAAGCAGTTATGAATCAGTCTGCCAGAGAGAGTAAGAAGCTGCAGGACTGGAGAGAGAAAATGCAGCACTGGAGGAAAAGAGAAAGCAGGAGAAAGGAATTGGCTAAGAAGAAAAGCACAAAGCAGCTGATAAGCCTCCTGGCGCGCCAAATGGACTGTGTCCAGTCACTCGTAGTCATGCAGGCAGAGCACTACCATGCTGCCCCCCGCCCCGTCACAAAGTTCTCTCCCTTGTGCCCCAATGTCAGCTCCAAACCCCCTTCCCCAGCATCCAGGTTCTTACCACCACCAGCTGCCCCCAACACCTGTACGTACACCAACCAGCCCTGAGAACTACGACTCTTACCTTCTGCACTCAACCCCCATCACCATGCAGTATTTTCATCCTGAAGTGCAGCAGTCATTGCACAGCACTCCAAACAGGACATATTCAAACCTGTGACTGTACAGTTCACCACCCCACCCCCCTGCCCTTTTAGGTTTCCAAAATGTTGTGTATCTGTCAAGAAAGTTATTTTCTTTTCAATAAATGAATTCTTGTCTTTGAAAACAGTCTTTATTATTGCAGAAAGTGAAAGATACCATAGCCCAGGAAAGAAACATGCACTGCAAGTCATTTTAGGAAAAACAGATTCCTACTATTGTAACCACTGCACTTCACTCCCATGCAAAGCACCAAACATTACTGTTGGTTTTCAGCCTCAAATTCCTCCCTCAAGGCATCCTTAATCCTTGTAGCCCTGCGCTGGGCCTCTCTAGTAGCCCTGCTCTCTGGCTGTGCAAATTCAGCCTCCAGGCGTTGAACCTCGGAGGTCCATTCCTGACTGAATCTTTCACCCTTCCCTTCACAAATATTATGGAGGGTACAGCATGCAGATATAACCGCAGGGATGCTGCTTTCCCCCAAGTCTAGCTTCCCATAAAGATATCTCCAGCGCCCTTTTAAACGGCCAAAAGCAGACTCCACAGTCATTCTGCACCAGCTCAGCCTGTAGTTGAACCGGTCCTTGCTCCTGTCAAGTTTTCCTGTATACAGTTTCATGAGTCAAGGCATTAATGGGTAAGCGGGGTCTCCAAGGATCACAATAGGCATTTCAACATCTCCTACTGTGATCTTCCGGTCTGGAAAAAAAGTCTCAGCCTGCAGCTTCCTGAACAGGCCACTGTTCCGAAAGATGCATGCATCATGCACCTTTCCAGGCCAGCCTGTGTAAATGTCAGTGAAACACCCATGGTGATCCACAAGCACCTGGAGAACCATAGAGAAATACCCCTTCCGATTAAAGTACTCGGATGCTAGGTGGGGTGGTGCCAGAATAGGAATATGAGTCCCATCTATCTCCCCTCCACAGTTAGGGAAATCCATTTGTGCTAACCCATCCAGAATGTCCTGCACGTTCCCCAGGGTCATGGTTCTTCTTAGCAGGATGCGATTAATGGCCCAGAAAACTTGCATCAACACAATTCCAATGGACAACTTTCCCACTCCAAACTGGTTCTCGACCGATCGGTAGCTGTCTGGAGTTGCCAGCTTCCAGATTGCAATAGCCACCCGCTTCTCCACCAGCAGGGCAGCTCTCAATCTCGTGTCCTTGCGCTGCAGGATGGGGGCGAGCTCCTCACACAGTCCCATGAAAGTGGCTTTTCTCATCCGAAAGTTCTGCAGCCACTGTTCGTCATCCCAGACTTCCATGACGATGTGATCCCACCACTCAGTGCTTGTTTCCCGAGCCCAAAAGCAGTGTTCCACGGTGCTGAGCATGTCCGTTACTGCCACAAGCAATTTAGTGTCACATGCTTCAGGCTACTTGATATCATCGTCGGACTTCTCACTGTCACTTTGGAGCTGAAGGAATAGCTCAACTGCCAAATGTGATGTGCTAGCGACACTTATCAACAAAGTCCTCAGCAGCTCAGGCTCCATTTCCCACAGAAATCGCGCTGCACACAAACCATTGGGAGACTCACTATGGCGCCAAACGTGGACGGAAAAACAGGGACTGATGGGATGTGAAGCGTTACACCACGGGGCATTGGAACAGGAAGTGGAATGACCTGCACCCTTCCGTCCCCTTCCCACAACCCATGGCTCCAAAATGGGACAAGGTGCTCTGTGGGATAGCTGCCCACAATGCACCACTCCCAACAGCACTGCAAAGGCTGCAAATGTGGCCACACTGCAGTGCTGGTAGCTGTCAGTGTGGCCACACTGCAGCGCTGTCACTACACAGCTGTACGAAGATAGCTGTAACTCCCAGCGCTGCACAACTCCAAGTGTAGCCAAGCCCTAAATGTATGTACATTTCCTCTCAGCAAAATATACCCCCAACCAGTTTTCCTTTGCTTTGCATCACAGACACAGTAGCAGTTTAATACACTTCTTCCTCTCCCGTTCTTTTTCTGTGTACTGAGATGATACATTCTTTGGGGCAAGAATCTGCTGACTTCCATGTTTGTGAAGTGCCCAGAAGGCTTTTGAGTACTATACAAAACGTAAATAAACTTATAATGAAAGCTATTGTCAATATTCTACTATTCATACAAAAAAGTACCTTATTATCAAAACCTGGTCTAATTTGTAGGTTCTATTCTAATTTAAAACTACCTAATTAAGTACTGTGAACCTTAACAGATTTGAAAGGTATCCAAATTCTTTTAAGTTATTTATGATACTAATATTTACAGATTAGGTTTATGCTGAAAACTGCTGCTGTCTGGTAGGAAAAATGGCTTCCAATAGGGAAAAAAATCTCAAAGCTTGCTGCAAGATATTGGCTACTTTTAAAATCTGTGGGCAACAGTTTTCTGCTCCAAGGTCAAATTGTAGTCAACACTGATGTCAGTAGACATGAGCACATATCAATAATGACAGTATGGCTCAGTTCCAAGTCCCTTTTTTTTTTTAACCTCTTGGCTACAGGGTCATGGTTTCTCACACCAGGACTTGAGTTGATTCTTAATTCTGACATGGCAGTGGAACACCACAGAGGTGTTGAACTGTTTGAGATACCGTCCTGCAGATGAGATGTTAATCCAAAATCCCTTTTGCCCGTCCCTGCTGCCTGTCTAGGCAATATCTCCATGACACTTTGTGAAAAGAATAAGGATAAGTCTACTTCCCAGCCAAACTTCTCTGTCTCGATAAGACAGATTCTAATCTCCAAGTCAGAGCAGGAGCTATTGTGTTACACTTAATGGCTGTTATTGCACTACCACTGTATTAACTAAATCCAGCGGAAACACTGTTAAGCATTTTCGGGTACCCAGAGTATGAAAGGCCAAATCTAAACCCCAAAACCTAATGTAGTCTTCTCATTTCTATTATTTCTAATGTCTCTGTATATATGTGTGCATGTAGATATATTTAGAAAGTGGCACGTGAATTACATTCATCATACACAATGGTATTAATACTATGTTGTGCAATTATCCTCCATCCCTCATTCATACCGTTTTTTTGCCATTTTGAAATAAGAACTCTGCATTTAATATCAAACATTATTTATTAATGAAGCACATTGTTTAGCTTGTCATGTTGTAGTGATACTGTTCTGTAAGTACTTTAAGCATGGATACTCTGTGGGTGTTTTCTTCAAAGCAAATAGAAAATCGGGGAAGAAATATGTTTCCACTGTGTATGGTTAAAAAATTAGAAATAGAAAAAACTGGTTAAAAGCTACTACAGTATGTATATTTCACTGTTGAAAATGCCATCTCATGTGTTATCTAGTAATTAGCTGCATATCCCTATTATTATATGTTTTTCTTGCAACATAAATTAGAAGGGTCAGAGCTAGATCATGAAGCATTCATGCTTTATAAGTGTTTAGGTAAATAAATGCCTCTGTGATAATCTCCACAAAGTTTCTTTTGTAACTCTATATTTAGTGGTTGCATTGAAAAGGCTATTAGGTAACTGAGTTTGGGTACAAATTAAAATAATTTAGGATTTTTGCATCTAACAAGTGTTTTTCCCCTAAAATTAGAAGATTATGAGAGCTTGTTATCAAAAGAGACCACTTGAGAAAATAGTCAATTGAGAAGTAAAATTTCAAAATGACCCTTTTTTTGGGACCACTCTGCATAGTATAAAGTATTTAAACTCTTTTTGCAGCAGTCCTGCTGGCTTTCTGTTGCTTGATATTCTGACCATCTTTGAACCCTTGAACTCTGACAGAGAGGAGGGACTTGGAGAGGTTGTCATCTGATCTATGTATGAAGGCAAAAGGAATAGCTTTCCCCTTTAATAGCACTTCTTTCTGCTTAACAGTTGGTGGGAGATTAAAATGATCTAGGTGGATAAGGCAGGTTAAAGGTCAAGGGACACCACAATTTTTACCCCTGCATGTCAAAATATAGAAAGGTCATTAGAAGTTAAAATTTTATGTCCTTTCCCCAAATATTTCAGTCTATTTATTCACTAATTTTTATAGTGAATTCCAATTCTTCAGGGGACTAGACCCCCACCAGGCTACTGTCCAGCCTGCATAGTCGTCAGGTGCTGACATTTTGAGTTTCAGCCATATTAATTGCTGGATAAAGGCTATAATCCCCTTGCTTTGAAGCCGAAGGCTGATTTTTAGGCAGTACTTCAAAAGCAGCACACAACTGAAGAGGCATATTTCCTACTAGCACTGAATCAACATGATTTACTCTGTTTGCATTCGTCTACATAAGCCTTGCATATTTGGCTGCACAACAAAAAGGTGTGATCTGGCTATAATACAGACCAAGAAGAAGTTTTTACTATCCTTAAATTGATAAATGACCTCATTTGAGACATACCATTCCAGATCTTTGCTTTAAGCATCATTAATAAACTATAAACTCCTATATCATACTTTTGTTACCAATGAAAAACCTTGCCTTATGCGATTTGATTTTTTTTCCTCCCCTGAAACCTCATATTAAAACTATAATTTAGAGTCAGGCTGAGTCCTAAAGCCTATCTAAATAAAGGCTGTGTTTTTAAAAATGCTAAACCTTCTCAAAACACTGTTTTAATATCTTAAACGCTGAAGCTTCTTAATTAAATAAGACTGTGAACAAGAACTTCATATCCAGCAGGAAATGTCCTTTATTAATTAAACATATTGTTTAACTTGTTTGCAAAAATGCCCATAAGTGCAAAGAAATTTCCAGCCAATATGGAACGTTTTATTGGTGTGTATTTCACTTATGGCTCTCTATCTGCAGACCTGCACTATAGGGACTTTTTCATACAGGATTTGCAAAGTATACTTAGTGTTATGTTAGAGAAAGATTAACAGTATTTCAGATCAAAGGAGAATCCTGCTGCATGGTCTTAGGAGATTGTCATTCTCTCCCATTATGGCTCATTTGCACAAGATTTTCATGTAATATGAGCCATTGTTTTGATGGCAGTGTCTTGACATACAGACAGGGCCAAAATGCATTGCTGGGTCCTAGTCAGTCAGGCTGGGGGGTATCTTGGTCCCAAAGAACTTGCCAGTCATAAAATACAACTTCTATTTCAGTTATGTTTATGCCTTTATCAGGTGGAAAACTTTTGCATGAGCTTTGATTCCAGTTCTTAGATGTAGTTTTAACAAGGCAAAGTTTTGATTAGTATGACATGCACACAGCAAATTATGAGCAGTTTTGGTGAGCAAGGTATTCCTAGGGCTTGTTTGTTACTTCGAGGTAATCAGTTTATTTTAAAGTCTTTCACAAAGTGGGAAAACCTCAGCTTGTAGTGACACATAAAAATGTATTTATCTTAATATTTACATGTAGGAACCTAGTTTTAAGGCTCAGATGTGGTATATATGTTGTATTGCAGAATATTTTAGGATGAATTGGGTTGTTAGTGAACTGCATATACAAAAAAAGTACTTCTAGAATACGTTTCTTCAAATCTTGTCTTTCAGCTAATAATTTGTTGGGGAAGGTCAGATTACATTGGCAAATAAGAATTATATCACACACATGTTAAAGCAATATTTAGAGTCTGATTTACATCCACAAATACATTCAGAGCTAAGCCTGTTACTCTGTCTTTAACACACCCCGCAGTGCTTAGGTGGTGTAGGGAACTCAAGGCACTAACAGATGTGAGATATCCCAGGCCCAATCCTGTAATTCTTACTCAGGCAAAACTCCCATTGACTTCAGACGTGGACTGCGGGATGCTCACTCTTCCCTCCCAGCTAAAGTACATAGGTGCAGTTGTGTGAGTTAAATATAGAGTGTCAGCCTTAACTGTAAGTTTCCTTGATTTTTGCTGATTTAAATCAACATTAAGATGATTTTATCAACTTTTTTTACCCCTTTGAGGATTTGTAATTTGTTCTTTCTACTGTGGAAAAAAACTCCAACAACAATTTTTTTTATGGAAATGTAGAACGTGGCACATTATGATGGACATGCTTCACATTTGAGACACTATTTACTTGGAAGAAGTAGTGGCTCCTTTCCAGCAGTTACATTTTCCTGTGATTCACAAGTGTGAAGATACAATGTTAAGATATGCATATATAAAGTTCTGAAGAAAAGTTATTGCACATTAGCTGGCTGTAAAATGTAGACACCAGGCATCTTTCTTGTTCTGTATGTTTGTGTGTATGTCTAGACAACATTATGGACAAACACCTGTAATATTTCACTGTAAACTTCCAAGTACTTTAGGGATAAGGAAATGCGAAGAAGAACCCCAGAATAGTATATTTGAATTTCTTCTCACCCTTGCAATGAAAAATTGTTCCTAAATACTTATGGCTACTTAAAAAAAGTTATATGTAAGTTTTAGGATGGAAGAAACATTATAGCTAAATTACAGCAATTTGCCAAGTGAGGATTATAATGAAAACCCTGAAAAAACATTTAACTTTGGTTATGATAGCGGGCACCCAGTATTAATTTGTTGCACAAGGGTTTACTTTAGTAAACTCATCACATAAAATGCAGTGTAGAATTTGTGTCAACAATTCCACTGATATTTAAAGGAAACTAAAAATATAAAAGCATCAAGCTTTTAAACAAATATTTTTCCCCCCTCATCAGGAAATGCTTGCAAAATACATGAACAACAGCGCCCTCTACATTTGGAAACCCTACGATGATTAAAAACAGACTTTACTACTTGCAAAAGGAAGCTTTTTTAAGTCAATAGTAGCCAGTTGCAGCAGCTGTTTTGGGGGGCCGAGGGGTGTTATGATGAGTTTCTAAGAGGTATGTAGCATTATAAAATTACACATTATCATGTTTTATTTAGTGTTACAAGAGTTCCCTTAGTATAGTAATAAAAATAATAAAGTGTACAATAGATGTTATGTTACACTTTTCAATTCCCTAAAACATAGTTTAGACACACAGTATAACTTTTTTGAAAGGGAATATATTGCACAGCATTGTTTGGCTTTTAAAATCTTTGCACTCTATTCTTTTAATGTTATTTTTACTATTAAGATACATTTTATTTAGAAGCGTAAGTATTAGTTTCCTTTGTTGATTAGATATATAGTTATGATATTCTCAGAAAATGCAGTAAAGTGAGGGACTGGGTCTAAAAGAATGTTTGTGTGAATCTTTACACATAATGACTGAAATTAAATTTGGAGCTAATTGTAATAGTTTTGCAGATCTCAAAGTGCAATTAGTCAGGGAAGTATATGCTATTGATAATTTAATCATTTGAACAATGCATTTTCATGTTATAAACACTACCCAAAGAAATACACTCATTCTTCCTTTGCGATAAGTTTTTATATGGTATTTCTTAATCAACAAAAAAGAATATTTTCCTGCTATCTGTATAGTCATTCAGCATAACTGAAATGCTAATTAACTTAGTACTATTCTGAATATATACATGTAAAAAGTATGAGATGTTTTGTAATTTTAAAGTAGCTATTTTAGTTATTTTCAAACTGAAAAAATATTTTCTTTAAGCCAATGGCAGTGTGCATTTTACTAACAGTGTAATACATAAATATAGAAAAATATATGCAAAACATATTGAAACAGTTAATTTAAAAACAATAATATTTTTAGGCCTTCAAATTCCGATACACTTTAATTCTTTTTCATTATATTACGTCTCGCTTAATTAAATAGTTCTTCCTTTTTAATATGCAATTAGCATCTAATAGCTTTTGCACATAGAAAGCAAGATTTAAATGTGCTCAGGATTCTTTTTACATTGCATCACTTGGAAAAAATACATTTCAAAGGAGTAGCTTTACAAAATTGAAGTTGTGTGGGTTTTGTGTGTAAATTGAACATAAGGATATCAGTGCTTAGGGTGTTATATTAACACAGACAAAACTTACATTTTAAATTTATTATTTAAAAAAGAAAAACTGTCTCTTTGGCTAAACAATTTAGGATAGTTAGAAATGTCTAAAATCATTACATTTCTGCAGATCTGCCATAGAAACCTAAGAGGAATGTAAAGACATGTCTGAGTATTAATATAAGCTTAGATTATTGCAGTTAAAGTGATTTAACAATCATGTAACAATAGTTCTTTGTTATAGTTCTACTTTTGTGCCATTTAGGTTGCCACTTTGAAAAATATGAAGCCATGTACTAAATTTACAAAGACAAAGCACCAATGGCTCTAAGTATCACTGTATTCATTTTAAGAGCAAATTAAAAGAGTGGATGAATGGTACAAATAATTGTTTCATATGTTCTTTGCTTGTGACTGCTGTAATCATCCAGGCTGATTTACAAATGTAGACTTGTAGGTTTCTCAGCTTCCTGCAGTGTAGAAGACTGTTACTTTGGCACTCACACTCATGCCCTTGTAATCACCACTCAAAACTGTGCCCTGGTACTTCCAATTCCCAGTCTCTTGATTGAACACCTCATTCTGTGCTAACAAGGTGTCCAAGGTATTTGAACAGGGGCTGCAGTAGGAAAATTGTTAATGGTTTTGCTCATTAAGAGTTGCAGCACTAGTTTTGGTAATTTGGTAACTGTCTAAATTGCAAGTTGATTTTTTTCCCCTTCATTTTAAAGAATGATGTTAAAATGGGAGACGAGTGACATAAACAGCTACAAAGCCCCAGGAGAGTGGTTAAATGGCTGTATTTGTATTAATGCAAAGATTTTTTTCACAGTGTAAATGGTATTATTTTATTTCTGAGATTATATTTTAAAGTTATTGACAAATATAAAATAAGTATAAAAAGAAAACATAAATGAAGAAAGCTACGCAAAAAAAGAATCACATCTCTGTGAAACAGCCTGAAGTTCTCACAGAAATTGTTTAAAAAACAAACCTATTTCATTAGATAGTAACATAAAGTCACCAAGAACTCCTGTTGGGTTTTACTGGGATCTTGCAAACACCAGGGTGTAAATCAGGAGTAAGTTTGTTGAAATCAAAGAAGTTACATCAGTATAAAACTCGTTTAAGCGAGATTGTGATGTGGCTTTACGAGTCTTAAATAATCCTCCTGAAACTGTGTAAATTAAGAGGAAAATATCTTATGTTCACAAAGGGCCTGATCCTGCAAACCTTAATCAAACAAAAGACTCATTGACTTTGAGAGGAATTTTACTCAAGTAAGGACTGTAGGAGTTGTGCCACAACACAGCAATATAGACTAATTAAGGTGCATTTTACAAAATACATCTAAGGAATTTTTCTTCTTATAAATTTAGTGTCTCACTTGAGCTTATTGATTTACTTCCATGGGCTGTTTACAATTATAAACATCATCAGGTCAGATTCTGTTCTCAGTTAAATATCTTATACTCAAAGTAATTCCGCTGATTTTCTGAGAGTAGAATTTACCCTGTGGAAAATAATTTAAAAGTGAGGATGGGGGTTGCAAAGTTACTGTAAGAAGGAAAGAAAAAATAAATATGTTATGTAGGCTTTATTTCCCCACTAAAGTTTAAAGTATCACCAAGAACATAAGATCTAGTCTCTCTCTCTCTCTGAATTAAAAGTAGTTTCAGGTATTGCCCCTGCCCTGAATCCTGCCAATTTTTGTAATTTTACAATCACATATACCTAATTTTAAAAATGTTTTTCTCTCCTCTCCTGCTGCCTAAAAAAACCACACACAAACACCACAGGAAAGTGACTGATTATAAAAAGGAAACACTAATACTGATCATGAAAAAATATTGTCAAATGCGCACAGTAAAAACAAACTAAAAAGATAAATTTTTTTCTAATGTCTCTCCTTTACGGTAATCTTAAAGGTTCCTTGTAACAACACTAGGCACAGCATTTTCAGACGAAAGTGTGCCTTTTAAGTTGACAGTGTCCTTTTAGGTTATGGTTCAAAGTTGTTTACTGAACAAGCACCAATTTAAATTGAAATAGGAAAAATGTCAAAAAAACAAAAACAAAAACAAAAAAACCCCAGAGTTTTGCAATGATAGACATATTAACACTATTTAGCCTTTGCAAAAAATGTTCCAAACAGCAGGCAATGCTAATCTAATTTAGCGATAGCACAATCCCACTCATTCCTTCTTTAACCAATGCTTTTTTTCAGAAACTTATGCCAGCTACAAAATCAGTGTTCAAAAAATCATGCTCTCCACTTGCTGGCTTATTTCTCCAAGGTACACATTTTATTCTTTAAAGGTGTATGGGGGGGGGAGGGAGGAGGGGAAGCTGAATTAAAAGAACAAAATGAAAGCATATTTTATTTACAGTGCTGATATATTTTGCTTAGAAATATTGTGTGCATAAATATGTCCACATTGTGTATTGAACAAAACATTTTTATACGTACTATAAAAGTATAGAACAATCTGTTAATTGTATTCAAATGAAGGAATTTATTACTTTTAAAACCATCTTAAATGTTTTATAGTAATTCCTGGTTTTGTTTAGAGTCCATATTTTTTTTAACAGAATATGAATTTATATTTGACTGAAGACGGAAGTTGTGCTAATGTGCAGAAGGCAAAGGACTATTTTAATATAATTTATCTAACTTTTTTTTTTCTGTGTGCCCATTTTGTTCTTCTTATCTGACTGCAACATGGTGGATGCTAAAATTGTAGTAATAATTTCCTGGAATCGGAGTCTGTCTGAATTTCAGTTTCTGATCGGTTTAGTTCTGAACTAGAAAGGGCAGGCTTTTTCCACATACTCGTTTTTTTGTTCCCATGGAATTGAGTGTTTAGCTAAAACTACACCTATATAAATCTGAAACGTCTCTTTCTGAGCTGTTGAATGCTGACCATGACTTATGTGTAGAAAAATTATAGAAATAATGGCATCCTACTATGTAAGGATTTTTTTTTCACGAATCAAGCCCAATATTATTTAAATTAATTCTGGTCTCATCACTTTAACACAATATCATTATTGTTCTTTAAAAAAACAAACAAACAAATACACATGAAACAGAACCCCCACAGTTCATGAACATAATAGCAATACCTGTCTGACCTACTTTCCCCAATTTTTTATGTCTTTATCAAAGAGCAAGAATTGCAATGGCTACTGTTCACTGATAATTAGAGATATTCAATCAGTATAAAAAGATAGTGTGTAAAGTGTACAAATTACTAACCATCCTATTGTTCATGGACCACAAGAGTTAGTTTATTTATTTTTACCTTGAAAACTCAGTGACTGCGGAAGCAATCAAAGAACAATTCTATCAGTCAGAAATCTTTATGAAAAAAATCAAAATTCTCATCTAATTATAGTCCATCATAGGTCTAAGTATTATCTGATTGAACTTAGTCTCTATGTTACCCACAAAGGACACTGCATTTGAGGTTCGTCCTAAGAGTGTCAACACAAAACTTCCACTAAAAGTTAATGAAGAATACCCAATACTGAAGTACTTTCCCAACCGTACTTTAGCTAACAGAATGAATACAGGATAATGTGCAATAGCTACAGCCTAAAATTTTTTTTTGGCCAGTATTTTCACAACTGTAGTTTCCCCTCTTCTTTTCTTTGCTCCACACAGACCTAATTTTGCTCCCCAGGGCATTGTCTGAGTATGTAACTATGGGATGATGTGTGGAATGGGAAGGGAGAAGTTATTTTCTTGCAAGGACCGAGAGCCTATAAAGGCTGCAACAGGTGGTATCACTCTAATGTGGTCCCCTTTTCAGGGGGAGAATGGGAGGGTGTGCATAACAGGTCCTCCACCCCAGCTCCTAGCTGCACTCCACTTCCATCTCCTCCCTACATGCTAGTGGACAAGGAATCCCCACAGGGATGATCTCTGCTCCATTCAGATGGTTTGTACCCCAAATCCATCCTATTTAGTGGCACTGCCATGGTTCCATTGCCAAAGGAAACTTCATGGCCCTGGATGAGTAAGTGCACATTAAACACAAACACACTGGAACAGAAAAGTCTGCAGCTCTACCTTTATATTGCAGTGATTGCTACTGCAGTTGAAAGGTACCTGACATACCAGACTAGTTGTGACAGAAGATATGACATTCTTCCTGCTGTCATTTAAGTCAATGGGAATTGCCATTGACCTAAGCAAAAGCAGAACTGGGCCCTCCCTTTTCTCACCCCCCACCCCCCTTGGTTTTTTCACTTTGAGAAAAGAATGAGTAGGATCTTTGTGGGCTCAAGTAGTCAAGTTAAGCACTAGGTGATGTCCTTGGTGCTGAGAAGAATTAACCTTCAAGGCCTCTTCCTTAATGCAAGAATGCAGGATAAAAAAGGGCTGGACTTTGGATAGAGTGGGTATAGGTCTGAGGAGAGGTAGGCTTAAATCTGACCCTGTACTTGCAAATGAGTCACAGAGGTTTGCACTCTCATGTTTGGCCTGACTCTCCGACAAGGCAGAAGTAACTCAGAAGCCATGCAGAAATTCTCTATTACATGATCAGGTGTCTTGGCATTTCCTATCCTGCTTGTCACTTTATACTGTGTGCTTATGTGTGCAACAGTCCGCACACATATGGAGCCCAAAGTATTACATTGTTTTAAAATTGGCACTGTTGATTTTTGAATCCCTGGATGGTTTACACATGGGCTCTATTCAAGTAATTTCCAAGTGAATTTAATGATAGTAGTGGGAGAAGTTCTATGAAGTTGAAGGAAATTGCTGCATGACTAATTTCAACTATCCTGGCCGACTCCTTCTTGGAAATACTATTTTCAAAAATGTTGTGTACTTTTATATCTGAACCATTAGGATGGCCTGTGTGTTTCCTTATGGGGGATTGGTGACTGGCCAATCAGGGATGTTCACTTAAACCTTTTACAATAACTCAGAGAACTCTTGCACTCCATGCATGAGTAACTATTTTATACCAGAAATATTAACAATTCCAGCTTTAAATGTAAAGATAGTTACAGTCACTAGTACTGAACGGATAAGTTACTGGGCAGATGGGCTACAACCCATCACAGTGTTAATGTACACATTTTTCTCTCCTATTGCTTAAAATAATTGCTCATTTTACATGCTTTTGCAATCCTTGATGAGACCATCTAACTCCCCAAAGGATAAATCCGTGTTTTTCGGAGAGGTTTTAAGAGGGAGGAGTCAGAACTACTATAGCTTTTGGGTTCAGTTTGTTCCTTACTTTGAGCGGTAGTGTAATGTCCAGTGTGTGCCAATTTGCAGTAGCCTTTGCTTTGGATGGGAATTATGGAATAAGAGGAGTATGGGCAAAAGTCTAATTCCATACTGACAACAACAAGTACAGTATGAACCATTCATGTTCTCAGATAAGCTGCACTGTGCTGGATTAGAGACACTCTTGTACCTTTACAGGAAACATTTTAGCAGAAGCATTTTTGGTCAAGAATCATTGTAATAATATTGGTGAATCTATCAGCTGAAGAGCCAAAGATTTTTTGCCCCAGTTTTCCAGATTTTGTTCTAATATTTTTAAAGACTCTCTAGTTCTCTCGCCTATGTATTTAACACTGCTCTTTCCTGATTTTAATCAAAAGTTACTTTTGGTTAGAATGGTTACTTGCATTGCATAGATGTGACAGCAGGAGAGAGGCACTGGAATTCCTTCTTTCCTTTTGCTTTTGCTTAGTGTGCAGTGTGGAGGGGCAAATGTTGCCCCTTGTAAAAGACTATAGCAATATCTGCTGCTATATGAGCTCTCAGAGCCTCACGCACAAGGCTTCTAAAGCTTCCTCTGGGGCAGGGTGCCTTTCCTCACTGTGGTTTAAAGCTCCATTCTGCCTTAAAGCTTACTGCTTAGATTTTGTGTAATTGGCTTTGAATGAAATTTGCCTTGCTAACGCACTAGCGTGCAGTGGAGTAGGACAGGGCACAACTGTTTTCTCTTCACTTCTTGCATATTGGGGAGTTTTGGGATGGAATATTGCAATACCCCCAGTGTGAGCTATGCCTTAAAGGCACAACTGAGCTCTAAAAACTTTGATTTCATTCATGATATGTGGCATGGAAGCCACAGTGTCAGAGATCATTATCTAAATATCATCTGTTTATATAATGCTACATTTAGTGCCCCAGCATGTATAACACACAAGCCAGCATTACATAACACATTTGTGGTAATGTTACTTCTTTAGGAATCTAATCCATAATTTAATAGGCCTCACTAGTAGGATTTTTTCCTTGCTATTTGGTCTAAATTGTCCCTTGCTTAATTTCATCCTATCATTCCTAATTATACTTCATTTTTACTACATCCAGATACTCTCCTTCATTAATGTACATAGCCCTCAAACTATACATCCTGTAGTCTCCATTTGATCAAGCCAGACATTTTCAGATTTTTAAATCATTCTGTTGTGAAACAGAACAAGAAAATAGATCAATGTAATAATTTAGGGTTTGATCCTGCTCTGACACAACACCCAATTGGAGCAAGCTCAGATCCTTTGCTGATTCCATTTCTGGCATATTCAGTGGCTAACTCATTATCTATCTATCTATCTATCTAATCTTTAAAAGATAAATGTTATATTTGGTGAACTAAAAGAAAAACTTAAAGAAGAGAATACCTTTCAGCAACAAGCATGGAAATGTGGATACAGAACACATGTTGGAATTTCTTGAATCCTGAGAAGAAAAATCTGAGCCATACAATAAACCTGGACTGTATTTATTTGTGTCTTCTAGATAAGTAATTTCCATTGTGATGTGTTGTCTCAGAAATTGGATTATGGAAAATTGAGAATAATGGGCCGTATCATGCCTTCAGTCCATGTGCAGAACTCACACTGATGTCAACAGGCGCTCCCTTCACAGACTGAGGCCCATATATGACCCATAGAATCAAGACGAGATTTCACATATATAATGACAAAATTAATGGAGCGTTGTAATCCATTTTAAGATCTAATGAAATACATCTTGATTTAAAAAGCAATTAAACAGAGAGATGTCAATAGACATTGATGAGTTTAGCTTTCATGATGTTGTTCAGGTGACCCAGCTGGCTTCAGTAGCTTGCCTTCCTTAGCTTACCCAGGCCTCAGCTGCTCAACTGATCTCCACTGGGCCGTGCTCACCAGCCTACACTTCTCCCCTATACCCTGACTGCATTCATTTGCTGGAAGCTGGACTCTATTTTGTTGTTCCACAATATTCTGCTGCTAGAATAGTGCGGGTTGGTGGTGCATGATAATGGAATTAATGCCTCCTTGTGTGGAGACCTGTGGAATCAGAGACAGCTACAGGCAGGTCCTGGCATACAGGGCTGCCCAGAAGATTCAGGGGGCCTGAGGCAAAGCAATTTCGAGGGCCCCTTCCATAAAAAATGTTGCAATCCTATAGAATACTATATTCTTGTGAGGGGCCCCTGCAGGACCCAGGGCCCGGGGCAAATTGCCCCCTCTGGGTGGCCCTGCTGGCATAGCAGGGAGAGAGAAAGGTGACTGACTGTTGCCTACCTGATAAAAATGGTGAATTCCATGGCACTTTGGAAAAAATGCCAAATTACAGTCAGTAACTGCAGAATCCACAAGCACTCTTAGAGCTAGTATTTCAGGCTCTCCAAGGCTCAGGCAGAAGACACTGCTTTGGCTAGTTCATATTTTTGAGATTTTGTCTTTAATCTTTAGGGCTAGTGCGATGGGGGTGCCCACCCCACACCAGCCCTGAGAGCAGGTTAACCTTATATGCTGCACCTGGAGGGGATTGATAAGGGATTGATAAGTCTTAATGGCAAATTAAACCCACTAGGGGAGGAACTAAGGATTATAAAACAGGAAGTGAGAGCAAGAAGAGGCTGTAGGGAGTCTTCAGTCACTGTCTTGGGGGCAGAGTGGGGTGAGGATGATACCCAAGGGGTAGAATAAGCCCTGGGATCCTAGCCTTGAAAGAAGGGTAAACCCAAGGAAATTACAGGGAAGAAATTCTGAGAAGGAGGGGTAGGAAGAAGTCCAGGGAGGCAGCAGCAAGGAGTTTGACAGAAGAGACCTTGGCTGCTATTTAGGGTCATCAGTACTACTGGCCTGTCAGAGGGCTGTTGACTCTGAATACACTCACACAGCTGGATTTAAAAGCCCAGCTGTAAAGTGAGGGGAAGGGAAAAGGGAGAGGGAGAGGGAAGGGGAAGAGGGCACTTGTTGCGACCTGCAGGATCCCCCAGCTGCCATTTATCCCTAGTAAATTCTATAAGCTCTTTCCATAACAGCTAAGTGCAGACTTGATGGTAAAATCTGACCCTAAATGCTATTCTTGCTTACACACTTGTTTCCTGCTTTTCTAGGTGTCAACAGACCAAAACAGGCACATTCTTTAATCCTACTTTGGCTGTTTGAAAATTACAAAGGAATTATGCTCAGCCTCTAACCTCTAAACTGATTTCAACTCTTGTTTCCAGATCCTAGAAGATGCACTGTGAAACCCTGTTAGAAGGAAAAGGATTTTGTTTCTTTGCAACAACTTCTCTGTACCCACTTTTCATATAATAGAAAAGGGTTTCATGAGCTCAAGATTCCCTTTTCTTCACCTTTTGCATTTGGGAGCTCTGAAAGGCCATAATATAACTTTGCTCCTTGTTGGCAGCAGCTATTGCAAGATTAGTTGGGGTTCTCTTTAGTCCCTACTGCAAGTGGCTGCAGCAAACTCAGAAGACCCTGATTATTCTTTACCCCTTCCCCTAAAGGATACATCCCACATCTACCCTTGTTTAAAGATATGCATAATCTTCTGATCCTCTAGCTTAGCTCAAAGCACCCCATTTAGAAAATTCTGTTAAAGAACCTCCATATCACCTCCAGATGGCATGCTAGGTGGGAAGAATAAGCTTCAGTCGTAGGCACTGACTATCTCATGACAGATCCAACAGTCCAGCCCCCTGGTTTTGATCTTCTATGCTACGTGCGGGTAAAGATCAGGGCGTCAGATATAGAATGATTAGAAATGCTGCAAATGAGTATAGTGTGGCCTTTGTGACTCTTCTCTTTGTTGCTGTGGCCAGTTAGAAGATGTAGCTCATAACTTGCAGGCTGTATCCATTGGCAAGGGCTTCCTGGTTCCTTCATTGACTTGCAAAATGCCCTTCCCTCAGCTATTAGGGGTTTGGAGAGGGTACCATATGAGGAAAGATTAAAGAAACTAGGCCTCTTCAGCTTGGAAAAGAGGAGACTAAGGGGGGATATGATAGAGGTATATAAAATCATGAGTGATGTTGAGAAAGTGGATAAGGAAAAGTTATTTACGTATTCCCATAATACAAGAACTAGGGGTCACCAAATGAAATTAATAGGTAGCAGGTTTAAAACAAATAAAAGGAAGTTCTTCTTCACACAGCGCACAGTCAACTTGTGGAACTCCTTACCTGAGGAGGTTGTGAAGGCTGGGACTATAACAATGTTTAAAAGGGAACTGGATAAATTCATGGTGGCTAAGTCCATAAATGGCTATTAGCCAGGAAGGGTAAAGAATGGTGTCTCTAGCCTCTGTTCATCAAAGGATGGAGATGGATGGCAGGAGAGAGATCACTTGATCATTGCCTGTTAGCTTCACTCCCTCTGGGGCACCTGGCATTGGCCACTGTCGTTAGACAGATACTGGGCTAGATGGACCTTTGGTCTGACCCGGTACGGCCGTTCTTATTTCTTATGTTCTTATTGAATGGTTAAGACATTTAGACAAATAGGCTTGACTTGAACGTCTGTTTAAAGGCAATCACAATAATAATAATTAATTAACAATAAATAATTAAAAAAAGATATAGGCAACTTCTCATTTTATCTCCCTCCTCTGATCTAAGTGTGCCCCTGGGAATGTAGCACTGAACTCCAGCGCTTGTCTGCAGGGTGGAACCCACTTAATTTAGTCTGGTGAAACTTCATGATAAGCAGTAAAGCATCCTTTTCAGAGGAATGAAAGTCACTTAGAATGAACAGAAGCAATTTATTCTGTTCTTTCTTTTTTGCCGTAAGTCACATTTTACTATGACCAAGTTTGCTACAAGCAGATTCAACTATATTTCTTATGGGCTGAAGCTACTGTTTCCAGACTAATTTGCTTTTTACCTTTATTATTTCAAAACTGTACTGTGTGTGGATGTGGTCTTGTTTCTGGGTCTATTTCCCCTTTCATTAGAACAATTTTTCTCCTTTATTCCTTCTTGTGATATTGTTCAAAGGCTTCTTGTGATGGCTTGAGAAAAGTTATTGATTGTTAGATCATTCCTCTCATTCATTCAGATGTTTTCTGGTCCCCAGATGGAAACACCAAAGCTTCTGTACTGGAATTCACTATTGACTTTTGTCTCTGGATTATCAGCACCCCTGAATCCAAGGCCTCTGAATCCAGGCTCTCCCTTTTCCCCTCTATTATGTGTTAAAATTGTTATTCTAACAACTCAAAAGAAATTCTAGAACCTGTATCTGACAAGGATCAGGAGTAGCAGATCATATGATTGCTTTTCCTGAGCTATTTTCCTAATCTATCTTCTGTTCTTCAGTGGTTTGTTTCTTTCAGTTCTTCAGGAGGACCATCAGAACTCTGAGACACAATTATCCTGGTCCTTCTTTCCCGTCCTTCTGCTGTGACTATTTCTGCTCTGGTCATTCATTTTATGTAAGAGGGCTAGAATCTGCCTCACAAATTAGTATTTTTCATATTCAGCCTTTGCTGGCCACCAGCCATCTGCTCAAACAAAGAAGAAAGTGGGGAAGCTTGCCATATTTTAAATGCCTTTCACCCTATCCTTCAAGGAAAGCCTCTTTTTAAAAAATTCAGACTTGTGATCCAAAGAAAATTATTGTACAGACTGTTTCCTTTCCATTCAAGTTTATTTATACCCCCTTCTTGTCTAAGGGTATAATTATGAATGATCTAAGCTTGTAGTAAAAAACCTAAATTAAAAAATACATCTGTTGTAAGGACTTTTCCACCAGAAACCTTGAAAATGTTATCCTGTCTGTATATCCATATATCTACTCTCTCTCTGTAGGTTTATTGTCATCCTTTATATGTTCCAGAGTTAAACAGGTATTAGATCTCATGCGGTATATCTTATCTGCTTTAAATGTTGACAAAAAGGAATGAAACAACATGAGAATCTGAGGATATTTTGTATTTATTACTCACATTGGTTTTCCATTACTTTTTTTACTTGTGGAAAATTATGGAAACGTAACTGCATTGTTTTCCTCATTGTATATGTAAGAATTAGTTTAGCAAAAAAATATTTAAACAGTAAAACCTCTTGCAAAGAAAAAATGATACATTGCTCTCATCAGAAAACTAGGTGTGTTCCAGGCAGTAAATCATAACTACTTCATCCAAACTTTCCCATCATGCCTTAAGAAGCAACATCAAAACACATTTTTAATTAAGGCCAACACTGTCCCAACATTTGCTTTAAATATGAGGACGAAAGAGCAGCAGAAAAGGACATTACTCCTTAATTCCTTTGAAGCTGCCTCTTGACATGTAGCTCAAGGGAGGGCAATACCACATGTATGGTGGGTTCCTGGCAAATTCTTCATGTAGCGGAAGAAGCTGTGTAATGTTTTCCCAGTTTACATTTTGCATGATTAATAATCTTGTTTTTCAGTTCATTTTAAAAACATTACAGTGTAAAGATTCCATTAAGATGCTGTAACATTAATTAACATCATACACTCATCTTCTTTCATTTTATTTGCATTGGCTTTTTTGTTTATCAAATGATGTGTTGTGAAAATTATTCCTTTACCCTGGAGTTTTGCCTTTTTATCACCTATATATTATTCTGTGCTAATACTGAAAGGTTAAATGCTATAATTATTTATGCTAATTTTAATTTTCCTTAGTGTCATAGGCAGTACAAATGAAGCAGCAGCAATTGATTACACATCACTGACAGCATAAAACAGAACAAACAGACAGTTCCTTCCATGAAAAGCCCAGGTAATTCATAGTTAGATGGTTGTGGAATCATGAAAACAACAGTCAAAGCCAGCTAATATTGATGATATGAATATTTATTCTGTGCCTAATTTTGGATGTAAGTCACTTTAATAAATAACTTTCCTTGGTGCTTTTGTGCCTAAAGAAATGGGATGGAAAATATATTTATTTTTAAAACTTTGTGGAGTTAAATATTGGGGTTAAATTCTGGCTTTTGGTTGCCAGTGTTACTCTGAGGAGGGAGTAGAATTTTTGCAGTCAAGTGTTGTTTCCCTGATCCATTCTGCTTGTCCAGGAAGATGTAGACCTAATAGGTAAGGATTTGGGGGACAGGACCTGGTTTCATTTCCCTCAGTGTTAAACATTATGACAGGTCCAAAGCAGGAAAAACATACATTACCACCCAGATGCCTGCTTCTGAGTGGCTGCAGGTAGCCAGGATTTGTTGGGGGCCTTGGTCATGTCACCAAACCACTTTGGGACCAAGATGTATCACCAGGCGCATTAGCCAGGCCCTTCCACTTAGTTCTCAGTGGAGTACCAGGTCACCCTTCTTTGCATCTTGCATGGCTCAGGTAGAGTGGGCAAAAACTCTGCAAGTCCCCTCATCCTTTCCCCATCGAACATCCATCCAAGACCTGGCAGAATTTAACCCTTTCTGAGGAGACCTACATTTATTTCTTTATTATAATTCCTTTATTATTTATTTGCCCACAAAGTGGAAGCCCTGGACAAATACAAAAGGAGGCATGATCCATGCCCCTCTCAGGCAGAACAGTGGCTCAGTCTCAACCATGGCACCATCTGCACTTTAAAAGGACAAAACAGAAAAACAGAGATTAGGGAAAAGAGGTACAATAAAGTAAAGTGTCCAGGTAGTGACTGGCCTTTTTCTTAAAATACAACATTTTAAGAACATAATGGGATAGATGGTTGGCTCCACTGAAAGAGGAGCAGAGGAAACATAATACCATGTTCCCCCTGATCCTGATCCTGGGATTGGCAGGGAGCCATTTCACTCCCAAGCACTGAACTGAAACAGGGCTGCTCTGACAACAGCTGAAACAGTCCTCAAGGGTCTGCTGTGCTGGCCCAGGGTCACCAGCAAGCTCCAGGTTATTCCACGCAAACCCAACATGAAGTGGGAAAATTGATGGCACAGAGCTGACTATGCTTGTACCACCAAGGAATTCCCATATTTGACAGGCAGCTTTAAGACTCCTTAAGGTTCCAGGGGATTTCCCTTTAGGACAGTTTTAAGTCTCTCTTGTGCTGCTGGGGCAGTAACTTAAGCAGAGGATCCAGCCCAATGTTTTGAGAGCTTTTCCTTTTGCCCAAGTACCCCAAAAACAAGCTGCAATCATCTAGTTAGTTTCTTGTAGGCATCACAGTAGAAAGGGGCTGTAATAATATAATATATGGAGATATACCTATTTCACAGAGCTGGAAGGGACCCTGAAAAGTCATTGAGTCCAGCCCCCTGCCTTCACTAGCAAGACCAAATACTGATTTTGCCCCAGATCTCTAAGTGGTCCGTTAAAGTTTGAACTCACAGCCCTGGGTTTAGGAGGCCAATGCTCAAACCACCAAGCTATCCCTCCCTTAAGATGGTGTTTGATTACAGAGAGGATAGTGTGTTGTGGACGGGTTCAGGAAGGGTATTCTGTGAACAGAGGGAATGTGGAAGAAAGTGCAGAGGTGTTTGAAGGAGAAGCAAATGGGGCACTGAGAATGGAATTATTGGCTGAGTAGAGGAAAAATAGGTAACATAGTAAGAGACCAGAGCAAGCAGGGAGGGACAGAGTTGTGCAGGACCTTGAATTTAGGGACAAGATTCTAGAAATTAAGAACAAAATGTTCCATCTTACCCTCTGTGCATTGAGAGGTAAGAAGCAAACACTTCAGTGGAACCTTTTCAAAAAGGCCTAATTGATTTAATTGCACCAGTCCCATTGAAAGTTAATGGGCCTTTTGCTTCTAAATCTATCAGCGTAGTTTTGCAAATCTTCTCACAAAAATTTAATAGCGGTACTTTCACTCCAGCCTTTCAAATGTCTAGTCCGTGCCAAAATTCTGTGCAACAAACAGTAAAAAATATGAAACAGGTTTATACTTATATTACCCTACAGGAAAACACGAATTGTGCAGATCTCAACTTTACTCAATTACATAATTTTAATAAGAAATACATTAATGAATAGAGGTAGATGAATTACCAGAAAGTTAGGATATTCAGCTTCAATTACAATATACTGATTTAAAGGAGACTCCTTTTTTCAATGTAGCACTATTGCTGTCTGACTTTGAATTAGTGAAATACAGATTGATTGCTTTAGCACGGATGCTTTCTTTCCCTCTCCCATAAGGCATATTAGAAAGAAAACAAAACATCCTATTTTATCAAGAAACAATGACAACAACAACCTACTGACTTAGATATGTCCATATCGACACCCATTGCAAAAAGTTATTTTTCTGGCCTATAATTTATAGTTCTTTCATTTTACTTTTTTCCCAAAAAGGGTGAAGATTCCAATCTATTCCAACTGATCTTTATTTAGAAAGAATAAAGGGTGGAACAGGCTGACAACTTTATTTGGCTAATGATTAATATCTTTGCTTTGTTCTGGCCTGAAGGATAACCACAAAGTATTAGACAAGAGCGTGGTGAAATATGGTTTGCAAGCAGTTTTAAGTCAGTCTTGAAAATGCAAGGCACTAAAATCCATGAGGCTATGTCAAAACCAGATCACTATGTTGCAGTTCTAGCTAAAATTTAGCTCATTTTGCTTTAGAATTCTTAACACACAATGGACGAGTTCCCCCATAGCTATATATATGGATGAACCCCCATGTGCACAGATATCACCCATTGTGAATGGAACAATGGTTCTGCCTCTACTGGGGCACCCTCTTACCCCAGAACCTGTGGACTGAGGTGTGTGCTGGAGAAGAGGTGGAGACTGGGCAGGTAATGGGAGGTCACGGTGTATATGTGAAAGGATGCCTCTGGCTGCTTGGAAATTAGAGAAGATAATGCAATCTGGTGCTCCATTATCTTTCCTGTATAGCCAACTTCGGTGAGCCAGAAGCAGCTGCGGCCAGAAAGTCCCTGAGGAAAATCTCCAATGGATCAGTGCTGCCAGGAGCCATGGGGGAGAGGGTGCCTCATGGATCCCTTACGGCTGGTGCAGAGGCACAGTGCCTCCATTCAGATGGTTCTGGCCTCTAGTGGCTTCCCCAGCATCTTCTAGGGTTGAAACCAACTCTGACTGCCTTTTCCACAAGGAAACAAACTGCCCCCTTGTGCTGTGATGGTGTTGTCAGTGAATCCTTGCAGAGGAAACAACCCTATAGTCCCATTTCACAGATTTTTCCATTACAGGGGATGGTTTTGGCCAGTTTAAGCTCCACTATATTTACAAGCGCTTTTATAATAGCTATATTTCACAGATTTTTTGCCTAGTCCAACTTTTTGCTATTTCAGCGAGAAGCAGTATTAAGGATTTATATTTTATTTTTTTAATTAGTAATCTCTGTAGAGAGAAAATTAATTATGTAGCATGTGGTCACACATCATGCCAGGAATAACATTTAGTGTATATAGTTTAACTCAGTAGACCATTTTTAAAAATCTTTTTCTAAAGTTTAGTTTTAGTTTGGGGACTATGGAGTGTTTAACTTACCTTCAGGAGGATATTTTGTATGAAAATATCATGAAACTGAGCTACCAGAATATCAGCCATGCTTGACTGATACTAACCATATGAAAAAATGTATAAGACATCTAAACTTAATATGAGAACTACAGTTAAACCAATACATTTTTCTTCTAAAATGGATGTCCAAACTTTAAAGGGGCTGATGTTATTCTTCTTTAGGTCCAAATATATTTTTGGAGACTGGGTTTCTACTATTTGCATTAATGAACACTTCAGGGAAAGCAGGGGAAAAAATAACTTTTCCTAAATGCTACTGTAGGTTAGAGGAAATTTTGAAAAATAATTTTAAATCAAGATGCCTGGGATCTTGTCTGAGTAAAGGGGTGAAGTTTTCAGGGAAGCCTCTTTGTATGTTTCCCTGTACCTTCTCACTACATACCTAGGTGGGGCCAAAACCAAGCTGGCCTGAAATCTAGGATTATTTTCTAGCATTTGGTGAAGAATGTGTGCTAAATGCAGCAGAGTAACCTATCAAATATAAACGCTAAAACAAATTAATAGTATTTGAGACAAAAAACAATGCTTCAGGACCAGTTGTTATATATTGGAGAGTTGGTTTACCTGTATCTATGTTTATACATCCACAGATATATTACATCATCTAACCATCAAGAGTATATGCATAAGGAGAATTACCCCTGCTGAGGGGATGCAGAAACTCTACATACACAAAATGTCTGTTAAGCAGCTATTTCTGTCCATAAGAGGAAGGAAGTGGCCTCAGTTCATGCCATGCCTCATCTCTATCTCCAATGTCCCCCTTTCCCATTGCACCTGTAGCAGAAGGCAATGCACACAGGGGAGGAGCAGGTAATGAATAAACCCTATGCAATCCAGTGTAGCTTATGGAGCAGGCATTCCTTCACTGAGTAGTCTGTTTTCTCCCCAGTGACCTGATCCCAAGTCCACCGAATTCAGTAGCAAGACTCCTGTTGACTTCAACGGGTTTTGGATCAGTCTCCAAAACTGGTGCTCAAGCAGTTTGTTTCATGGGATATGTAGGGAACATCTCAGGATGGTAGGCCCCATTGAGTTAAGGATGGTACAAATAATGAGCTAATTCTATGCAGAAGGGTTTATAGTAAGCAAAGTATTTTCTGCTGTTGTTGGGACCCCACGACGTGCACAGCCTCATTAATAGTATCCTGTGCTGTGTTTTGTGTGTAGTGAGTCATACAAAATTCAAATAAGAAAAACGTTTACTATTTATTAATTTCCTTACAAATTATCTTTTCACATACTTACATTTTTGTTTTAAAAACATCTGTGTTTTAAATCTCATTTCTGTGGTTTACTGTAGTCTCCCATTGTGTGTCTCATTTTTTCCCAACACTATTCTTCATTATTAGTAACTCTAGCATTAGGAGCAACTCCAAAGCACTGAAAAGAAGTGAAAATGCTTTTTATTTTTGTTCCCTCTACTTCTGCAGTCTGTTTGGATGGCTGTGCATTGGTTAGCTAAGAAATAGCGGTAGGAAGTATTTTAATTGGCTGAGTTATTAGATCAGTTTTCTGAGCTGTGGACAGAGTTTCAAGTGTGTGCTTGTATGCATCTGTGTGTGAGAGCGAATGTGATGCACAAAAAGATAAATACCTGACTACTCCAGGTTTTAAAAATCCGAAATATGCATGATACGACACTGACCATTAGAAGAGGAAGTTATGTTTGAAGGGCCAGTATCATACTTCGTGTTGCAAGCCCCTGATGACAGTAAGTCTGCTTGGAGCAAGGTCATAGAGGCACGATCCACCTGCATGCCACATTCTGCCAGGGATCTGAACCACACAATGTATTCCCAAAATTAAATGAAGTAGGACTGGAAGTGGGAGCAGGGAGAAGGCAGGACAGATGCTGTGATACAAAAACCTCACCAACGGCTGCTAATCTGCTGAGTCCACAGCCTATCGTACTGACCAAAATTATCTCATTGTTTCCTTTTTCTGCTCCATTGGTCTGTCTGCATCCATCTGTTGTCTCTTGTCTTATACTTTGATGGTGAGTTCTTTGCAGCAGGAACCTCCTTTTTGTTATGTGTTTATACAGCATCAAGCAGAAGTAGCAAGTTGGAGGATGAATTCCATAGAAGCAACACCAAAGCTGGAAATATATCACAGCACCAACTAAAAGCTACTACACAGGAGTACCTTCTATTGTCCAGGTCATTGAAATCCCCCATCACTCATATTGGAAGAAGGCCCCCATGACCACAGTCTTGTTACACCTCCTGCTTAACCTCCATAGTTCAGCAATGGGGCTGGTTGAATTTTTTTCAGTTTGAGCAGAAAATTGGGTTTTTAACTACATGAAATATTTTGTTGAAAACTCCAACTTTTTGTAAAAACCAAACAAACCTTAAAACACAAAAGCTTTTCAGTTTTTCAACAAAAAGTTGAAATTTTCCATCGTGGGAGTGCGTAAAAGACATTTTCCAACCAGATCTACTCAGCAATTATCTTCTGTTATTTCTCATGAAATGAAAGCCTTTCCAATTCAAGTATTTTATGTTAAGGTGTAAAGAAAGATTCTAAGAGGTGATGATGTTTCTGGGGCCCACAGTCCACAATTCCAACTGACCCTTTTGCTGGCTCTTGCTTTGAGGAGAACTTGTCCCACAGTTTAGAGAGATTTGAGGTTTAACCAATTTGTGGCAACTTGAATTCAATTGGTAAACAACAAGGGAAACCAGTGGTGTAGATGTACATCACAGACACATTTGTAAATATTAGGGCCAAATTCTGAGAAATACTGAGCACCTGAAGTGCTACTGACACCTAGTAGGAGTTACAGGAGTCCACAGGACTGACTCTCGTGCAGACAAGGTTCTAGTATCACCATTGTTGCCAGCCTTCAGCTAGCTATCTTTGCTGTCTCTGAACACAAGAACTCAGATTGTGTCTTCAACTGTATATAAATACAAGGTTGGGAAGGTATTTTGTACCTTTCCTGCACTCTTATACACAATCTTGCCCTGAGCAGAAGAAAGTATATTAACACAAATATAACATAAACATATCAGCATAAATATGTTAACTCAGAAATGTCAACAAGAAATTTGTTCTTGCTTCTCATTTTAACTCCTATCATTTAAAAAAAAATCTGAAGTTATTTATTCTCAAACAATAATGAAAGAGTCAAAATAACATAGCTTTATAAACAGTATGGAAAGGTAACTGGCAGAAGGAAGCATTTCATTAATGTAGTATTCATGATTCTGAAATTCAGGATAAATTCTAAAATTTCTATCAAAAATTATTGAAGGATTCTTTCCATAAAGTCTCTTAAGGAATTGTGTACTTAAAATTAAGATCTGGATCACTTTCTGTGGATATGATAATGTACATTCTTCTTCTATAAATAGAACTTTTAAAGGATTTTGAGCAGGGGTGGGCAAACTACAGCCTGCCAGCCCTATTAATCTGGCCCTTGAGCTCCCACTGGGGAGTGAGGTCTGGGGCTTGCCCTGCTCTGGTGATCTAGTTGAGGAGCAGGGTTGAGGCCGGTGGACGCAGCTCCTGGAAGCAGCGGCATATCCTCCCTTGGCTCCTACATGTAGGCATAGCCAGGGGGCTCCACTCTGCACGCTGCCCCCACTGCAAGTGGTGCTCCTGCAGCTCCCATTGGCCAGGAATTGCAGCCAATGGGAGCTACAGGGGTGGCACCTGTGCACAGGGCAGCGTGCAGAGCCGCCTGGCTGTGCCTCCATGTAGGAGCTGGAGAAGTGACATGCCACTGCTTTCAGGAGTCCTCATTTCTGTCCCCACCCCAGAGCCTGCACCCCCAACCAGAGCCCTCCCCCCCTCCTGCACCCCAACCCCAATTTTGTGAGCATTCATGGCCTGCCATACAATTTCTGTTCCCAGATGTGGCCCTCAGGCCAAAATGTTTGCCCACCCCTGATTTAGAGGATTCTCACTGTTATTAACATGGACAATAATTTACACTTACCAGGTAGCATACTAGTTTTTTTTCTTGAGACTGATCCTTAGCTTAGGTGAATCATGATAGTTCAGTAGAAGTAATTGAAACTATGCTGATTTGCACCAGCTAAGATGTGGCCCACTTTTTCCAGCTTTCTTTGGTATACAAGTAATAACCTTTGGCCTTTATGAGACACACACACATAATTACAGAGAAGGCTTTATTTAATTAATCTTTTCTATGATTTTGAGTAGAAACTTTGCATTTATTATGAATTTTAACATTTATTTAAAGACTTTGGTGAAGTAATTTTGCCTGATTATTGTAATTTTTTTACATTTATAGGGAAGTTTTTTCCTGATGTAACAGTCCACTTCCCCCATCTGATTATGTGTCTGCTACTTCAGTTTTCCCAACTCAGTTCCCACAGAATGCACGCTGACGACTCATGTGCTTCAAGTACATTCCATTCTTGGGGTCTGACTTTTTAACAAAACAGTTTTACTCAATTGAACATAAATCTTCCCAATAAACTTTCTTGTTCCTTCCCATCCCCAGGTATTGCTGCTTGGCCTTTCCTAAAGCTTCTTTTTCCAGCTGAGGCTTCTATTCCCTCTCCCTGCCTTTCTCTCCTGCCATGCCTTCTGGTGCAGAAAGCCCCTTCCCAGGTACTTTCCTTGGCCTTTTGTCTCCCACATCTGTGTAGGGCGACTCCCTCTTAAAGGAAACACCACCTTCAGATTGTCATCACGTGATATTTGGTCACCTGACCCAACTGCCAGCCAGAGCCATGAAACAGTGTGCTTGGACACATGCGTGCATTCAAGGAACATCAGCATCTTATTACCTCTCCATATATTCTTACAGAGCTTACAGAGAAAAATAAATGAATACATCTATAAATTATAATCTTCAAAAGTAAGTATATATCTATGCATTATAGTGACTTAAGGCCAATTCTGAAAGATACTTAGGTCCTCCTGAGATTTGTTGAGTGCCCAAAGCTACCAATGAAGTTGGAATTCAAAGTATCTGTGATTGGACCCAAAATTAATAATTGGTTGCACCAATGTCTGACTCTTGCTTCTATTAGAGGACATAACATTGCAAAAAGGAGGTGGCAGCATTTATACAAGATATTTGGAAATTTTTGACTCCCCCTTCTCTATCTTTCTGAGTGAAAAAGATCTATACTGGTAATGTGAAAAGGGATGCACATATTTTCATAATTAAAGGGTCAAATTATGCAACTCTTTGGGATGAACAGTAACTGGGATAAAACACAACATGGTTTTACAAATGGCAGATCATGCCAGACCAACCTGATCTCCTTCTTTGAGAAGATAACTAATTTTTTAGACAAAGGAAATGCAGTAGATCTCATCTACCTGGATTTCAGTAAGGCATTGAATACAGTTCCACATGGTAAATTATTAGTTAAATTGGAGAAGATGGGGATTAATATGAGAATTGCAAGGTGAATAAGGAACTGGTTAAAGGGGAAACTGCAATGGGTCATACTAAAAGGTGAATGGTCAGATTGGAGGGAGGTTACTAGTGGAGTTCCTCAAGGATCGGTTTTGGGACCAATCTTATTTAACAGTTTTGTTACCGATCTTGACACAAAAAGTGGGAGTATGCTAATAAAATTTGCAGATGACACAAAGTTGGGAGGCATAGCTAATACAGCAGAGGACTGGAATGTCACAGAAGAAGACCTGGATGATGCTGAAAACTGGAGTAATAGAAATGAAATTGAATGTAATAGTGCAAAGGGCAAGGTCAGGCATTTAGGGACTAACAACGGGAATATTTGCTATAAGTTGGGATCTTATCACTTGGAAGCAACAGAGGAGGAGAAAGACCTGGGTGTATTGGTTGATCACAGGATGACTATGAGCTGTCAATGTGATATGGCTGTGAAAAATGCTAATGCAGTCCTAGGATGCATCAGGCGAGGTATTTCCGGTAGACACAGGGAAGTGTTAGTACCATTATACAAGGCACTGGTGAGACCTCATCTGGAATACTGTATTCAGTTATGGTCTCCCATGCTTAATATAGGTGAATTCAAACTGGAAGAGCTGCAGAGAAGGGCTACTAGGATTATCTGAAGAATGGAAAACCTACCTTATGAAAGGAGATTCAAAGAGCTTGGCGTGTTTAGCCTAACCAAAGGAAGGCTCAGGAGTGATTTGATTGCTCTTTCTATATTAGAGCTGTTGATTAATCGCAGTTAAGTCATGCGATTAACTAAAGAAAATTAATCAAGATTAAAAAAATTAATCGCAGTTCTAATCATACTGTTAAACAATAGAATACCAATTGAAATTTATTAAATATTTTTGGATGTTTTTCTACATTTTTAAATATATTGATTTCAATTACAACACAGAATACAAGGTGTACAGTTCTTACTTTATATTATGATATTTGACTACAAATATTTGCACTGTAAACATAACAAAATAAATAGTATTTTTCCATTCACCTCCTATCAGTATTGTAGTGCAATCTCTTTATTGTGAAAGTGCAACTTACAAATGTAGATTTCTTTTGTTACATAACTGAACTCAAAACCAAAACAACATAAAACTTTGAAGCCTACAAGTCCACTCAGTCCTACTTCTTGTTCAGCCAACTGCTAAGAGAAACAAGTTTGGTTACATTTACAGGAGATAATACTGCCTGCTTCTTATTTACAATGTCACCTGAAAGTGAGAACAGGCATTCACATGGCACTTTTGTAGCCAGCATTGCAAGGTATTTACGTGCCAGATATGCTAAACATTCATATGTCCCTTCATGCTTTGGCCACCATTCCAGAGAACACGCTTCCATGCTGATGATGCTTGTTAAAAAGATAATGTGTTAATTGCTTAGTGACTGAATTCCTTGGGAGAGAATTGTATGTCTCCTGCTCTGTTTTATTTCCATTGTGCCATATATTTCATGTTCTAATAGTCTCGGATGATGACCCAACACGTTCGTTTTAAGAACGCTTTCACTGCAGATTTGACAAAACGCAAAGAAGGTACAATGTGAAATTTCTAAACATAGCTAAAGCACTTGACCCAAGGTTTAAGAATCTGAAGTGCCTTCCAAAATCTGAGAGGGACGAGGTGTTGAGCATGCTTTCAGAAGTTTTAAAAGAGCAACACTCTGATGCGGAAACTACAGAACTCAAATGACCAAAAAAGAAAATCAACCTTCTGCTGATGGCATCTGACTCAGATGATGAAAATGAACATGCGTCAGTCCGCACTGCTTTGGATCTTTATCAAGCAGAACCCATCATCAGCATGGAAGCATGTTTTCTAGAATGGTGGTTGAAACATGAAGGGACATATGAATCTTTAGTGCATTAGTCATGTAAATACCTTGTGATGCCAGCTACAACAGTGCCACTTTCAGGTGACATTGTAAACAAGAAGCAGGCAGCATTATCTCCTGCAAATGTAAACAAACATGTTTGTCTGAGCAATTGGCTGAACAAGAAGTGGGACTGAGTGCACTTGTAGGTTCTAAAGTTTTACATGGTTTTGTTTTTGAATGCAGTTTTTTTGTACATAATTCTATGTTTGTAAGTTCAACTTTCATGCTAAAGAGATTGCACTACAGTACTTGTATTAGGTGAATTGAAACGATTTTGCTTTTTACAGTGCAAATATTTGTAATAAAAAATAAAGTGAGCAGTGTAATTGAAATCAATATATTTGAAAATGTAGAAAACATTCAAAAATATTTAAATAAATGGTTTCCTATGATTGTTTAACAGTGTAATTAATCGTGATTAATTTTTTAATCACTTGACATCTCTATTATAAATACATCAGAGGGATAAACACCAGGGAGGAAGAGGACAGAAGAACAAATGGATATAAACTAGCCATCAACAAGTTTACGCTTGAAATTAGGCAAAGGTTTCTAAACATTGAAGGAGTGAAGTTCTGGAACAGCCTTCCAAGAGGAGCAAAAAACTAACTGGTTTCAAGACTGAGCTTGATAAGTTTATGGCAGGGATGGTATGATGGAACTGCCTATGATGGCATGTGGCCCATTGGAAACTGCCAGTAGCAAAAATCCCTGACAGTTGGAGATGGGACACTAGATGGGGAGAGCTCTGAGTTACTACAGAGAATTCTTTCCCAGGTGTGTGGCTGGTGTGTCTTGTCTATATGCTCAAGGTCTAGCTGATCACCATATTTAGAGTCAGGAAGGAATTTACCCCTGGGATAGATTGGCAGAGACCCTGATGGTTTTTCACCTTCCTCTGCAAAATGGGGCATGGGTCATTTGCAGGTTTAAACTAGTGTAAATGGTGAATTTTCTGTAACTTGAAGTCTTTAAACCATGACTTGAGGACTTCAGTAACTCATCTAGAGATTGTGGGGCTATTTCAGGAGTGGGTGGGTGAGATTTTGTGGGCTGCAATGCGCAGGAGGTCAGACTAGATTATCATGATGGTCCCTTCTGACCTTGAAATCTATTCAAGTACTCACAGTGAGTTCATTTGTGTGACTCATGGTGAGTAAAGGTGCAGATTGGGCCCAAATTAGTATTTCAATATTAAAGAAAATAAGTATTTGAATCCAGATATAGGCTAAATATATACAGTAGATGACAAAGTTGTTCATATACATTAGGAATATAGTTGTAGGTCATGGAACGTGAGAGCAGTTCCTCCTACCTTCCCACCTAGCAATAATTCTTTGAGATTGTCCTGAACTGAAATCCTGGATCCAAATAATCTCAAACTCTGTGGGAGTCCAGAATCTGAACTCTCAATCCAGGTCTGAATTTTCAAATGGGGACCCCATCTTTATAATGGTCAAGTTAAAGACCCAGATCTGAATCTATGTCATATTTTGAGAGCAGCTGGATGTGATTCAAAATTCAGGTCCTTATCAAAATTTTGCATTGTCTGCCACTATGCTACCAATACACTTAGCTTTTTTAGGTCCCTTCTGGACTAAAGTGTTAATTGTTAATGCCAGCTCAGTGCAGTGAATGAGATTATTATGCTTGTCTGCAAAATAGGATATGATTGGGTTTGTCTGGACATTTTTAAGAAGCTAGCAAAGAAGAAAGAACTGTACCCTAAACCAAAACCATCACTACCAAACCCTATTTTAAACAAAATAAGTATTAAACATTTTAAAAAACATGTTCAGTTATTGCAATCCTCTTTTTACTTCTTGAATTATGTGTGGTTACAGACACACAAACACTCACCCTGAGACAGAAACTTCTGTGTGTATAAATATTTCATTTCACAGCTAAGTTGCTGTACTGCTTACACTGCCCTACTGTATGTTTCAGCAATTTTTCACTCAAGTGGACAACATGCAATTTTCAACTTTCTCAGGGCAGCAGTAATTTGTACTCCCCCCTTTTTATGATTTGTTCAAAGCCGTTTTGATGAATATGCCCATTATTCATTTTAGAGCTAGACTGGACCATTTAGCAGCCTAACTTTCTTCCCCTTTTGGAGTTGTACATCTCTCAGGAGCTTAAAAGTGAAGAAGAGTTTGCCTCATTAGCCACATTTGGGAGTGGAAACACAGTTTTAATGGATGTCAAAACACAGTTTTAATGGATGACAAAAATAGATATATAGGAAAAAGTGTTCCATATTTCCCTTGAGTAAAGATAACATAAATTGTATGGAAATAAGCCAAAGCTTTTTCATCATTAGGGGTCTTAGTCTTTAGAAATAGGAGTCAGGCATGGTAAACAAGGTTTTCCATGTCTTTAATCCTAATCCCAACATATAAACCACATTCTCAGTGGAGCAGTTAATGATATGTTGACTAAACACGGCCATAGGTGTTGGCTTTTATTTTTTTACTTCATTCTATAATATCTATTCTCAGATTTAAATTTCAGTCTCCTTTTCTGTCTCCCTTGCACTGAAACAACATGCAGTCATTAGTCTTCCTATTGACTGATGCCAGTGTCAAGTGTAACGGGTTTTTGTGATGTAAACACCTGTCCACTAAAAGTTAAGACTCTCAACTTGTTTAAAATAGGTTAGGGAACAGCCATCAGATGATAGTGAGTGAGCTGGATCATTTTAAAATGGCCTAATTTTCAGAAAGTGCTCAGCACCCATGCTCTGAAAATCATGCTAACTGAAAGTGTCTCAGGTTGGGCACTCACAAATTAAAGTACTCAAAATCACCAGTCTTTTTTGAAAATCTTGGCCTCACTGCAGCATCTGCATGACTTGGTAGAGCATTTTGTATCCCATGACTGTAAAGGGGAAGGGAGAAAATCTGTGCCCTACGAGTCATTCTGCAGCAGTTACACCTCAATGAATTTGCCTCTATGGGTTTTGATGACACATAAATTAAGACAGCCACTGGACAGATTTAAACTACATCCTGTATAGTCCCTTTTTCTAGTCTTCAGTGTTTCCTCTCTTTTGAAATTTTTTTAAACCTTTCACTTTTTTCTGCTGTTTTTATACTGTTTTAATAAGTTCTATTGCCCCTTCTTGTCTGTCACTATCCCATGTGTGGGGGAGTGCAACCCTCAACTGTACAATGGTGCAGAATGGCCTTGAAGAGTCAAGAGGCTATATGAAACGTTACTTTACCCACTGTTTAACTAGAGAAAGCAAGCATGTCAATTCTTTGGCATAAAAGATGTGAAAGTGCTATGGAATCCGTTTTTATTCTTTTTTCAGTTGGGTCCCAAGTGTTCCCATGCTATATGTGTGATGTGCATTACTAGCCGATTAGAAGTGACATCAATTAGTCACTTTTCTATGGTTTTGGTGGAAAATAAAAATGAGCTCTTGTACACAAAAATCTCAAATTCATATGTGTTGCCTAGGGATCTTTTCTCCCGCAATATCAGTTATCAGTTTAATATAATATTGTTGACTTAACAATGATGTATTTCAGGCTGAAGGCAGAAATGCATTTCGCATTAATAAATTGTTTTGAAATGGATTTAAGGAATATTTCATTACATAAGAGAGGCAGCTATAAAACATATTTGGTGGTCTTTCAATCACTGCTACCTGTGGTCTATTTGTGGGGATGGCATTTATCAGAGTGGCAGGAAATATTAAACAAGTGATAGACAGTTATTAGTTCTCCTAAAACAGAAGTCCTCATACCTTATACTCCTACACCATGGGAAAAATTCACTTGGTATTTTCTTTCTGGCAACTGTTCTGCTGTTCATAATTTGATGGAAAATTGATTAATCACACATTTAACTCAATGCAAGATCTTCTGCACTGTAATAAATTATGGCCATTAATCAATAAGTACAAAGTAATTCCAGGAGTCTGGAGACATGCTGGTTTCTAATAGAAAAACTTGCGCTTAGGCCTTTCTGTCAGTGACCACTTCATCTGAGGTATTTTGCACCTGCCTCAATCCAATTAGATGACATAATTAATGAATCTCAAAGCACTTGATAATTTGTTATACAAAAGAAAGAATGTTTTGGCATATCCATTAAATCCTGATGTACAACACTTTGCAAGGAGAGAAAGTGAATGAGGAAGAATAGAAGCTTAGGATGGATATCTTAAAGATCAAGTCTGAATGTGGAAAGCCCTGTTTAGTACATGGAAGTGAGTATGCAAATTCAATTTAACTTAAAACAAAAGAACACACATTTCCTTCTCTTCTAGATAAAGAGAAGCTAACCGTGTTTAAAAACTTCCATGACATCTTGTTCTTTTTATGAAAAATTAAATGGTATGATTACAGTAAGTATTCAGGAAGTATTGTTTCCCAGGCAATCTAATCAATGTTTCCTTGGTTAAGTATCAGTTACAGTTTTACATATCTCAGTCCTCTTGCACCTGTTATATGCAGCTAACAAATAGGCACTCAATAGATTTCAGTGAGAGAAAGCGTGTGAAGATAAAAAGAAAACCAGTCTGCTGCTAATTCTGTCACTAGGAGACGCCATGAGCAGATTTTGTTTAGAGACTTTGAAAAACAATTAGCTAAGGATTATAGGACTAAAAGGCCTTTACTAGCTGTACCTGGAAAATACTTTGCCCATTTAATGCCTTCTAAGCTGTCTTTGTGCTTGAACTTCAGTTCTAGTGATTAATGAAAAGCTTCAGGGCACAGCTAGAAGCTAAAGTCTCAATTATGAAAAAGCAGTAACTAGTTTAATGTGCTGATGCTTTTATACTTAAACTGACAGCTGTGAAAAATGGCAATATTTCCAATCATGCTTTAATAATTTATCATTAATTTATTGGCATGTCCAACATACTTTACTCCCACTGTTCTTTTTTTCCTTTTAGGCTCGTGGCATTTTGACATAGAAGAACAAAATCTGTTGCAAATCGCTAAGGAGGAACTTCCTTTTTGTGACTGAGTGGCTATTGTTTCCAAACCTTCAAATGTTATCAAACAGCCCACAGTTTATCAATAGAAATACAGTATAAGCATTTTTGTGGGCCAGATCCTTGCCTGGAGTAAATCAATGTAGCTCTATCAGTTTAAATTGAGCTATTCTGTGTCATACCAGCTGAGGATATTGACCTGTGTGATCTAAGGTAAACATGTTCATGAAGGCAATTTTTTCCTTGCCTCTGGAATGCCATTTAGAGCTGGAGCAAGAACAGAAACAAACTGTCTGAAAGTTCTAAATCAAAAGTTAAAATTTAAAAAGGAGATCTTTTGAAAAATAGAGCCAGATTCTCAGCTGGAATAAATTGGCGTAGGTCCACTGAAGTAACTGGAAATGGTGTCATGTTTCACAGTAAACAATTGTAATCAATGAAGTTAATCAATCTATACCAACTGAGGATCTGACCCAGTATTTATATTAATATCTTGGACTTCTTTTTTTGTTTCAGTGTTTAAAGTTTCCTCTCCCTTGTTTATTTCTAGGACCTACACAAAATGGAGCCGGTCAAATAGTACAAATTTGTGAATATTTGCATGCTGAGTTTGGTCTGCTATGGTTCATGGAATCCTTTTATATGTCATTCACGACTATTCTGATGTGTGCTGTGTGTTATGACAATATCATAAATACAGAAATGTTTGAAAATTCTAGTATGAATAATTGATAAGTTGTCTGAAAATTTGTACCAGAAGTTAATTCTTCCTTATTCTCCTTTTGATATTCCCCTGTTTCCAAAGTTTACAAAGTTTTAATCATCCAGTCAAGGATTGGATCCAATGCTCCATTTTTGTACAAAAGTGACAAGTTCTGCAATGGTTTATTCTTACGTACTTTGACCAGTTCATTGAAGTTCCAGGACTCAGCAGATGCTATTGTTATTAATAGGAATTGATGGCTGCTGAGCATTTTTTAAAACCTCATTACTTAATTTAGGTATCAAAATGGGAGCTGAGCTCTCTTGATAATCTGGCCTGTGTTGTAGGTGCTAGATCCTAAATATAAAGGTAATGTGGTCAAACACTGGGAAAAGTTTTCTGAATAAATTATTGCGAATTGTTTGAAGCAAACAAAAATTGTTTATTTGGATATTATTCAACTATCTGCAGAGCTGGCTGAATAGTGGAAACAGGTATATAAGGATAAATTATTCAACAATTGATGTAAAAATAATCAGACTATTTGTGAATGCTTTTTGACCAGTTCTATTTATTGTACAGTTTACATTAATTATAAAGATTTACTACAAAATTATAAGGATATTTATTTCAAAACATATTTATAAACAATTCAATTTTGAAAACAATAGCTATGTTAATTTTTAATAGAGTTTTCAGCCAACTGCAACTTGTTGTGTTGTCGGATCAGAATATATTGTTGAAAGGCTGCAGCACACCTGATTTTTGTTGACATAATGTATTACACATCAGAACAGTGTATGTGCCAAACCAAATTATATGCTCCATCTACCAGGAGATTAGATAAAATGAGTTAGTCAATAACTAAAGATGAAAAAAGATATTTCTTATATTTTTCCAAATTCACAGGTAAGTGAAGGCAGATTTTTTTCTGTTCTCTTTCTTAATTCTGGGCTAAAGTTCGTAATCATTAGTCAGAATTTCAATTAATATCAATGGAATTTTTGAATGAATAAGCCCAGCTCCCACTGAAGTCAATACACGTTTTAACATTAACTTCAATAAGACCAGGATAAGAAGTACGGAATTTGGTCCAACAGTAATACTTATATCTACTAGTAGTCATAGAAAGATTCAAGTCACTGTTTTGTGAGTGAATTCCTGAACAAGAAAGATATTTCAGGCCACATTACTTATCGGTTCAATAGGCCTCTGATACAACATGTGACAGAGTCTACTCCAATGTAAAATATGGACTGGTCTGGCCAAACAGAGGAGTCTATTTTGACTCATGTAGGTACACTTTTGCCTACTATTGCCAGTGGATGTACTGTTGTTATGATAAATACCATTTCTCAGCCCACGTCCAGACTAACTCGCGGCATCGGCGGGTTAAAATCGATTGCTCGGGGATCGATATATCGCGTCTAGTCTGGACGCGATGTATCGATCCCCGAGCGCACTTACATCGATTCCGGAACTCCATCAACCCGAACGGAGTTCCGGAATCGACACGGAGAGCCGCGGACATCGATGCCGCGCCGTCTGGACGGGTGAGTACCTCGATTTTAGAAATTTGACTTCAGCTACGTTATTCACGTAGCTGAAGTTGCGTATCTAAAATCGATTTTAATACCCTAGTCTGGACGTGGCCTCAGATCACTTAGCTCCTAGTCTAAGGCCACGTCCAGACTAGGGTATTAAAATCGATTTTGGATACGCAACTTCAGCTACGTGAATAACGTAGCTGAAGTCTAATTTCTAAAATCGAGGTACTCACCCGTCCAGACGGCGCGGAATCGATGTCCGCGGCTCTCCGTGTCGATTCCGGAACTCCGTTCGGGTTGATGGAGTTCCGGAATCGATGTAAGCGCGCTCGGGGATCGATACATCGTGTCCAGACTAGACGTGATATATCGATCCCCGAGCAATCGATTTTAACCCGCCGATGCTGCAGATTAGTCTGGACGTGGGCTGAGGGTTGATTATAGCAGTTCAAGGAAGTATGCAAAGTTATTCCAGCTACTAAATGGGGGAACTCTACTAATTAGTACAGGACAGTTTACTGTCAAGTAAAGGATCATCTTCTGAATTTAACCCCCTACATAGTCACAGTGACTGGTAATTTGGACAAACTTCACAGAGCTCTTATTGGATTAGGACCAGATTCTGCAAATAATTATTCATACTGTGGAGCACCAGCGTTGCCAGCATTTGTGATTATATTGTAAATATCATGGTATTTGGTGTTTTCTTAAAGCCCCAGCTCCTGGAATCATGTGATTATGTGAAAGTCACAGCTTTCATTAAGAAAAATAAAAAGTAAATTTTACCTCTCATGGTTGTAAGAAAAAGCTTGAAAATGTGACTCCTAAAGCCTCAACATAAAAAGAACCCAAAATGTATCCTAAAAAATCTGATGAGGTCTGATTCATAATTTTTCAGTTTGGGGTTGCAAACTGTTACAGGGCCATCAGAACGTCACATGTCTAATTCCATATATGGAAGTAGTCATGTAGTAACATATACATAAGGAGATACAGTATATGTTTGCATATATATATAAACCATGGCATTTACATGAGTAGTCCCATTAATGTTGATTAGACTACTCATGTAAGTGCTACTTAATATAAGGACTGCAGAATCTGGAGTTCAGAGAGCTGTTATTTAGCTCATATGGTTGAGTTGTGCTGCTGGACTAGTCCAGTTCTTTGCAGTGGTAATATGTAGGACTGACAACTTAGTCCCCAAGAGTCCCCAATCTTGCAAAATACTAGGTACCTACTGAAAGATGCTTTGTTAGGGGCACTAAGCACTTTCTCAGATTAGGCCCTAAATGGGGATCTATGAAATTGGTTATGCCCAATTTACTATCTAGTGATCAGACACCATATCTGAAGAGATCTCAACATACAGAACTGAGAATAAGTGTGATAATCGGCTTGAATTTCATACAGGACAAATTCTGCCTGGCCTTTATGTGGAGTTCATTGTACGACTTGGGCACAAATGGAACTTTAACCTCCAGCACTTTCAGCATAAGGGCCAAGCAGAATTGTACCTTCAGTGTTATAGTAACTCATATATTAGTTACAGGGCCATCAGAACATCACATGTCTAATTCCATATATGGAAGTAGACATGTAGTAACATATACATAAGGAGATACAGTATATGTGTGCATATATATATAAACCTCCAAATATTAAAATACAAGACACAGATTTCATGTTTGTCATCTTAAACATTTTCCTTAATAAGTCTAAGCCTTTTCCACGTATACCTGTGCTTTATCTCTCCCTCACTGAGCCCACGATGCTGCTGAAATGGATAAGAATATTGTCCATTCTGCAACAGAAGGATTTATCTCATTTTTCTTCTATCTTAAAGTGTTATTTTTAGCTGTTATTAATGCTACTTCAATCCAAATGTTATTTGCGGAGGAAGCACCCAGGTATTTTTTAGTCATTTAATACATAGAGATCTGCGGAATGCCGTAAAACCAGACCTATAAACTCTTGTATAGGGCTGAGTATTTTCTGTCCAAATTCATATTGCTTTAAATGGGGATAGTTATGGTTGTGACTCTGAACTTAAACATGTAAAAATGAGTGACTTGAGTGCAATATGGAGATATAGAGAAACATAGTTTATGGATATTATTCATCACAGTGTGAATCAGGATCTCTTCTGAAGTAGAAAACATTTATTGGCAGTCAGCGCTCCTCAGACACTAGACTGTTTTGGGTTGCATGCACCTAATCAGAGTGACCCCTGTCTGCTATGTCCATATTCCCTCCCCAGCTAGCCCTATGCACATTTGGGGCAATGCTGCCTGGTTGCCGGATCCCCAAGGGAACAATGAGTGCCACTGTAAACTGCTATCTTGATACATTTTCTATTACCAGCGGACTCTGCACCTTTGGTTATGACAGAGAAAATTGGCTTAACTGAGGGCGTATGACTTCAAAAACACTACATAGTATAAATGTAAGGAATTAAAATGGACAGTGCCAGCAAATACCTAAAGATGTGCTCCTTGTGCTTGCAGACTAGAGATGTCAGTGGAAGTAATTACATGAATAAGGCAAGCAGGACTGAGCCAATAATGTGTTTTGATATCATTTGTGGAAGTACAAAAGGAAAGGATGGTATTTCCAGGACTGACTTGCCTGGCAGGTATCATAATATCATTCCAAAGTAGCACCACTTTTTAAAAGTTTTGTAGCATTATGGATGCCAATGTACATTACTATGTGGATAACAGACAATCCATCTTGGGTAAAAGGTTCACAAATTTCTAAGTGATGTGTGAGCCCAAGTCCCATTTTCAATAGTAACTTAGGAGCCGAAGGCACGCTGAAAGTCAATAGGTGAGTTTGACAATTGTATCCCTTATCCCCAGCATGTTTGGAAGTTCCCAAATGTTTGTGAGAAGCCCACATTTAAGAAATGAAAATGCAAATAGAGCCTGATCTACAGCACATAAAAGCCTTTTCAAGGTGTCTTTTCACTAGTCAGTGGGTTTTGGACCAAACTGATGATCATTGCTGATGATTAGAAGCGAGAGACTCAGAACAAATATAATCAGGGTGGTGGCCTGTTCATGATTAAAAAAAGACTTGGCACTTTAAATCATACGAATTGGAGTGCTATATACTACCATGGGAGGAGCAAGGGTCCCAGGGACGGCAATTGTGGGGCGGGTCACAATGTGGAAGAAGTCTCCTCCCAGCTGTAAGGGACAGGCACAATCTGGTCCTAGAGGGTAAGCGGTTTAGTTCATAGCATGCCTTATGTAACAAGCCAAAGAATGAAGCATCAGCCACAGAGTTCAGTTCTGGCAGTCTTTCTCAAGAGGAGTAGTCCTCACTCAGTGGGACTACTTGCCTGATTCCTGTCTCTACACACTCACAGCATTTTGGGCAACATGTTCCCTGTGGGGAGCACCTTGGAAGCAGCCCTGTGGTCCCTCAATTGCAGGGGCTGCATGTCTGGTTGAACTTACACAAACAGTTCAAAGTGGGGAGAGATGGAGGTGGGCTCCTTATTCTCTCTCACCCGCCAGCCCCATGCGTGGCCAGAATCTAGCCTTTAATAGCTAACTGTGTGTATATAATAATCTCTGCAATCCTATCTGAATACCTTCTGGAAATATTGTCTCTCCTGAGAAGTTTACCCAGCTTGCCTTGGAGTATTTTATGTTGACACTCTGAAATGAGAGGTCTTATACTGCTTATGTGGCTCACAAACATTTATTACATGGTAAAAAGACTTCCTTAAAAAAATCAAAGCTTTTAACATCAGGCAAGGCAGTTATACCCTACATTAGCGGGTCACTCTTAGTTGAAATGGCAGTGTTGTAAAATTAGAAAATATCTCTAGACATGGATGGGACTATCTAAATATCCAGAGGTCCTGAGATAATACTGTATATATTCTGACTGGTGTATTACAGATGCACTTACAGTACTGGGGCACTGTGATGGGAAGATCAAATTTAAAATGTTTAGGGCAGGAGGAAACCAGAGCTTTCATTTGATAGATGCACTTTAGGTGGCTAACAACTGGGAAAGTTATCTCTGAGTTTTGATAATCCGTCTCTGCCTTTTAGGACGGCAGATCTGTTTCTTATGCATTCTCTTTAATGTGAAAAAGATTCAGATTTTCATTCTCTGCCCTACATACTCAGGTTATAGAGAGAACATCCTATTTTTATAGCTTTGAAGCCAAATGGCTGTGCAGAGGCTGATTTCTCCACAAATCATTCTCAGAATTTTTTTCCCCAAAGGGATCAGCATCTATTTCCCCTAATATCTGCCTTAAAAGAAAGGGACAACACAACTAAGAAGACTCTGAATTTCACCTGTCTAAGAGCAGTGTGAATATTATTCAGTCCTGGTGGTAACAGCTGGCATTACTGAAACTATTGCCCAAATATAGAAAAGTGGTCCTTGAAAATGATTCAGTGAATCGCAGAATAACTGGAAAAAATAAACATATTTTTAACTAGAAAAAAGCCTCTGTGTTCTTTTTCCTCCACGTGTGGCTGCATTGTTTTAAGTTTGAATATAGCCCGTGACAGCTGAATAAGGCTTTATTTATTACAAACAGTTTGGTTCAAGAACTGATGGAAAGCACATTTGTATCTACTTTGTTACAAATGCTGACCACATTCTGATTTAGACAAAGTGCTAAAGGGATTAAATGCACAAACATCTGCCTGGAACAAATGGCTGCAAACACTCTACACGTGTTTTGCTCCCATTGGAGCTCATCAGCACAAATCCTCTTTCTTGGGTAGGTTTAGACACTCAGTGTTGGGGTAGCTCAGTATTTTATTGTAAATAGTGAAATAAGAAGATATTTTCCCCACAGATGATTTGTTGCTAAGACTTTTGGGGAACTCATCTGGGAAGCTTGTCTTGGGATCACTTTTAATATTTCATTGCAGACTTTAGAAGGAAATTGTTTCATTTATGTAAACACAGTGCAGGATAATAACATTGTTTTATAGTGCTGTGTAAAACAAGTAAGTCATACAGATTTATACTTTGAGGGCTCTGTTAGTAGTTAATCTGCTGCTGACCACCTGCGGAGGAGGACTGGAAGAGTTGTCTTTTGATCTCTTTTGTGAAATGACCTTTCAGGTTGAAAAAAATATAAAAGAAAATAGATGTGGACGAACCTTAAAAGGTTTGGTACAAATATTCTGTTTGGAACTGTTTGGTCCTTTAAAAAAAGTTGATATAGGACATTAAATGTATGAAAAAGGGTAACATCTGTGTTTTAGGTCAAGAAGGATCATCACACATTAATGTAACTCAGCTAACTTCTTACAGGTCACTGAGACACATTGCTGATCTGTTAGAGTAATTTGTAAAAATTCTGTATTCTCAAAGAAGCCTAAAGAAACAAAATGTTAATGGAGATAGAATGTAATTTTAACTTCATTCTTCTATACTTATTACTTTGCCTAGAGGCTACTGCCTAGTTGCAGCATTCCTATGCATTACATACAGTAGACAGTGCTTCTTATAACATCTGCCCCTGGTCTTTTGTAATCAGTTTCTGGCCTTTTCCTTATGTAGGTGTAAGAGATATTTTACAAGGGCTGGTAGAAGGACATAATTAACTTAATATAAATCTATTTGAACAGAAAGAGCCACATTTAAACCCATTTAATAAAAGTCCAAATTTTCAAGTCCATCTTCATTGCACCAGCAAATTTTGAAGATTCATCTATGTGCCACTAAAACAGAAATTTCATTAGTCATTTTGCACAGGCGTAAATGATCACATAAAGTTTATGGTAGCAGAGAGTAGTCTTTCAACTTCTGACTGGATCAGATGCATATTCTGGATATGTTCATACTTCATTTTTTTATAATGCTGAATTTCTTTGACTTATAGTAACAATAAAGTGCCTCTTCTTGAAGTTTCACATGTCTGAATATCAACAGGCATACTTCTTGTATTACTTTAATCAGCTGAACATCCAGGAGGTATCTAGAATACCCTGAAGGACTTCATGCTGACAATATCTGTTTCAGCTCTATATGTGGACTTGAAAAGGTGCAAATTAAGCAGCATTATTTTCTTTTTTTTTAACTCTGCTCTTTTGAGAGTTCATGCTGAATAAAGGATTTCGCCCAGAGCAACAGTAATTTTTTTCTAAAGCACCTAAGTCCAGTTTCCAAAGTTGATAGAGGCACTTCAGCTCCTCAGCCGCTTAGATGCTTTTGAAAATGGGATATAGGTACTTTTGAAAAATGTGCCCCAAATCTCCCTAATGGAATGCTGGATCCAAGTTTTCCTGAGCATGCTCAAAAATTGATCAAGCCATGTACACTACATTATGCTCACTGATGTCCCCACTGTATCATAAAGTAATGTCTTTTGGGGGGATAGTTACACACAACTTGAGATATAAATTGCATCCTTTTTAGTTGAGTATTTTCTGTGTGCTAGATGGCTCAAAATCCTTTGGCAGTCTTAAAATACCTTCAAATATTCAAAACAAGCAAGTAGTTTATGCACATTACTACCTACCGAAACTCTAAATTTAAATCATGACTATTTGCATTTCCAGACATTTGAGTCTCAGTTGTATTACTTGCAATAATGCTGTTACTATGGCTTATCTAAGAAGTATTGCAAGTGAAAGGCAATATTCTTAGGAGTGCTAACCCCTTGCTCCTCTCCCTCTCCCAAAACCCTTTCTATCTCCCAATATTGACCATAATCAAAGGTATTTGGGGGATATCTTTTGGCAGCATGAGGATTTCAGTTCTAGATCATTTTGATTTTTTTCATACCATAAGAGAGAAATTTATTGATACGACTGAAGGTGCATTGGATTCTAAGCATTTTTACTGGAGCAGAGAGGGTAACAAATAATTTAATATGAACAAAGTTCTTAAGATTTCCTGGAATTTAAATCTTTCCTAAGTTCTCCCAAGACTTCTTTTTACTGTATAGTTCCATACATGCTAACCAGTGGAGATTAGAGATGTGCCAGGTGCTATATAACTCATTCCTGGTTGTGTGCAATGGATGATCTGAAATTGCATATGCTAAAGAGGAAGGGTGAGGTCCCAGAGGACTACAGGACAAACATAATATTTATTTTTAAAAAGGAGACTAAAAAGGACCTGGAAGATTTTAGACCAGTCAGCCTAGCTTCAATACCTGGAAAGACACTGGAACAAATTATTAAAGAATCAGTTTGTAAGTACCTGGAGGAAAGTAGAGTTATAAGGAATAACCAGCATGAATTTGTCAAGAACTAATCATGCCAAACCAACCTATTTTCCTTTTTTGACAGTGTTATTGGCCTGGGGGATGGAGGGAAGGAGTAGATGTGATATAGGCTGATTTTAGTGAGGCTTTTGACACAGTCCCACATGACATTCTCATAAACAAACTAGGGAAATGCAGTCTAGATGAAATTACTATATAGTGGGTGTACAACCGGTGGAACTGACCATATTCAAAGAGTAGTTCAAATGGTTAGTAGTGAAACTGGGAGGGCATATCTAGTGGAGTTCCACAAGGGCCAGTCCTGAGTCCAGTAAGACAAAGGAGGTAATTTTTCCACTGTGCTCAGCCCTGGTGAGGTCTCAGATGGAGTACGGGTGCTCTGCTTTAGGTAAGATATGGACAAATAGGAGAGAGTCCAAAGGAGAGCAACAAATATGATAAAAGGTTTAGAAATGTTAAGAGGAAATGTTACAAAAACAAGCAAGTTTAGTTTTGAGAAAAGAAGACTGAGGGAAGACCTCATAACAGTCTTCAGATATGTAAAGAACTGTTATAGAGAGGATAGTGATCAATTGTCCATGCCCACTGAAGGTAAGACAAGAAGAAATGGGATTAATCTGCAGCAAGAGCCATTTAGGTTAGATATTAGGAAAAATTTTGTACTGTAAGGATAGTCAAGCTCTGGAATAGGCTTCCAAGAGAGATTGCGGAATCCCCATCATTAGAGGTTTGTAAGAACAGTTGGACATCCATTTATCAGGGATAGTCTGTTTACTTGCTGCCACCTCAGGGAGCTGGACTTGATGACTTCTTGGGGTGTCTTCCAGCCCTGCATTTCTATGATTCTGCTTTACCAATATTTGGTTGTGCGCACTGTTTGCAATTAAAGCTAGGCAATAATTACCCACAAAATATCAAATAGCAAACATATCCACCTAATTTGTCTGCAAGCACTTGTATGTTCATATAACAAGCTAGCTGCCTCCAGCCCTCTTGGAGGAGAACTAAAGTACCCTTAAGCAATATTTTTCAACAGGCCACATTTTATTTTCCAATTTTTCAGCTATAAGGTATCAAATTGCATGAGTCTTCTTGTAGTCTGATGCATATGTTTCAATGTAACAACTTAACACTGATTTCACAAACAAATGACTGAGGTATGTATTAAAACCAAGGATTAGAAATAAAGTATCTAGAAATGTAATAATATAGAAATGTCCCCAGTAGCTATGCATACACAAAACTCTGTCTACAAAATATAAAATACCCTTCTGTTTTCTGAGTAGCTTTGTTGAGATGATGCCATGTATGTGAGTACTGCCCTAGAAGAATTTCCAGGACATATGTTGCGAAGTAATCCATTTACTTTCTTCTTTACGTAATGTTACTCCAGGAAGAATTCATTTGCAGGAGTAGAACTTCTGAGGACTCTAAAATTCAGAGATCCAGTCTTTCTACCCAAAGTACTAGAAATATTATGTATACAGACACTCAGCCTCTGGAAGTCAGTTTATTAACCTAGGAATAGTCTAACTGTAATCTCATTCTATAATAGTCGAACGCTTCGGTAATCTCTATCATTTTGACACTTAACAGTGAACATAGAGATTCTATGCACTATGTGTGATGAACTGACAAAAAAATTAAAAGCATTTATTCTGTACATATTAAAGGCCTGCATCTCTATGATGTTATGATCTCAAAATTGCAGGAACAGCATTAAATTATAGTGATGTATTTACAAATGCGGGTAACAAAATACCACCCTTGCCATAAATGCCTCTCTTTCTGCACTTCCCTCCACTTGTGTACCCAGGTAGGGGCAAATATAATCTGTTTCTAACTTCCTACAGGTTAGAAGTGCATGAAGTGGGCAGGACACAGAGATCCTTCTCCACTATGAGTCCCCCACACCAAGGCTGGTCACAACTGTAGTACCTGCTCTTATTTGAGTTCAAATATAGTGCAGGGTAGCAGTGCTACCCCTGAGAACAGGGGAAGAGATGGGGCTATGGTTCTGCCTCCTTCATGTCAAGAAGCAGAGCTGGCTAGGACCTCAACCCTGCCAGGTGCTGAGCACCCACAACTTCTGCTGACTTCAGTGGGTGTGATGTGGTCAGCAGCACCTTCTAGGACCAAGCCCTAGCTGCAGAGCGAGCACTCTGCATGCTCTTTAAGAGTGTAGAGACTGCCATGTTTCTCTGCATTGTAATGAGCTTTGATGATACAGCCTCAATTAAGGAAGAATGCATCCCTTTCCTGGTTTGAAAGCTTCTTCCCATAATCAAATATTTTACTAAGTTAAATTGCACAAGGTTGCATTACTGATTGTCCTCACATGTTGTGAAGGCCTGTGCTGATGTGTCATGCCTATGATAAATCACAGACTCTCTGGCATGTCCAATGTGACACAGGCCTGACTTCTTATGTAAATGATACTGATACGTCCGGAACTTGGGACTTTTTCAGAAAAGAAAGGTTTCAATTACCATTTTTTTGAAAAAGGCATAGTTTGTAAACTGGCTTCTCTTAAGGACCTAATCTTTGATTCTTAAAGTCTTCAGAGTAGGGACTGTCCTTTTGTTCAGTGTTGTACAGCACCTAACACAATGGGGTACTGGTCCATGATGGGGGGCCTTAGGTACTACCACAGTATAAATAATAATCATAAATAATTTCCTCATAATATTAATTCATTATTATTATTATTACTACATGATTTTTGCGATTGTCTTATTTTACAGCTGAAACAAAGCAAAGGGTATTTTGTGGCTACAGGGATAGAGACATCAGACAGGTACTTTTCTCCCTAGCATATATTTGATGTTTCTGCTCCCATTAAAGTCAATGGAAGTTTTGCCATAGACTTAAATGGAAACAGAATCAGGCCCTTAGGACCTTTTTCGCTCCTGCACTATTCCAATATTACTGGGAGCAGTGGAGTTTCACTGGTGTAAAATTGAAGTGAAGCAGTGATGAAACAGACCCTTAATCTATATCCTATTCACATCTGTGCAGATTCTGTAGGAGATCTTATTTTATCTCTCTGAATGAACTGAATGTTTGGAGTCTGTATTTATGTGCTAAGAGGAGAAAATATGCCCACAGTTCATTCGCATAATGAACAGGATGGGAAAATAATTCTGTGGGGACTAACATTGTTTGGTTTGTCATGAGACATGCTTGACATTTACTGCTTTGTCCCTTTTGTGCTATTGCAATACACTGTTAAAAGATTGTGCCATAAATCTGAAAGAATGTTTTGCAAAGTTCATATCTGCATTTGCTACCTTTAATATTAATAGGAGGGTATCTTTAAAGTGAGTAAATTGAGAAAGTGGCTGAAACTGTAGTTTATAAAAGAAGATTAGTGGGTTTAATATGCACTGGAGAGTAAAAGAAAAATCTTATTACTGTATGGAGAAATTACCTCATAAAGAAGCTAATACAGCAGGCTAGGGAGTAATTTTTAACAAGGTTTTTATGATGCACAAGTGTAGGGAAGTTAATGAACTTATCTTTCTAGTTATTTTCAGATTGTAACAATGCTTTTCTTTTCAGTTCTTGTGCTTTAAAAAGTAAAACACATTTAATCACTTACAATAAAACTAACTCATTACTTTGATAAATCAAGGAAAATCCTATACTGTTCAGTTAGATGTTTGTGGCAGTAATGCTAGAAACTAGAGCAGGTGATTATATTAAGTATGGAACAGAGCAAAAAGTAAACTGCTTGCGTTATGTATTGTTGAAATTAAAAGATGCCACATTGTCAGTGAATGTTCATTTTTGGGAGGATCTACTCTGGTTTTGATAATACGACTTAGGAAAAAAAGACTAAAGTAAGGCGTGAGGCCAAGACTTGGTTTTAACAATTCCACTCATTGCAAAATAACCATGTGGTTTTTGACATTCATAAAACAGACATCTGAAGAATGTCACATCCAACAGCAAAGAAACCATGGGGGGAGTTGGTAAATACAGAATGTCCATCTGTCAGCACCCCAGCATGGCATGCGTAGGTATTGTGTAGGAGGAGTATGTCCACATTTTTCTTCCAAATGCAAAGACAGACTGCTGAGTAAAACAGTTCAATCTTGATATTGATTAAAGAGATGTGCTCTCCTTCTATACTATAATGACTGCACTTGAAATTAACTCAGCAAAGCTCCAAAGGAAAGATCTCACTTCAGGTTTTTAAGTACAGATGTACTAAAACAGAAATAATGCATGGTTGGAGATACCACCAAAAGTTGACACTATAGGGTAAACTCACCTAATTGGGAGTTTATCTAAACTATATCTGCATAGACTGGAATAATGTTAAGGATCAAAATTATTCACAAAGTACACTATAGAAATATGGGGAAAGAAGAAAAATGGAGGGTGATAACAAGAAAATAAAAGTTGGTTGTTTCCTGACTGAGCAATGGAGAAGGATGAAGTTTCGGGGTTGATTTTCTTTTGTTGATGAGAACATTCTTCTATTTATATGTATCAGCAAGGAGTGGAAGTAGGATGTTCCCCACTGTTTTAATATTCTGAGTAAGTTAGTGACAAGCAAGTTACACACAGAGCAAAGCATTCAAGTATCACCACACCCTTGATAAATCATAGTTGCCACTGTTTACTGCACAAACTACGTGGGCATCATTGTCTGATCCAATCAATCTAGGGACTCCTATAGTTAAGAGGATGCCATGGCCCAAAAATAACTGCTATAATTACTGTAGTCTACCACCGGGGGGGAGGGGAGAGGTATCAGTTTTTCCAAACAGTCCACAGTTCTATGCAACTGGAAAGCACCAGATTCCCAAGTAATATTGCATGGGGATGCACACTGTTGGTGAAATAGTGATTTTAGGAGTTAAATGAATAGTGATTAAAGGAGTTACTGGGGAGTAATCCTGATGGGAACTTATACTTTCTTCCAACACCTTCAACATGTCACTTACGTTATCTTACATTCAGTGGGTGAAATCCTGACCCCTTTGTAATCAAGGGAAAAATTCCCATTGACTTCAGTGGAGCCAGGATTTCACCCAGAGAGCATGACTCTTCACTCTCTTACACTGATGTGACTCATTTTTAAGTGAGGATCAAGCCCAGAGTGTGACTGCATTAGGAGATGAGGAGAGGTAATATCTTTTATTGGACCAACTTCAGCTGATGAAAGAGGCAAGCTTTTGAGCTTACATGAAGCTTGTCTCTTTCAAAAACAGATGGTGGTGAAATAAAAGATATTATTTCACCTACCTTGTCCCTCTAAGATCCTGGGACCATCCAGCTACAAACAAACCAGTTAGGACTCAGTAAAACTCCTTTACCACTCAGTTACATTTCTTTAGAAATACACTATCATGAAACTGATACATGGGCTCCTGTCTTTATGGGAGAATGACTAGAGAGGGAGAGAGATGTCTGTTCTAAGCATCAGTGCATCAACTTCATCTATAAAAAATTCAGTATACTCCTCCTTTTCTGATTTTGAGGTAGTCAGGAGAAAATGTCTCTCTCTTAAGTAAGGATCTGACAGTACAGCTAACATAAAGCCATTACTTTTATCTGTTCTACCATCCATTTGTCCATCAGGAAAGCAGGTAATTGATATAAGACTGACCCTGGCTGCAGTTGGATGAGTTGGCCTGACACTGCTTTTAGAGCATAGACTTTCTTGGTGGCAATCAGAAGGAACATCAGAATCAGACGGAGGTGCTCTTTTATGGGCTATTAAGCTAAATGGAGAACAATAGCCAGTCATGCGACAGGAGAATTGCAAGGTAATGATATATTCAATTTTTAATACTCTCTAACCAGGTGTACACACACTAACTTACTAGGCAGAATTATATCAGGTTTATATATTCTGAATAAGTATTTGTATTGCATTTTTAATGTGATGGGCTTGGGTGAAGGAGTCGCAAGACTTTATCAAGTGGTTGAAGTAGGTGCAGCCTTTACACATTACCATTAACATGGTCATAATCTGCCCTTCATGCACAAAGAAATGTCACAATCAAAGTTCAAATGAGTAAACCCAGAATCTCTTTTGTTATACGACTATCATGGTTTTCAACAAAGAAGGTGACTCTGAAATAGGCTTTGAGGTGGTCCAAGCACCAACCAGACGTTGCAGATGATTTCAAATGTTCCCAGTGTACATGCAAGAAGGGAAGTCTACCATTTGCACCATAGCCATTATCTGAAGTGTATGTAAATGCTGGTGCTGCTTCTTTGTAATGTGGGGTAGCTATGGTAGACTCATAAGTTCTGAAAGAAATAAGAAACCCTGGGTTTTAGGCTTAGTATTAACCTAGTCGGAGAAAGATATGCAATTGTTTGTCCTCTGAGCTATATATCAGTGGTAATATATAAACTTTCCCTCTTCTTGTGTTTGTTAGAGCAGGTCTTTGTAATCAAACTACAGCAAATGCTAGAAAAGGATGCTTGGAGTGAAGCATCACAGGATCAGTATACTGAACAAACCTTTAGAAGCCAATTTACTGTATATTAGAATATGGCTGTAAACAAAGGTCAGCCATTTCTGCTATTTTTTGGTTTATAGACTACGTGGTAGGACGATTTCTGGAATATACAGCCGCCTTCTGGAAAATCTCATCTAAGAAAACTGGAGTTTTCCTATCCTGGTTAAGCTTTTGACTGCTCATATGAAACATGTCGATGGAACAGTCATTTTTGTAAGAGTGCTCATGCTCAGTGCCTCTAACAGGGAACTGTGGCAAAATAATGAGTGTGATGCAAATCCAGAGGAATTCTTCTCTTCCTACCCTTTTCTCTAATAGTGCAAGTCCAGTGATGCTGCCATCCAGCAGCAGGTGTATCACTATATAAATACACCTTCTGAAGAAAGTAAGGCTCCATAGTCACAGTGTCCAGAGTACCCACATTTCCACTCAACTTACCTGCACTATGTGGGGAAGACAAATTACATATCAAGAACCATCATGATGGGTAAAATGGCCCTAAACAGCTTGTGGGTGCCTCTTTTGGGGATAGCTCACTGATTCTGAGAATAGAAAATAAGATTTTTTTCTCATATCAATGAGGAAATATTAGCCTTAGCATTAGTGCTGCCAGATCAAGATGAGTGACTTTTCTGCTGTGGCCTAGTATCAGAGATTTTGACCCATTTTCCAGCCTTTTCTGTAAGGTGTAATTCTTGCTGTGCTGGATTGTGGAGTATTACAGAACTATCAGTATGGCATCACCTACTTCTAGTACAGCTCTGTCTATAGGCCTCAGCATAATGGTGGCACTACATATCTCTACCTTCATTTCACTGTCACTATGTGTAGGTCAATGCCACGTGTTTTATTTTCAGTACTGACGCTGGATTTCTAGTAGTAAAGGGCCTGAAAATCCAAATTAAAGCACCCTCAAACTTTGGTTTAGAAATTGGTTCACAATCTGAAACTTGCAGCTGACCTCTCTCTCTCTCATGGGCCAAACGAACTACAAATATCCCCAAATTTCATAGAAGTTTGCATTCAGGTCTGACCTGTATAGCTTGGCCTTATCTCTAATTTCTGGTAAACTACAGACACATCTTGGAATAGAATGCATCGAAAAATGAAATACACCACTGTGGTGTTATCAGGAGCAGATTTGGGAGGGTCTCTTTATTTATTTATTAACCGTGTTCCTTTCTTAACTGATACTTTCATCCCAGGCTATGTTTAATGCCTTGGTGATTTAGGATCAGTCCTTCAGTGACAAATTTTTACAAGAGAACAAGCCCACCCTTCTTCCTCTGCCTCCCCTATAACTGTGTTTTCTATTCCTTCTTGTTCAATGGAAACTGACTGAGGCTGGAGATTGGAATTTTTGTCCTGCTGAGAATATGAACAAAATAAATTGACAGTGTTTTATTCCCCCTAGAGTAAGAAAAATCAGACTTTGTGGATGCTGATGACTCAGAGACAGATGATTTACTAAAACACACACATTTACAAATGTATGCCCTTGAGAGGTCAGCTGCAAGTTTCAGCCAGCAAGTTTGGTCCTTGGCTTTGGTTGCTAAAATAAAAAAAAGGTGCATTAATTTTGCTATAAATATGTACAAAATAAGTTCTGTGGGTATCTAATGAATATGTCTGATACAAATATATTTTATCTTATTGTTTAGAAGTTCTTAAACCACCCTCATCACTTTAATATCTGAGCTGCTTCCAGTGGTGCATTAAGAGACATGACGAACATCTGTCATGTATGGTTAGAAACGCGCTGTCAGATGATGAATACTGTGTTTATTTGCAAACTGAAACCTTTAGAAGAGCTATAGTTGTATTTCTCTATATATCTAACGGGGAAATCAATAAAATGTCAATATTTTTAACTGGTATTGTTGGAAAGAAATAGGGTAGTGAGACAGTGGGCCAAGTTTTGATCTCAGTAGTACCGAAGTAAATCAAGAGTAATTACACTCAAGTCAAACAAGCTATTCAAGGTTTACATAGACATTTTCTCTGTCCTCTCCAAAACATACCACACACAGAGTAACAATAATTTTTTGGGGAAATTTGGTGATTTTTACTGCGCAATCTGTTGCTGAAATCTTAAGCAAATGAGTTGACAAACTGTGATCTCTCTCTCTCTCTAAATCCTGTGTATGTTGTTGAAGAACTAACTGCTTCTTTAGGTCTTGTAGACTAATTAATTAGTCAAGCCACAAGCTAGAAAGAAATTTTTAACAACCCGTCTCCAAGAACAACCACTGATCTGCCTTTCCAGAGATGAAGGGATGCAGAGTAAACTCAGGTGGAAATATTACTTGAAGTATCACGAAAACACTTTCTCTCAAGTTTCAATCAACTTCATGGCTTGAGCTTGGACAGAAATATTACAAAAACAGCATTTCATGGAGTATTTCTGCTTCCAGACCCAACTGAAACTAAACCCACATACAAAAATAACCCAAACCAAAATAAACATAACATTAAAACAAACAAAACAATTTCACTATATTTTTTGAACCAGAAAAGGTTCATTCTCTTCATTTTTTATCTGAACTTTTGCCCATCCACAGTTGGAAGTAGACACTGTGTTCCATGGACCATGGAACAGATGGGGAAGAGTCATGTGAATATTGAAAAACATTTCTCACAAATATGTGTTCAAATTTTTTTAATGAATTTTCTTGAACAATATGCACTCCCCATCTGCATTTACATTATGTGAATAATCAAGCTATTGAGTTTTATTTGCACAAATGTCTTCAGGAAGCAAATTTCAAAGAGATGTGTAAAAGTATTCATGAAAAAACATGGTTTTAATATGCAAGCACAAGTTGATTTGGCATTATTATTGCCAGAACGTAACTTGACCCCTTCCATTTTATCTCTTCATGTACAGCCATTACTGCTAGCCGTACCAAGTTGAACAAACCTGGCAATAGCATGTATCCTTGTCTCATCCCTGGGAGCATCCAGAACCATCCCATCAACTTCTTGTCTACTCTCACCACATTCATCAAGTTGCTATAGATGTTTTGTATCAGATTGATCAATTTCTTGGGGATGTCACACATTCTCAAAACTTCCCATACCTCTTTCTGTCTGATGCTATTCAAAGCCTGTTTGAAGCCTATACAATTATTTTAGCAGGTTTGGTTGTGTTGCATACGCTTCTCTGATATCTGTCTTATCACAAATACCTGATTTATTGTACTTTGTCCTGATCTAAATCCAGCCTGTTCCTCTGCAAGTGCCACTTCCACAGACCACTTCATTCTCCTCCGTCTTCATGAGTGCTTTTCCTGGCACATTCAATGAGCTGATTCCACTCTCTCTCATCTCCTCTTTCATAGACTGGTTTTTTTTTAAATTCTGTACTTGCTTTTGTTTGTAAATCTTATTGAATCACCTTTACCAAGTGTCCCTTGCCTGCATGCTGCAGCTCTGCAGTTATGTTGTCTCTTCCAAGTGCCTTTCCCTTTTTCAAATTTTCTGTTGAGAGCTTTATTTTTTCCTTTGACAGTTCTGTCATCCCCTCTTCTTCATTTGTACTAGGAAGCTTTTTCAGGACTGTTTCATCTCCTGTGTTCTGCACATTGGACAGTTCTTCACAATATTAGTTCCATTGCCTGTTCTTTGGTTGTTCACACTCCATTCTTTTATCTTGCAATACAATCCCATGTCACATTTCTCTTCAAATATTCTTTAGCTTTTTAACGTTCTTCACTTATCCAGTTGTTACTGTCTCTTTCCTTTATGTTTTATCTCTCTAGTCAACCTATTGTACTTAACTCTTAGACTAGGACAGTAAATACATTAGATTCACAGACAATATTGACCTTATAGCATTGACCAAGGAGGTTCTGCAGAAAATAACTGACAAGGTACACTGGGAAAGGCAAAAATTCAGACTGAAGATTATCACAGAGAAGACAAAAATATGGTAATTTGAAGACAAAAGGAAAAGGTAAAGATCAAAGTTGCATACAAAGAACCAGAACAAGCATAAAAATGTGTTTTCCTTGGAGGACTACTATCAAGGAATGAGAATAGGGAAGATAAATAAAAAAGAATTGGACTAGCCACTACTGCATATAGAAAATGCTGCAAGATCTGAAAGGCTGAAGATATTTAAATAAAAACAAAAATCAGTGTATATGAGACAACTGTGGCACCAATACTGCTGTATGAGTCAGAATGCTGGAGTATGAGAATAAGGCAGTGAATGAAAGCTATTGGCTGCAGAAATTAACTGGCTGATGGGAATACTAAGAGTTTCAAGAATGCAGAAATAAAAAAAATGAAGTGATAAGAAAATAGCACAAGAAATAATGATGTTAGAGAAGATTTAAGAAAGATAACTGTGGTGGTTTGTACACATGTCAAGAATGGACCCAGCAAGGATACCATTCATAGTGATACATACCAGATTGCTTTGAAATAAAAATAGAGGAAGTTTGGATAGACTTGGTGAAGAATGATATAGAACAAAAAGGTTTAAATATGAATGAAGCTGTGAAGCTGGTACAAGATAGAGAGTAGTAGAAAGATTTCATCTGGCCCTATAGTTGCTGCTGAGCTAATGGACAGGAATCAAAAACTGCTAGAACATAATGAGGGATTTTAGTGGTATTGGGGTAGATGTGTGTGGGGGTTCATTCAATCAGAGATCAGAGCCAATGACCAGGCAACTTATCTGACCAATCACTACTAAACAACACAGCTTTAATTTGAAATATTCATGATCAATCTACAAAGAAGAAAAAATTTGAAAAGGTATTGAATGAATTTTTTATCTATCCCATCGAGCAGCATAGTTATCCATAACCATTTGTGATCAAAATCACTACTGCCTCAGGAGTGTTGTTGACAAGATCCTTCCAGAGAACCATTGAAGACACCAATGATATTAGCAAGTTAGCTAGCTGTCTCTTTAACTGATCAGCAGTACTGATACGTATTGATCACTATCTTAATTCTTCTTTCTGGAGGGCTATTCAGTATATTACATTTACAAGGAAAAGCCAGCAACAACAACAAATCATGGGAAAGTTTTGTGACAACTATCATTCTGATTAACTCTCTTTCTTTCATACACACACACCCTGAGGCACAAAACCAGAAAATCAGACTATTTACAAGTCCAGAAATCTCCCTATTCCATGAACATGATTGCTGCACTGATGGGAAAACACACAATCACAGATGCAGCCACCCACTACTTAGGGCCTTCTGACTAATCTAGTTCTCTAATTTACTTCTGTCATGTGCCTGTCACTGTACTATCTCATCACTGAGTATTGTCATGACCCTGTAACTCAAACAATCAGGCTTGGAAAATCTCTTTGAAACTGAGAAGATCTAGAAAGTTTGGCTACTGGGTAAGTGTCTGCAGATGTATATTACCAGTGCCAAATGTTTCTTGGAACTGACACAATGGAACATATACATATGTAGTTAATCCTATCATAATCAATGGGACAACAGCTTTCCTTTGAGACCCTGCATAATGATTCCAGGATCATGAACCCAAACTCTTATAAGGCCTGATGACAGTATCCTTTAGTTCATTTGATCAATTAAAGGGAAAACCTTTAGCATCCTGACAACGCACTTCAGGTTCCTAGATAAATCAGGTGTTGCATTATATTATATACCTCACTAAAATCAGAGATATTTCTTACATGGTGAATATTGTATAGCAGTGCCATGCAAATTGGAATATATAAACTTGAGGAAGCTGAGATGAACCTGTCAAACCAGGATTATCTGTAAGGCAATTGTAGATGAAAGCAATTTGTGTGAACACAGTGCCTAGGATGAGGATGCTAGAAACCAAAGACAGCGAGGGACTTCTAAGATTAGTGCTGTATTTTATTCAAGAATGGACACAATCCAGGGAATGAATGTGTGTATTATGTACAAGGAGTGGCTTAAATATCATGGGGTTTCTAAGGACTGGTAATGTAGACTATATTTAATGAGAAACCTGGAGAAAAAAAGAGTGCATTGCAGAAAGACATAAAATAAAAACCTTATATTCATACCTCTGCAGTAACACCTCACAGAAAATAGAGAACAATTAGTGCATAGGTGACCCACAATGGACATGTGCACAAAATAAAATAACTCCTCAGGATGGAAACTGTACACTCTTAATAACATAATGTAATGAAAGTAGTGTGCTGGGTGAGAAGGCATTAAATAGAGCTGAGTCCCCTCACCCCTGTTGTCTGGAGCAGACAGAGTGGTGGTGCTGCATAGCCTGTGATACTGTATAGCTGGTGGTCCTGTATAGCTAGTGGATTCTGGCAGGTGCTGGGATGGGGAGATGGCATGACTGCTTTTGGGCAATCTAATTCCTGATCTTCCGTCACTTCCCCAGATAGAAACAGTTCTGATGCAGGGAAGAGCTGACTGCTCTGACCCCTGCAAGTAGGACCATGGCCAGGTCTCATATCACTTCAGGGAGACCAACTGCTGTCACTTAACAACACAGGAAATCATCACTGAATGAAAAGTCACACTCATATACCATCTTACAGTTCCTAAAGCAAAATGGAGGTATAAAGGAACTGTTAATACATAGGGTACAATACACAATTAAAGGAATGCAGCAAATGTTGTAGGTAAATGTATCAAGTATATTTCCCACTGAACAACAATGCTAGTGAATAGCTAAACAGCTACAATAGCAGGCATATAATTCTGGGGTTTATTGCTTTCCTCTGCATAGGTAAATATAGGAGAGCAAAAAGCAATGAGCTAGCAAAGGGATCATGGAATGGAGAGTGTGACTTTATGGCATGCTCCTTTTCACACATCTGTGTAGAAGCCGCTCTGCAGGGATTAGCCTGAGTGAAGACAGAGGCCAAGCCTGGGGTGGAAGTGGGCAGAACAACAATCATTCCTTCTCAACCCTGCAGAATTCTTAGTACTCAGTACTCAGTAATGCTCTGAGAGCAGGTCCTTTAATAGGCAGTGTTGCATCACCAGCTGAATAAAGGACAGTGCGCACTTACTGAGAAGTTGGATGACGTGCGTAAATCTACTTCTATGAATTATGAGTGTTCATATGTGAAAATTGGTATTTTCTTCAATATTTTTGATCCAGGATGAAATGTTACTATTTGTGCCTCTGATGAATAAAGTTCCTTTTACAGAGGAAATGATCAAATTTCCACAGTTAGGCAAAATAATAAATTTGCATGAATTTTCTTTAAGCAGATTTCCATGTTTAGAAAGCAAAATGGCAGTTTCTGATTTATGCACAACATTTGGAATGACTAAGAAAAGTCTGGTTTATTTAAATGCCTATATAAATGTGATAATTTTAAATAAATATAGCCCATAAATAGGGTATAAAATAGGTCAAAGTGACCAAGGGTACAGACAAACAGAGTAGTATCTGGAAGTGGAATTGCCAGAAACACCACAATGGCCACATATGTATTCTACAATGGACAGTGAGTCAGACAGAATATTGTGGAGAAAAATTAAACTCCAAAGAAGGAGCTAAAAGGACACAGAACATAGAGGAACACTCAGCTTCTTCCCCCACCCGGTTTTTGCTTGCCATCAACAGGGGCATGCAGAACAATTCTGTGTATCTGGAGAAGGCCATGAGCCCCAGAGGTGTACTAAGCCCAGGCAGCGAGCAGGGAGCCTGGCATTAATGTGGAGGGTTTGGTTAGAAGTGAGCTCCTTCAAGTGGCAAAATTTGTTCAAGTCATTATTGTCGATGGAGGTTTTCCGGTTGTAGCCTTTGGCTGTAATCTCTCTGTCATGGGGGTTTATGATCTTTACCCTGGCCAGTTGTCTTGGGGATAGCCTCTGAACACTTTTAGTCCCTCATCTAGTCCAGGAGCGCTCAAAATCATGAGACTTGCTTGTGGCACAGAAAGGAAATGCTGTTGGCAGCAGGAAATTGGAGCCTCTGACAATGGTAAGAGTCTTTGAAATGGTGTCCTGGCGGGATTGTACAGGGACAAGGAAACACAAAAATAATATCTTAGTATTGGCTTGGTGGGGAATGGAACAGGAAGTCAGGGTTTTTCCATTGATCCACCCTGTTAGCAGCTCTTAGGCTCTCCATAAAGTTTGTTGGGTAAATTCTCCTTATTGACTTGGGGTTGGTTAGTCATTCCTGCAAGATATATAGGAGATGGGAGCATCCGTCCGGGCAGAGGTAACTAGGATATGAGAAAGATGTCTCTACAGGGAAACACTAGGAAAAGCAAAGGTATTGTCCTATTGTTGTTTCAACTACCAATAAAGCAGAACCTCAGGAACAGGATAAGTTTGGACTACATGCTGGCTGATGTGTATGCTGTTCAGAGCAGGGTGGGATCTCCACCTGCTCACAGCCCTGCTCTGTTAAAAAGCTAGTAATCCTCATAAAACTGACCTGTCTGGGTTTTTTCCATCTCTAATTTCCTGCATTCCTCACACTCTATTCTCTCTTTGTCTAGAAACTCATCTTGTTCTCTTTTGAACATACTGATTCACAAACATATGTTCTAAGTTACCTCTCTTGTCTTTGGTAACATATACCACATGCTTATATGCCATTTTATGAAATAGATTTCTTTAACCTTTCTATTTGCCTCGATTTCCTAATGTTCAGAACATAGTCTCTTTCTTTCATGTTTTTTCTTCATAAACATAATGTACAGCTAAATAATGATGTTTTAATTGAAGCCAGAACCATGGAAGACCTAATTCTTCCTCAACATATGGGATCAAATTCTGTCCTTAGTGACAATCATGCAACATTAATGAAATAAAATAAAGCCCTCTATATTTATAGGTTTGACAAAACACTATACTCTTGGCTGAAATTTGACTTACAAAGTATCAGCCTGGGTGAAACTGACATTTTAAAAACCATCCAGATAATTTATTTATGAGTTGACAAATTTTAAAATAATATGTATCTAGTCACATATTAATATGTAATGTGTGTGTATGGCTGTGTTTCTGTGAGTCCTAAGGAAACCATGTGAGTTGAATATTTAAGTCCTGGCTCATAATTTTTTGGCAATTGAATTCCTTTCTAATTTTTTTCATTAAAATTTTATTCAGTTTTCATAACAATAAATGCATGCATAAGTGTTATACACAGAAAACTGTATGTAAAGGAGAAAGATTTGATTAGAAGAGACACCAAAAAGAGGAAACAACCAACCTAGCAAAAATAAATTATGCTAGTGGCTGTTCATCTTAAATCCCAACACAGCTGAGTACATGCAAAGGACAAAGAGACGGGAGGACATCCCAGATGCTAAAGAGTCACAAAAATCAGTGGAGGTGTGCGAGTGTAACTAAAGGTAGATTTTGGCCCCACATCTATTTAGGTTTAAAAGGTTAAAAACTGAAACTAGAAAAAGGACAATCCATGACTGCAACACCTGAGTCATCTAACTACCCACAAGTATCATGCACAAACATGGTAATAAAAACAAGGTTTTGACTCATAAAGAAAACTGTTTTATTTCCAATCATTTACTCTGCAAATTGTATGTCATCCCAGATTCAACTGTTTTGCCAGAATTATGAATCTATGAAAATAGAAGTTTCATGATGAAAATGTCTAATAGCCTCTCAGGAACCTGTACAATATGCTAACTTCATGTTCCAGTAGCTTCATACTTCAGTAACATCAGCACCAGGACTCTTTCCTGGTAGCCTGGACCTGGTTGCCCAGAGAAAATGCACACTGTAGTAAATGGAGGCGGGGCAACTTAAATAAATATATGCTAAAGGAATACACATGTTGAAACCTATGCTCCCATTTATTCAAATCCTATACGAAAACTAGTCTGAAATCCAATTAAAGGAATACCTGATGAGAGAATGAAGCTATTAAATGAATAAAGTCCTACTTCTCAAATGCCAATGTGTAATGATTGCCTTAGCAGTTAAACAAAAATGTGTCAAAAGGATAAACTGGAAGTGAGCCAATTGATGGCAAGACTGCACATGTTGTGGAACCATCTCAAAGGAATAAACACAATGAAAAAAATATACTGACTGTATACTAAGGCTGTGCATTTCAGAGAGATTCACTGTATTAGCAGCTTCCTCATTCATGTGGATAACAGGTTTACTTATGTCTTTAGAATTAATGCTATCACACTGCAGCAATTCTAAGTATAATGATAAATAGAAAGTATAGAAAGGCTAATATCTGAGAGCTGGTGAATTTTAAAGGATCAGGATTGAGCCTGATTTTAAAGGATCAGGATCAGGATTGATTTTTAGGGAGATGAGATTGCTTGATATGAAAAAAATCTCATAGAATGAAAACATTAACTGTCTATGCACTGCATATTTATATTCCTATAATTTGACTTCTAGGTTTACTAAATCATTATTAAGGTTTTTATTCCCACCTCAAAGCTTAGATGCTTTGGAGCTTGTAAAATTAGGGTTGATGAGCAACACTGTACAACATATTTAGATTTTTTAACACTTTTTCATAACTTAAATTTAAAATGTCAGGGCCAGCCAGCACCTAGCTACTGTGAATTATAACTAAAGAGATTCATATCAACTGAGGATCTAGCCCACAAGGTAAAATGTATCAAAGAGGAACATAAAACAATCATGTTTTATTAAAATACAATTATGAACAATTTTCTAAAATAAATACAAAAAGTGGGTTTCATCTAAAATTTCTAACTTCCCGGTGCTACCTGCAGAGGCTTAGAGTGAATACTAGCGTCCTCTTTCAATGTCAAAGGCCTTCTGGAGTTTAGAATGTAGCCGATTTGTTTACCATTCACTTGCCTAGTCGAGGAAGCCTCAGCTGGCCTGCAATGGCCATACGGTTTGGGGCAGTATTTACATTGACCCTTTGCAGCCACGGCTGCCTGCAGCTCCCAGTAGCTGTGGTTCACCGTTCGCAGCCAATGGGAGCTGCGGGAAGCGGCATGGGCTGCTGGTTGCCCACCATTGTTATAAGTCCTTCTCTTTTATGAGCACCAAATATAAATAATACTTCAAGCAAGAAACAAATAAGCAGAAGACCCTGATATTTTCATGGTTGTGATCACACCAGAAAGCTGTTTCACCATTTATTATGCAATTAGTGTCGATTCCCCCTCCTGTACCCTTCCACTCTCAATAAAACCAAAACAGTTTCCATTATGATAAATTAGGACAGCCAAGGGTTTCAACTGGCATTAAAAGCTGCTTTATGTGAGGAGTTCAGAACTGTTACTGAATGCCTCCCAGTGAGAAATATTTGCCATCTATAGGGGTAAAGGGAGAATGGAACACAATAGCCACTAATTTGCATCTGAACTGAAGTGGCAGCTGTTTTGAAGAGGCAACATTTTTATTTTTCATGAAAATGTTTGTAAACAGGTGGATTTTTGGTTAGTCTGCACTGAAGTGTGTGTCTGGACAGAGTTTGTCATTATCTAAATTAGTCCCCTATTATTTTGCAATAAACTGGACAGGAGCTGGCTTGTTTTAGCCCTTCCAGTGGAGAAGTAAGGCCAGATTGGGGTGATCCAGAGAAACACAGCTCTTTGTGAATTCCTGGTGGGAACCTAAGGCCATACCTTGGGCTGTACAATTGGGTGTAATCAGTCTGCCAAGGGAACTATGCTTTTGGGAACTCACCTTATATTGCTATGGTACTGAGTCAAGGAACGTCTCACAAGCAATGACTCATGAATTCATTCTATGAATAGATGTTGTAGGTACAAACAGAGAACCCAAGTAATAAAAACTCCACCCTCTTAAACAGGCAATCTGACTTTCTACTTCCTCCAGAACTGCAGAGTGTTCAAGGCTTCAGTAGCACCTGTGCAGCTCCAGCAAGAGGGAATGCCGTGGCAATGGAGGAGTCCCTATTCTTTTTCCAAAGGAAAAGAACATATGCATATCTTGCTGGAGATGAAAGGGAATCATTCCCCCCAAGCATTATGGGTTAGTAGGCAAGTAGGTTTCTTTGCCCAAAGAAAAACTGGCTTCTCTCCCTGCTGACCTGCATTCCAGAGCCAAATGACAAGGAATGGCCAAGGCCATGTCAGTATTGGAAGAAACTGTCTCTTTACTAGGTCACCAGAGAGCCACTGTACATGTTCAGATGCTCCACTGATATGACTTCCGAGTGTTCAGCTATCATATGCAGCAATTAGGCTGAGCAGTCTGTGAGAAGAGACAGAAGTTTGGTTGTTGCAAAAACACTATATGGCCTGCATGGAGAATTGCTCCCCCACCTTATGATCTGCTTTGCTTAATGTGATGCTATATTCCCCTTGCAGCTTCTATGAACTCTATGCCATGGATGCTGCTGAATTCAGTACTAGATATACTTAGAGTTTTGCCTGAGTAAGGACTGCAAGATTTGGCTATATGCTAATTTGAGGTAGTCTGTAAAATCTAAGATATCTTGAGGGTGTGATCAAGTACAAGTAAATTAATAAGAGTGCTACTAAGGGGTCGTCAGGGTATGGACACTATATATAGCACAAATGAATGGTGATATTTGTTTTCTCACTGCTGACCCTGACACATACAAATATTTGGTAACAGCTGTAGATTACTTCTCAAAACGCACTGAAGATAAACCCCTACAGGATAAACTAGCTGAAAGTGTTGAAGGGTTCTGTTTGAATTCATCAGATGTTCATGTGTCTCCATACAAATCAATGATCAAGGCAGGGAATTTGTCAATCAGATAAGTGAGGAAATACATTAACAGGTGTCAGACAACAATTTTCCAGGGCACATAACACTAGAGCCAATAGGCTTGTGAAATGGCAGAATCGAACTGTGAAAGACAATTACCGAAGGTGAACCAGGAGAGTATCTTCATTGTGTCTTGGTCTCGCATACAACTGCAGAGAAAAGTTCAGAGAATTTTCATTGCTTCCCCATACCACATTTAAAAAAAACCTACGCTATCTATTAATATTCATTACAAATACAGCAGCACTGAGCATTTTGACAGCGAGAGGTTCTGTAGAATTAAAAATATATACTCAGTAGAACTGGGTAGGGAGACTGTGTTTCAAACAGAAAAGAAACAGCAATATATGGTATGAAGTGGAGCTAGAGAAAAGAGAACTGGAATTAAGAAGTAATGAACAAATGCAGTAAACTAATTGATAATGATGGTAACATAATAGGGCAGTATAGAGAGGCATAGATTGACAACAGGTGTTGAATGAAAATGCTGTGGCTGGCACATCATACAAATTATGGGATTGAGGGTGACTAGGATGGATATGACTGCAGAAGAGTGCATGTTCTGAAAGCAATATATGTTTAATGGATTGCACCGGTAACAAGCAGATTAAAATAGATAGAATTAGATTAATGCTACCAAAAAATCAGCAACAATTTAGTTGAAGTTTTATGTGAATTTGCTTTGAGTATGTTCATGTTATGTTATGTCTTTGTTCCACAAATATTCTAGTAAATGAGTTTACTCGCAGGAATGCTCTCAGTTTCAGAGAGAGTGGATATTAATTAAGCAAATATTGCCGATGTTCACACAGAGCTTGTGCTGAGTATTTGCCCCAGGAACTTGATTTTACAAGTTCCCCTCATCTATTTGGAGAAAAGAAACAAAATCATGTAATATGTCTCTCACAGTTTGAATTTTAGCTTAGAATATTTGTAGCATACAGCTGACCTGAGAGGGGACACCCCTGCCACACTCCTCACCCGAAGCTGACTGGCTCGGTCAGGGTCCAGTTGAGCCTGACCAGACACTCTGCAGAAGTGTACACCTGGAGAAAACCAACAAACTGGGGTCCGAAGCGGAATGCTCGCAGAGTGCTGAGGAGATACTCGTGGTCCACCCTGTTGAACGCCTTCCCCTGATCCAGGGACAAGAGGGCGAACGACAGACCATCCCTACACCCTAATTCCAGAAGGTCCTAGACCAGATACAGGTTATCAAAGATCGTGCAGCCCAGGATGGTGTAGGTCTGGTCTAGGTGGATCACGTCCGCCAGCACGGACCCTAGCCGCATCAAGATGGCCTTCACAATGATTTTGTAGTCCGTGCTGAGGAGCGAGATGGGACGCCAATTCCATAAGTCGCGGAGGTGCCCCCTCTTCGGCAATAAGGCGAGCACAGCTCAGCTGCACGAGAGAGGGAGGACCCTGCCCAGCAAAGATTCGGCCCAGACGGTGACCAGGTCTGGGCCGAGGACGTCCCAGAACATGCGGTAGAACTCCACGGTCAGCCCGTCCATGCCCAGAGATTTATTGGTGGGCATGCGACGGAGGGCTTCCGAGAACTCGGCCAGAGTGAGAGGCAGCTCTAGCCGGTCCCGGTTGCCCGTGCTGACCATTGGGAGTCCATCCCAGAGCACTCTGCAAGCATTAAGATCGGTCGGATCTGAGGAGAAAAGAGTTGCATAGAAGGCCCTGGCCTTCTTGCACATCTCCGCTGGGTCCATGAGAGGGGTGCTATCCTCCGCCAGGAGGCAGGTGATGTGCTTCTTGGCCCCTCTCCTTTTCTCCAGGGCGTAGAAGAAGCGGGAGCCGCGATCCATCTCCTGAAGGAGCTGGATGCTGGATCGAACAAAGGCACCCATGGGCCCAATGGTCTTCTAGGGCCCGGAGCTCCTCCCGCTTCTCCCGGCACGCTCCGCAGAGGGATGGATCCTCAGGGCTGGTGGCCAGAAGCCTCTCCAGCTCCAAGACCTCCTGTTTCAACGGCCCTATCGCCGCATTCCTCCGTTGGCTGACGCCCCGGTTGTAATCACGGCAGAAGAGCCGAGCGTGCACCTTCCCCAGGTCCCACCACTGCCGCACCGAAGGAAAGTCTTGCCTCTGCCCTTGCCAGGCCAGCCAGAACTCCTGGAAGGATGCCACGAAGCCCGCATCCTCCAGCGAACTATTATTAAAGTGTCAATAGGCCAGCCCTGGCCTCTCTGCGCAGAGAGAGGCCATCACGATGGCAAGGTGGTGATCTGAAAAGGGAGTGGGCCGAACGCTGGAGGAATGGGCCCGTGAAAGGTGGAAACGTGACAGGTAAATACGGTCCAGCCAGGAGTAGCGCGACTGATGGGCCTCCACCCGGACAAAGGTGAACGTCAAGAAGTCATCCAGGTGGTGATAGCGCCAGACGTCCATCAGGGAGTGGCGATCAACGATCTCCCGGAGGACGTCCGCGGCAGCTGGGCACTGCTCGGTCCCGGAGTGGTCTCATTCCTCGAGGGTAGTGTTAAAGTCCCTGCCCAGGACCAGGCACTCACGAGGATCCAGGGAGCCGAGGAAGGTAGACGCCTGCTGATAAAAACGCAACCTTTCTGGGCCCGATGTCGGGGCATAAACGTTGACAAGATTAACCACAAGCCCATCCATACGGACCCGGAGGTGCAGCAGGCGGCCCGGCACAGCCTCGGTGACCCCCAGCACTTCGGGCAGTAGGTCGGAGGAGAACAGGGTTGCCACGCCAGCCATGAGGACTGAGAGGTAGCTAAAGCAGACCCCGTCCCCGTACTCCAGCTGCCAGCTAGCTTCAGCGGCTGGATCCGTATGGGTCTCCTGCAGGACAACCACAGAGTACCCCGCCTCCTGAAGGAAAGAGAACACCTGGCTTCTGCGGAGACCCATCCTACAGCCCCGGGTGTTTAATGTGGTAAAGATGATTGGTGCCATGAGGAAGGCTGGGGGGGGATCCTCGCTGGCAGACACGCCCACGGCCTCCGTCTGGCCGCGCAGCAATCCATGACCTACCCCGTGGGTGAGTAAAGAGTCGTGGAAGAGGCGGACCCGCTGGTAGGCCGCAGCGGCCAGCTTCCCAGTCCTCTTACCCTCCCACATGAGCGCCCTTGTGGCCCGGAGGACCTGATGGAAATCCCCGCACCGCTGGAGCGCAAGCTGGACTTTGTTAGGGGAGCCACGGACGTCCTCAAGGAAGTCCCGCAGCTCCTCCTTCAGCGCATGGGGAGGCGGGGTCACTGATCTATGACTGTTCCCCAGTGGGGGCCCTGTCACAGCCCCGTGGCCCACCGAGGTGGGCAGGCAGGGGGCAGACCCCTGACGTGGTGTCCGATGGGCTGAAACCATGCGACCTGCCCCACTCCCTGGTTCAACAGGAGGCAGCGTAAGGAAAACAGCAGCCCCCAATGGGTCGAGATGGGGAAAAACAGCTAAAGCCGCTCCCTGGGGGGTATCCCCAGGGGCGGCACTGGCAGCACAGGACGTGGAGGGGACAAGGACAGGCCTGGCATCAGGAATAGGGCAGGGGACAGGAGTAGGGTGGGGATCAGGAAGGGAACCAGGGAGGGGGGCAGAAGTAGGATCCTGAGCATCAATAGTCAAGCAGCTGAAGGTGGCCCCTCCTGGTTAGGCTCAGAGATCTGGGGAGTGGGAAGGAGACCCCCATCGATGCCGGGCTCAGCCACTATGGTTTGGGCAGTAGCCCCAGCATCAGGAGATGGATGGTTGTCAATAGAGTCCCTGCCCGGGAAGGAGATTGGGTGCTCCACACCCAAGAGGGACACCCCCTGGGAACCGGGTCCCGGCAGCAGGGCACCGGCCGTCACCTCAATGGGCTCAGCGGCCGTCAGCAGGGTGCCACCTGCAGCTGGGCTGATGGAATATTCCAGGGGACCCTCAGAGGTGGGAGCAGAAGCAGAGGTCAGGGGAAGGGAACACGGGGACAGGGGGACCGGGGTGAGGTCGCCCAGATCGAGGCCCGCTGGCAGAGGGTCGTCCTCCCCCTGCGTGACCAGGGTCAGAGCCAGGGCCTCGATCTCCTCATAGATGGAAGGGAGATCACCATCAACCACCCCGAGGCCCTCCCTGCCAGCACCCGAGGTGACGCCCACCTCGGTGCTCGCAGGGGCCTCAGATGGAAAGGGGGCGAGAGGGGCTCCCTAGGGGGCTACCACAGGAAGGGACCCCGGAGGAGGGGTGGTGTCACCTTCCGGTGCTGCCACGGCATCCCCAGCCGGTACTACACAACGGGAGTCATCAGGGGGAAAGGCAGAAGGCTCATTATTGGTGCCCCCTTCCTGCTCTTCTGGGGGGTCTCCAAATCCGAAGGATGTAACAGGGCTTGAGCCTTCCGCTTGCCCCGCTTCCCCTGCACCAAGGACCAGCCCTCCATGGCATCATCTGGGGGCTGGCTAACAGGGGTCGGGTCGGGGGGCAAGGGCGATGGCTCAGAAACTCGGGGAGGCAATGATGGGATAGCAGGAACGAGGGAGGAGTCTCCCTGGGGCGAGCCCTCTCCTACGCCCTGCGGTATCTCCGCTGCACCCTCCTCCACAGCGATGGACCGAGGAGGAGGAAGGGCAGCTTCGGGTGCCAGGCGGCCAGGGTCATCAGCGATGACAGGGCCGGTGCCTTGCCAGGGCTCGGAGGTCCCGGACACTCCTCCGTGCCGGGCCAAGGGGCAGTCCCTCCAGACGTGCCCCATCGCCTGGCAGAGGTAGCACCGGGCCTCCCTCGTCGAGTAATGCACCCTGGTAGGGGACCAGAAAGGACCCCTCGAGCGCCTCTCCACCATGCGCCGCTGGTGGCAGTTGAAGCTGCACTTGCCGGCGGAACGAGAAGACGTGACGGAGGGCGGGGTCTCTGCATCTCAACGGGAGAGGGCTGATGACGGAGATAGGGAGCCCCAGGGCAGAAAGGGCGGGCAGCAGGGTGGCATTGGGCAGGAAGGGAGGGACGGAGGTCAGAACCAAGCAGATCCCCAGGTCTTCCAATGGCTCCAGGGGGATGAACACGCCCCTCCATCGCCACACCAGTCTCTACCGCCTCCTGGGCGGCAGTCTCCGATGCCAGGAAGAAGACTACCCTCCCGTACATTTTGGAGGCTGCCACAACGGCCGTGGGTCCCACCACCCTCACCAATGCCCTCACGTAGATCTCCATGCAGGGCGAGGTGGGCACCAGGAGGCAACGGACGCTGTGCTTCCTGGTCAAGGTGGGGAAGGGGCCCCAGCCTCTATAGATGGTAGTGGAAGCGGCAGCCGGAGGAGCAGCAGCAGACGAGGGGGGCCGCCGCCACCTGGGCATATGCCTTGGGGGCCAGGGGAGGGACACCCGCAGAGCTGGTGGAGGGAGCAGCAGGAAGGGGTGCCGTGGCCGGTAGCGGGGCTGTGGCAGCGGGGGCAGTCTCTGCCATGGAGAGCCTGGCCTTTTTAGCAGGGCCCTTACCCTTTTTCCCATCCTGATCTTTCCCACCAGCTGGGGGGGCTCCCCCCGAATCGGAAGGAGCGAGGGATGTGGCAGCAGCGGAGGTCTCCCCGGTACTCGCCACTGCTGGTGCCTCAGCGGGGGTGGTGGCAGATGGACTGGCAGCGGCGGTCGAGGTAGAGGCCTGGGGAATGGACATGGGGGTAGGTGGAGGAGGGGTGGCGGGAGCATCGCGAGGGGTCTCCCCCGCCATGTCCCCCGCCATAACGAGAGCGGCGAGGGGGACAAACAGCAAGGGGAGGGGAAGGAGAGGAGGCGACCACCCCTCCCCGCTAGGCTGCAGGCAGGGGAGAAGGGTGCAAAAAAGGGAAGGCTAAAGGGGCGGGAGGGTGTCAGGTCACCGATTCAGAGGGGATTCTGGCTCCTCCAGTTGCTCTAGGGGATATGGGGGCCAACGGCATAGGGCAGTACAGTGAACAAGGGCAAACTCAAATGGGGGAAGGGCACAAACGCATGGGAGGGGGCATGGGCGCACAAGGGAAGGGACCAGTCAGGGCTGGGGGATCACAGGGTGGGGGGAGAAGGGCAAACTGGGAATGGGATGGAGGGACCATGGGGCTAGCTGCAGAGCTGGGGCAGGACTATCAGGGCTGCAGAGGGAAACAGGTGGGGCGGACAAATGTGGCAAAGGAAAGGGGGTCAGTCCGGGGGGCAGGGGGAGCTGGTGCGCCCACGGACACTGTGCAAAAGTCAATGCTTGGCTGCTGCTGCTGCAGGTCCAAATGATGGAAGCGGGCGTGGTGAGCCAGGCAAGCAGCTCAGTCCCAGAGGCAGGAGTCCGAAGCAGAAGGAAAACAGCCAGCGGGGGTGGTGGAGGGGGCAACAATGATGGTGGACGTGAAGGGGAACACGGATGGACAGGGGGCAGGCTCCACGCCACACCCCCGGTGTCCCAACAGACACAGTCCAAACTCCCACCACAAGAGCACAGTTCGAAAAAGACTCAGTCCAGTAAAGCCCCCTCTACAGCGGTCCTCACGTGGTCTTCCAGCAGCGGGTGGTCCTCTTCTCCTCCTCCTTCTTCTCCTTGGGGCTCCAACAGCTTCCCAGCAACAGCCACAGTAGTCCTAGCAGCTCCAGGTGGTGGTGGTCTGATGTCCAGGCAGGAGAGACCCTGCTCAGATGGTGTCCTCAGCAACAAGAGCTAGCGCCACTCACTCCCCTTCTTCTCTGGGAAGCAGGCCAGCAGCCTTCCTCCCTCCTCCCTCCCCCCTCCGGGGCTGAAGGTGGAGCAACAGCAGCAGTTGAGGGTGAGCAGGGGGTGAGGGGATCAGCAGCCAGCCAACTGGAGGGTAGCAGAGAAGTGGGGAGGTGGGGATGGAAGTGGTGGTGTCTGGCCCAGCCAAGGGAGCAGCAGGAAGAGCAACAGCAGCAGCAGCAGCAGCGAAGGCCCAGTGCTCAGCAGGAACAGCAGCAGCAGCCCTCTCCCTGCTTCCCTTTACAGCAGAGGAATAGAAGGGAGATCTACTGGCCACTGAAGAAGCAGGTTTCTGTTCCCTAAGTGACCAGAGCGGGGCTGCACTAGAGTAATCAGAAATCTGCTAGAACCAATTAAGGCAGACAGACTGATTAGATCACCTGCAGCCAATCAAGGCAGGCTAATCAGGGCACCTGGGTTTAAAAAGGAGCTCACTCCAATCAGGTGAGGAGGAGCCAGAGGAGAGGAAGTGCGTGTGAGGAGCTGGGAGCAAAAGGCACAAGGAGCTGAGAGTGAGAGGGTGGGCTGCTGGAGGACTAAGGAGTACAAGTGTTATCAGACACCAGGAGGAAGGTCCTGTGGTGAAGATAAAGAAGGGTTTGGAGGAGACCATGAGGAAATAGCCCAGGGAGTTGTAGCTGTCATGCAGCTGTTACAAGAGGCACTATAGACAGCTGCAATCCACAGGGCTCTAGGTTGGAACCCGGAATAGAGGGCGGGCCTGGGTTCCCCCCAAACCTCCCAACTCCTGATCAGACACAGGAGGAGTTGATCCAGACTGGGGAAGATCACTGAAGTGAGCAAATCTGTCAATAAGCGCAGGACCCACCAACGTAGAGGAGGGACTTTGTCACAGTGCACAAATAGGAAGCTAGAGAGTGCAAATGTGCAATTACTAAATTTGTGTCTGTAGTTATGGAGCTGTGTGTACAAATGTACATGCTCACGATCAGTAGCAGTTAACAATATCCTTCAAAAAATGTCATAATTAGTGAACAGATTTTAAATGTAAAAAAGAACTATTATCATTGGGAGCTCTTAGAATTATTCCACTTCACCGACGGCATAGCTACAAACTATAATCCGCTGGTAGAATTGCCATGTTTTCTGTATTTTATTCTCCCTCCTTGCTAGTTTTGGCATAAACCACTCGTCCAATAAAACTAAATCAAAATTTGATCTAATTTCATACAGAGTATTAACACTTTCATCTAGACAAGTTGTTAAGGATACTATCCTGTATCTTTTGGAAATCTTCCTGCTTCTAGGTGTATCTGGTTTCAGGTTTCATTACAAACATGAAACTCAGGCCAGGTTCAGTGAGATTTTGCATCCTGTCAAGTGAACCCCTGCTGATTTTCTAATGAACATGGGCCATATGTGGAGTGAAAATTCACGTTCTCCATAGGTTCCAGGAATGGTTTTAGGTTATGAGTTAAAAGCAGGTGAATCTCAGCAACTTCACATGACTTCAACTTAACACATGGCCAGACTTGATTGTTATGGCATATACTTTGGGTTTGATTCACCCCCAGACTGTAAACTTCAAGCTAAGCCCCTGGGTGTGATTCCATGTGAATCAAAAGCAAGATGACAGAATGGTTAAATAATGGACTGTATTTTAATAATAGAGAAGTCATCTGCTGAATCATCCTTTCCAATCCTTCACCACTCTGTGGGCCAGCTCTCTTTCCATTCACATAATATCCAAGGAAATGTTAATATGGAAAAGAAATATTAGGAAAGCATTTGGAGTTATTTTAGCAATTTAAAGGAATTCAAGCCCTATCTGACTAGTCAGTTCTCCAAGGACCACCAGCAAGTGTCCACAGATCACAGTTTGGGAACCTACATCTAGTCTGAATGTGGAAACATTGATGTCTCAGATTTCATTCAATGATATCTATTGGCAAATGCTGACATGTAAATAGTAACCACTGTAAGTGGGGACATAACCCCATGTTTACAGACATCCATATCCCCACAAACAATCTTAATAATGAATCAAATGGTCCTCGAGTGTAATTTGATCTTTTTTTGTGTAATTAGCAATTTCCACCCTCAATCCTAATTTAAAGTACTATGGTTGAATTGAGCAACTCATGTAATGAGTCATTATGCTGAGTCTTTTAAAGAAGTTATTTCTGAAGCTCTTATTCTTTTCTAAATGAAAAGAATGACAGGCTGTGATCATGGCTGTAAAATAAAGGTGCTCAGTAAGCAGTCCTACTAGAATCAGAAGGAAAAAGAAGCAGATCTGTCTTGTGCATGGAAGCAGAGGGAATGATGAATACGTTAGGTAACTCAGTCTGTGCAAAATCAATCTTTCACTGTCAATTTTAAATGAACTAATTTGTTCACAAATCTGCTCAGTCAGTTTAGAAGCATACTCAGTTCATCCATATTAGCAAATCCTTTAATCTTGACTAGTCCACTGAGTAAGAAATCCAGAAATGCGTTAATATGACTGGACATATGTAGTAGGATAAGAATTGATTCTTTTAATTAGTGTCTACTCAAGTTATAGTTCCTTCTTTTACTGAACTATTGACCCACTGATATATAAAGAGATTACCGCTATGACTAATATACCTTCCAAAGTTTTGTTTAACTCTTTCTTGATTGGTCAGTGCTTGATAGAAGAAAAAAGTCTTTGACCTGCCCCAAAATGTGCATTGTGATTTCTTTTATAGATGCTTTTCAGACATGACACTTTCCTTATGGAGATTTGAATTCACATTTACAATTTTAAAAACATCCCCCCAAAATTACAGCCAAATTAATTATGTAATTTTGTCTTTCATACTTAGTTAAAAGTATGGGATGAAATCCTAGCTCCATTGAACTCAATGGAATTTTGCCATTAATTTCCAGAAAGCCAGGATTTCATTCATAGTACTTTCAAACCTTCACTCTGTGACAAATCATGATAATTTTTTCCCTGCAGTCCATAAATGACATAGCAATGGACTTATGTTCCTATAAAAAATATGGCCAGCACAGGACTATTCACATTCTTACAGTTAAATACATACGGTTCAGGGCCAAATACATAAGGTTCAGGGTTAGACCATGAAGAATGTTCTGTATATGAAGCACAAGCCAGCTCAGAGTATTAATTCCTAGGGCCAGACTGTGATGGCCTCATGCAGCCACACAGAAGGTTCAGGTTTCAGAGTGGTAGCTGTGTTAGTCTGTATCAGCAAAAAGAACAGGAGTACTTGTGGTACCTTAGAGACTAACAAATTTATGTGGGCATAAGCTTTTATGGGCTAAAGCCCACTTCATCAGATGCATGCAGTGGAAAATACAGTAGGAAGATATATATATATAGAGAGAGAACATGAAAAAATGGGGGTTGCCATACCAACTCTAAAGAGACTAATCAATTGAGATGGACTATTATCAGCAGGAGAAAAAAAAACTTTTGTAGTGATAATCAGGATGGCCCATTTCAAACAGTTGACAAGAAGGTGTGCGTAATAGTAGAGGGAAAATTAGCATGGGGAAATAGTTTTTACTTTGTATAATGGCCCATCCACTCCCAGTCCTTATTCAAGCCTAATTTAATGGTGTCCATTTTGCAAATTAATTCCAATTCTGCAGTTTCTTGTTGGAGTCTGTTTTTGAAGTTTTTTGTTGAAGAATTGTGACTTTTAGGTCTGTAATTGAGTGACCAGGGAGGTTGAAGTGTTCTCTGTTGGTTTTTGAATGTTATAATTCTTGATGTCTGATCTGTGTCCCATTATTCTTTTGCATAGAGACTGTCCAGTTTGGCCAATGGACATGGCAGAGGGGTATTTCTGGCACATGATGGCGTATATCACATTGGTAGATGTGCAGGTGAATGAGCCTCTGATGGTGTGGCTGATGTGATTAGGTCCTATGATGATGTCCCCTGAATAGATATATGGACAGAGTTGGCAACAGGCTTTATTGCAAGGCTAGTGCTTATAGACAGCCCCCCAATCTGCAGCAAATACTCACCAGCAACCACACACCACACAGCAAAAATACTATCCCAGGAGTGTATCCTTGCAACAAATCCCTTTAATTCTTTACCTAGGCGTAGCCTGGAACAATAAAAATGGGCCAGATTGTCCATAGCAGTGATTTACACTGTGGTAGAAAATGGTTAAAAATACCATCTAACGAGGAAAGTAGAATGTCATGCAGACTTTTCACAGTCTAAATACTACATGGGATTCAAGGCCAAAGCCTTCTGAATAGGTCTTCTTATACCCAATTCCCCTCTAGCACTCAAGTGAATCTGTTGATGGACTCATGGATAGCCATTTTCCTGAAATCTGAATTGTTGCAAAGATAATTAAGAGTATTTAAAATTCAGTTGGCTCAGTTATATTTTAAAATAAGCTGAAAATGGAACACAAAAACGGGCAACATGCAGAACACTGTGTAAAAACCTCACTTGCTGAGACTTTTTACATTTTAAATTATGAACCACATCATATCCAAGGCTGAGTAATCCCACTCTGCAAGTAGCCCACTGACTTCAATAGGACTGCTCACAGAGCAAGGTACTGCTAAGCCTAAGAAAAGGCAGAAGAACTTTGCCCTAAGATTCTGCATATACTTGTAACTCCCTATAACGGCATCATTATTCACCAGTTTCAATCAATAATACAATAGAAGTGGGAAAGAGAAAGGATATGAAGACTCGCTCTTCAAGACTTTCAAGACTTCTTCCCTCACCATTCCTGAGTGTTTCACATGAAGGATTTCTGCAAACAATGAATGCTAGAAGTGGGGTTATAGAGATGTGATTTGAATCCCAGATTTTTGTGGGCATCTTTTTGTTTCATTCCAGCTCTCCTGCTCTCCTGATTTTGGTGTTACCCACAATTTCCTAATTTTTATTTATTTATTTTTGTGATCAGCATTCAGATTACATGTGCCCAGGGTTTCACTTACGTTCTTTCACTCCAAGGTGAGACTCTGAAGATTGGTTGGTGGCAACCTGAACATTTCTGTCATGTAAGGTGGCAATCTATAAGTGACTTCTTCTAGGCTGCTTTTTAAATGCATTAAGATTGACATCTTCCATTCAAGCTGCTGATTTATGATCTCTGGGCTGTGAGGGTTTTTTTAAAGGGTATATAACTAATATGAGAGGGGTCGTTGTAGGACAACATTGCAGCCTACCAGTCATTTCACATGCTCTGTTTCCAGCACAATGGGGAACATTACTATACCCTGGTATCCTCAGTTGTATAATATGCAGACACCAAGAGACCCCCTCCAGCACTCCTCTTCTATCTCTTCTTTGACTCTTCTCCTCCCATCTTGGCTCAGTGGCAGCTGTTAGCTGGCCTTTAGTTTCTTAATTTGTATTTAAAACTCCATGAGACACTTCTGCAGTTCTCCTCTGCATTAGTCCTGTCGCTTCCTACTCAGAAATGATAGGGCATTGAGAAACAGGGATGTGAAGACTAGAGCTTCAGTGCATTAGACCATCCAAAAACATTTAAATTACTGGCTAACAGGGTTTTATCTCCTCCCATGGGGTACTCTTTACTCAGCATTTTGTTGTTAGTTTTTTACAGATCCGTAACATGCCATCATTTATGTGACAGAGCATATTTCAACAAAGGGCCAACATTTTCTCACAATTTTGTTTCAATTTTTTGGTCAAAATTTCACTTTTTTGACATTTTCTAACCAGGATCTGTTATCAGTGCATGCTTCCTGGTTCTGCCTAGGCTAAGATCTTACTGCCATGAAGTGGGCTGAGCAGAAGGGATCTGCAGCAGACCTCAGAGGGAAATAATCCTTCCCCAATAGACACAGAGCTGTAGCAGAGCTGCTCTGAGGCCAACATATTAGTCAAAAGATTGGACCAGCCTCCTCATCCCCAGAAGGGGGTGGCGAGAGCATGGGAAGATCTCCCCCACTTGCTATAAACATTGCAGCACAATGGCTTATGGTGAACTGCCATAGAATCCAACTCCATTTTGCACAGGGAGTACAAAGCCCATGCCATGGTTGGCCAAACTCTGCCCCCACTCCCCCCTCCACACAAGGAAATCTCCTTAGCAGCAGGAGAGTATTGTTTGCCTCTTAGTTTCTTCATTATGAACCTAAAACATTGGGTTTAGGCTGTGGACCAGTAGATCCTTTATTTCAAATATCTTTTGCTGGTCTGAGGCTCTGCCTTACATGCAAGATGACAGATTGAGTGTTAATTGTACAACCTCTAGAGCTTGTTTATTTCAAAATGTCACTTGTTTTTTATCTCGTAGGTGTCTAGTGAGATGCTTTCCAAGGATACAGAAAATCAGTCATGATAATAACATATATATTAAGCCACACAAGTTTGAAACGCATCAGGCAAAGACATATGTTCTGCAAGTATAGGAGTGAGTAGGGGGAACCCCTGTTCAAAAATTTGTTTATTTATTTCCAGAATAGGATCATTTAAAATACCTTTTCAAATTCTCTAATATCTGCCTGTAATCTACATCCTGAAGCTTCAGAACGCTTTGTCCAACAACAAACTGCAGAGAAGTAATGAAGGCAAGAAGTGGAAACTTTTGTAAGTGCATCTGCTAGACCCACTTTTGCTGTCTTGATGGGACTTGTCAGTACTCATTGGTAGTGTGCAGTCAGGCTGAAGATTCCCTACTGACTGGAACTGAGTCATTTGCCAGGCTTTCCTTGTCAGGGAGAGTTAAACTAGTCACTGATCCTAATTCTAACACTGTTGTTGCAGCATTCCAATTTTTAATCGCTACATGACTTGTCAGGTTGAATACAAGCCACCTGGATAAAATTAAAAACCTTGTAATAATGAGAGCATCAAAGATTGCTAGCTCAGTGTTTCTACAGTTACCTTTTGATTTCCTAAATTAACAGCCAAGGTATATCCCCCTTAAGTTACCATTTGGGTTTTCTCGTTCAATGTCTCTGCCTCACATTCATTGAGTCAATAGGCAATAAGAAGCACATACCAGCACTTCCTGGATAAAGTTAGGGTCTCAGCAGGTGCGTCACACTTAAGAGCATAATTTCCTCAGAAAGATTCCCCATACTCCCCATAATTAGGTGGAAATATAGTCAGTGACTGTGTTAATATGTGTCCAGGTAACAACTGGGAAGAAAGATAGCCCAGATCGCCACTCACACCTGCCAATTGCGTCCTAGGGGAATATCCTCTTCTCTTAGATTTCAAAACCTTTATTACAAGCCTTTTCAAAACTCATTGCCATTAAGCATTGTCTTTGCATTGTCACACCTTTCTGCATTGCCAATTTGTCTTTAAATGTTTGCAATTGAAGTAACCATAGAAAGTTGAGGCAAGTGAAGTGGGACACACTCTGAGGGAAAGGGCATTTTTCATACCAGCAGACTGACACATATGTATACTGATGTTCTATTCTACATGACAAAGTACGGTTAGGGCAGCTGTGTCTTATGCCTCAAGTTTTTGGGTGCTGACAGACAAATCAGCATCTAGTAGGCTCAGAGTTCTCATCTGCAATTGAACTAATTTACCATCTTTATCTGCTGTGTGAATGAAATGCAATAATTAAATGCAAAATGCTGGTGTGTTAATGAATACGGGCTGCTGAATGCCAGCCTTTTTGTATGAAAAATAGCTTATCCATAACTGTTTCAATTCACTTAACTTTTTTTTGGAGGAATAATTAAAAATTCACAGCATTTTCCACAAAAGAAAAGCCAAATCTCTCTATTGCTATAATCGCTGCAGGAAACACATGATCTTTTGGCTTCACCTTGGTTTAGCATTAGCAAGATGATTTCCAACATACAACAAAACTAAACATAGAAAGTGTTAAAAGTAGTGTTCCAATTATGAATTCAACTGTAATATTTATATCTATCAGGAATAGTTCAATATTTAAAGTGTTTACCAATATGTTGGATTGTATAACACATTGAGTTCAGTGTGTACCAAACAAAATGAAAACATTGAACTTAAAATGAAATGAGATTGTCCAAAATGCCTGTCTTTGGAATCCTGTGCTTTTTTTCAAATGCTGTCATATTGGGCATGCATTTTGGTTTGAGCTGGGTGAATATGGCAAGAGGCCAGTGTTGGGAACAGGGTGGAGCTGCTTCTCCTTCAGGGAATTACTGGGAAGGATTGTGCCTCAGGGAAACATAATCCTTCTCCAAGATCTTTTCTGCCCAGGATGCATTTTCCCTCCCGCCCCTGTATGGATGGGGATTGGGCTGTGACCTGTGTCCTCCTCACCACCCCAGAGTGATATGGCCTCTGTGGCCTTATCTCAACTTTGAAAAAAGGTAGCTTTTGCTTTTGGTTCTTTTAAAGTACTAGCTGGCCAGTTCTAGGCTCCTAACACTTTTACAATGTGTTAAACCCTCTCTAAGCCCTGGCTAACAAGTTTCAAACAAACACCTCCTTTCTTTTCCTAGTCTAGATGGGTCTAGTGCGGGCACCGAGGAAGCAATCCCTGAGCTTCTCCAAGGACAGCAACTGCATCTGTGACTGGTCCTTTAAAATGTGTTAAACTCACCCAAATAAGATTTATTATATTTGTTCTAATGCAAAATAGGAATTAGTTTGGAAATGTCAAGACAAAATGAAACAGGAAGATCCATGCAGAGGCTCTGGGCCCCTGTGCTGGCTCCGCGTTGCTGGTAGACCCCTGCTCCCTGGGAGTGAGACTTCTCCAGCTGGAAAGAGCCCTTGAGGCCCCCTCTTCATAAGATGGGTACATGAAAGTCCAAATCCCAGGCTATATCATATTTCTAGGGGAATCTGCATGGAGCTAGAGGCGGAGGGGGAGAGAGGTCAATTTATGTCGCTCTGTCTCCCCCCACCTCCAGCTTGCCCATTCCTTCCCATTCAACACAGTCCAACTAAAATGAACCTTTCATGGCTCTGCAGGGAAAGGGAGAACACTACTATGGAAGTCATTGACATGCCCAACCCCATGCATGGGAGGGAAATATTTGCACATTGTGATGTTCCTGCTATGTGCAGATCTTGCATGCTCAAGTGGGCCCTCCAGTTTTACTAACTCTTACTCAGACAAACTCCCACTAACTTCAAAATTAAGTAAGAACTCCAAAAAATGGGAAAAGTTAAAAAAGGTGTAAAGTACAGAGTAGAAAGTATAGCAAGGGTAGTGAGGTAACCTGAGGCCAGCATAAAAGTACTAGGCTCTGATATATCTCCACTTCTCTTATGGTCTCATCCATTTTAATGGCTGCTTTGCTTTGAACAGAACCATCAGCAGGTCTTGATATAAGATTGAAGTAAACTTTTTTTTATTTAAAGAAAAGCCTCCATTGGACCCTAGGACCATTCTTGGTTCTGTGCCTCCATGTAGCTTTCTTTTTAAATAAATGTACACAACTAAGGTCTAGTAACACTTAACAACCAGACACTCCAATTTTTTTCCGAGTTCAGGAAAAAAAGGTTTAATTTTTGTCCCCTCTTTTATGGATAAACTGAGGTATATGTGATTTTTGAGTTGGATTTTGAAATATAAAATCAATAGTGCTTTGCAGAACAAAACCTGAGATCGGTTCAAATTTAAGGTCCACTTTATTAGAAGTGGGGAGAAAAGGGGTGAGAGTTTATATTGGAATAAATGTTGCTAATCTCTACAAGCAACCTAGGATACCTGAACTTTTCTGGCACATCTCTAAGCCATAATCTGGTTTAAAAAAGGATTCAAGATTAACATAAAAAGAGTTGAAATGGTTCAATGAAAAAAAGGTTGATTTTATCCATCATCATTTTGATCTTTTGTTGAGCAAAATAAACTATCTTGTACAGTAGATGCCAACATTTTACAATGTTGCGTTACTTTCAACATGTTTTTTGCAATAGATGTTATTTATACAAATGCAAATTATTATTAAAATGTTTGGCTTCTTTCAGGTGTTTGGCTTTGACCTGCGTTTTTGCTCAATAAGTTACAGTTAAAGCCAAACCAAAATTAACCCTAAACATTTATGTCTTTAGGTAGCATTGAAACCTGCAAAAAACCTGTATACATCTGCAAGTTGCCTTCAGTTTAGATTGATTATATCTTTATAGTGGGGAAAGGGCCTGCCTGATAAAAGAATGGCTTAATCTTTATTTGCCTAGAGCAGTTAGAAAAATAAGTGAAGCAAGCAGCCTCCTGTGACTGATTTCTGCTCACTTAAGGCAGTTCACTCTTGAAACAGAGAATAATTGTTCCTTATGCTTTTTCAGATATTGTTTTTCCTTTCATGCATTATATCCAAATAATCTTTAAGGTTTTTGAACGTTAAAGAAGAGACATTGAATCAAAACCATACACCAGGCCAAATTCTACCCTCAGATGCATGCATGCTGTTTCCATTGAAGTTGATGAGAGATGGTGCTCAAATCCAATGGCAAAAATTGGCCCATATTCTTTTTAAATCATCATACAAAAATGAAGAAAAAAGTGTAAAAGTACTTCTGCCTCCAAATGCAAGAAAAAAAATGAATTTATAGGGATTATCCCTAATCACTGCATGTTGTCAGCAGTGCTTCTGCTGCTAACACTATAAGTTATAAGGAGAACTTACTTCCTGCATGGTATAATTCTATACCTCCTGTCCTACTGCCCCCACCCAATCTTCTGCGACTTGAAGTCTCACCTCCTGTGGTTGTTCCTAGGTCTCATATGATATAAAGGAGAGCATTCCTCTCCATCTCCCCACGGAGAAGATGGACACTCCCACCACCTCCTCCAGTTATATCCAGTCTTGCATAGGAACACCTCATTCCTCTTCCCCAACTGTGTTCAAGGATGGAGAAGACACTTCTTTTCCCTTCTATTGTCTAGTCTCATAGGTCTCATTCCAGTGGGGTTCCCTTAACTATGCCTATGGCTGCTTTGAAAGAAGACAGAATATGATATCATTCCACAGCCTTCAAAAATAAAAATATGCAGTTGGCGATAAACCATGTGTTCTTGAACTTTTCCACACTGCGTAGCCCCCAGTAACTCCTCTGATCTAGCCAGGACATTGTTGCTATTCAGGAATACTGGAATAGCAGTGTGATTCTGACCCTCTAACAACTGTACTCAACTTCCAGGTTGAGACGTCCTGCAATGAACATTCACATAAACTGATATGCCATTGCTCTCTCTTTGTTGGTGTTCTTGTTCCCCTTTAAGAACCAACCTTATGGCTGGTCCTTCTTCTTTTAAAAGAAGGGAAAGCATGGAAAAGAAAAAGGAAGAAAGCTCATAATTCAGTCTACAGCTATCCTATTGTATGACTTTTTCATCAGAGCTGCCTATTATGAATATTTTTTTATCTTCTTAGCAGCATACCCATGGGTTCTTTCAACCAAAATGTAAAGAACCCTTGAACAATGAGAGCTCATCAGATGCAATAAGGCCTAATCATTTTAGGGTTAAATGAAGATAATCAGACTAAAGTATTTTTCCCCAGGCATACCATTTAAAAAAAACTGGTTATAATTTAAAATTTGGAGCCTAGTCTTTCTAGATAGCTAAATCAATATTTCGAGCTGTGCTTAATGGTTGCAAGGAAGAGTCAAATGACTTTAACCTGGTTCTGGGTTTTGTTACAAAAGGAAAATTGAAAGTAAGATTGTTGAAAGTTTTGCTAATTTTTGCAAACTATTGAATCATAGGACTTAAATGAGTACTGCACAGTCATATTACATTAACACTTACTCTTCTTCATCACATCCTCTGTTTAGTGTTTGATAACCTCACTTGTTTGTATCATGTCCAAAATTAAACATCTGTCCTAATATTTGCTCCATGCAGACAGACTCTTATGATTGCAAAGAGTCCCAGGAGTCAGAGAGCTCTGCACATGTGCAAGGAACTGTCCAACATGGGACGGACCACAGAAGTATAACCTAAGATTGTAAAATTTTAAGAACAAGGCATGGGTGAAATCCTGGCCCTACGGACATCAAGGGAGTTATGCCACTGACTTCAATGGAGCCAGGATTTTGTCCCATGTTTTCCCTTCGTTCTACAATACTTGCCATTCTTAATTGTGGTGAAAAAATTATTAATAATGATCATGATAAAACAGGCCAAGTTTGGAGCAAATATAATCCTGTTTGAGTGAATTTGGATCAATTAATATACTGAGTGCTGAAAAATTCACAATTTGTGATTTAGCATAAAACATAATTCTGATATACAGCCACTTCTATTCTAGCCTGTGAAGTCAATTGTACAATTATCTGTACCTTTCAAGATAGTAAATTTGATCCAGGATCAGATTCTAAAACCACCTCAAAGTCTGAGAGGTGTTCAGATACGTGCTACTGGTTCACGTTCAGGTATATGTAAAACATAGAAATTGGCTCTGCCAATCTTAACTTATAGTATATATTTAAATTCCAGTTATTTGTTTTTAGGAGTCTTGAATTTACTACTTTTAATTTCACAAGTAATTCAACTTCCCATCACAGTAAAACATTAACAGTTCCATAAAGGATGTCAAGGGATGCATCAGCACTGCTGAGCACCTGAGTTTGCATAGATGACTGTCATTGAAATCTGTGATTCTTTCTCTTATTGTCATTTCCATGATACAGGACTTCTAATATATTATTATCTTGATTTTTTAAGTAGTAGTATAATAATTAGACATAAAATACTACACAGTTTTTTGAAAAATACATCATCCAGCCATCCTTAGCCTACTAAAATTAAACATGAGTTAGTTTTATTATAACAAAGGGTGAGAAGTTGTATTGCTCATTGTTGCTTCAATCATAGATGGGCAACAATGGCTTTTTTTTCAGAGTTTTACAGGCTTGCAAACTTAAAGTAGCTCCTTTTAATTGAAACCCAGACATAGTTTTAGGTAAAAACAAAACTGAGCTGTCTTGAGTTTTTCCCAAGCCAAACAAAAGAGCTTGGAACTTTCCATTGTTTTTGTCTGCCAACCATGCATTTTTAAGGAATCGAAATAAAGAGGGAGGTGGGGGGGAATCAAGGGTTATAGATCTCATATTTCCACTCTACATGACCCCATCTCAGCAATAGTGGTACCCTCGTGATCAGTTCCTGTCGGCCTAATAGCATAGCCATCTCTGAAGGAAACAAATTACTGTGTACAGTACCTTTGTGACTAACAGAAGAATACACTAGCATTTCAAAGGTCCTTTCGCTATTGCACCTGAAGAGGACCTAGACATTACTATCTTGAGATTGTAATGAAAATAGATGCATTTGCACCAATTCCCCTTTTTATTATTATTTGTAACAAAACTAGATTAATGTTATGCCACTTTCTGTTCTTGCAACTCTCTGTCACGAGAATAAGGTATCAAACATGTAAATACTTAACATAGTTTGTGCAATATACTGGCAAGCTGTACTACTTTGATTTTTTCATTATTTTTTATTTTGAACAGCTGGGCATTGCATTCCTTCCTAAAAATCTGTAGTGCCTATAAACAAGGGAAAGAAATTAAACAATGGCTAATGAAATCAAATGTATGCATGTAATATGACTAATACAATTCACAGAATTAGACAATATGAATGATGCAAATACTTCAGTGTTGTGAGTCAAAGCACAGAAATTTGAATGCACATTCTTTTGACAGTGGATTGTGACAAAATGAGATACCACAAATAACTAATTCTCATTAAAATCTAAAGCCTCTAATCCTTCAGTTCTCACTGGATGTTTTGCCAAAGACTTCTAAAGAGATTATTAAATTTATTAATGAGAATCCAGAAGTAATTGTAAGTGATTCATTCCTTATATTTATATGCCAGGGAAATTAAATGTGCTGTAGTTGTTATTTTTTCCAGTAGTCCAAGGCAATGTAAGAAGGCAGGCTCTGGCTGTAACAGCTGTCAAGAAACCCAATTCCAAACGCCTAATGTCTAATCTACAGCTGTACTGATTAGGGCAGTGTAGTATTCTGCACCGTTAGAGCTAATGAGCCAACAGAAAACTATGAATTACCATTAAAGTTGCTTTTAAGCTGTTTCCTTCACAATGTATCAGATACAGAACTTTCCCACTTCCTTGTAACCCAATATAGAATCCTCTGTCTGTCTGTATCATACCATGAGTATATCAATTTCAAATTCAAGAATGATGGAGGAACAATGATGCTCCAGAGTATAGAAATACAAAACTTTAGGGTAAACCTTTTCAAGAGTACCTAAGGAGCCTAAGTCTTATTTTAAAAAATGATTCATGCACTTAATAGTCTGTCATTGAAAGTCATGGAGATTTAGGGTCAGATTTAAGGCATTTAGATGCCTAAAGATGCAGATAGGCACCCAGTGGGATTTTAAAAAGCACCTAGGGACCTAAGTCCCATTGCCTTAATATCTTTCAAAATCTGGCTCTTAGGTTCCAAAGTGCCTGAATCTCTTTTGAAAGTGTGACATGGGCACTTCAGAAAATGTTAACCTTTAGCAAATTCACAGTAAATATTGGCTATGGAAGCAAAACTCTTCAAATGGAATGAAGAGACAAAAGTATGCTAAAGGAGAATCCACCTGCTTAGGGGGAAAATGAGCAAAGATGTTACTGTGACGATGTGACTAGTCACAAATATGACAAGACAAATAACACATGTGAAAAACATCACTATGTAAAGATCACAGTGTGCAATAACATAATAGAGAGAAGCTCTCCAGATCCAGTTGAGATGGTTATACTTCAGAGTTACTAAATCTTCAATTTTTCATTGGAAATAATATTCACTGTAAATAACATTCATAGTAGCCTCCTATTTTGCTGGCAAATCATCTGATTTTGACATAAGTATGTATTATTGTATATTCATTATTTGTACAGCAAATATTTACCAAATAGTTTATTCAAATACATTTCAACCTATGAGTTGTTCAGCTTTTTCCTGATGTCTAGTTACTTTCCAACACTTCCACCTGTACTGGGGATTCCTATTCAGTTTCCAAAGGATATTGATACCCTTTCCTCTGTACCTGATTAATAAAAAATGCATTTGTCCATCACTACTAAAAATTCACAGATGGTATCAGCATTTTTCCTGCAGGTACTAGCATCAATCTGATAATTAGAAAAGGTCTTTATGGTATTTAGCCCAGTCTAGAAATAAACTAATTTTGAAAGTTTTTCTTGTTTGCTAAGGGTTGTATAATTGTTTTTGGGTTTTTTTTTTGTGACCCTTTATTTGTCCTTTCATATATATGAACAACAATAAACATAAAAAGGTACAAAAAATCCCTCATCCTCTGCTCTCCATCCGTTTGACATCATATTGGTAACATAACATACACATCATATCTGCAACATATGCCAGTCTTTCAAAGTTCAGTAATTTGTATTACACTCCCCCTCAAAACAAACAAACAAACAAACAAACAAACAACAACAAAAAAACCTGGATGTAATAGTCTTGAATCTTCTGTGTAAACAAGTCCAGTCAGTAAAATCCTTGCCTTTTTTTCTATTTCAGGTATGTCTTCCACTGTTCCACTGTCTTCGCAAAGATCTCCTAACACAGAATCTTCCTTACTTGCTGCACTTATTCAAAAGATGGAATACTAAAATCTTTTGTGTAGATGCGTCAGTTTGGTAGCCAGTGAGTGCTTTGATAGTGGCAAAGCAAATCACACAAATTAAAAAAAAGGATGGCAGGCCTTTCATGTGGCTGACCAAAGTTTCAAGGTTGTAGCTCTATGGTTGTAGCTGTAAAGCTAGAAGTGACCCATATACCAAAGACTGCAATAAACAAGAAAAGATTTGGAGGAATACACTAAAGATGCAGCTAGTGCAAGGTGGGAACCAGACTTTTTGTTCTGGAGGGAATGCGATGAGTTCAAATATTTGTAGACACAAAAAGCAAAAAAAATGTCTACAAAACAAATTCTGGAGGGAAAATTCAATTTTTGGTCAATCAAAATGTTTTATTTCAATAAAATCAAAATGTTTCATTCTGATTGTAACGGAATTAATTATATTACATTACATTATATTATATTAACATGACGTAACATCATAAAAACAATTATAATGAAAAGTCATTTCTTAATGGAAAATCAAAATGTTTCATTCCAAAAAGGCTAATGTTTTGTCTTTATTGACATGCTATTTTCAATTTTTCTTTTAAAATAAATTTTGTTGAAATCATTATTTATGCAAAACATTTAGCTTTCAGTGAATCAGCATTTTCCAATGGAAAAATGTTCAGTCAGGCCATGGCTACACTAGAGAGTTGCAGCGCTGGTGAGGGGGTTACAGCGCTGCAACTTAGGATGTGGCCACACTTGCAAAGCACGGCCAGCGCTGCAACTCCCTGGTTGCAGCGCTGGCTGTACAACCGGTCGAGCCTCGGGTGTAGCGATTCCAGCGCTGATGATCCAGCGCTGGTCAGCAAGTGTGGACGCCCACCAGCGCTTTTATTGATCTCCGGGGTATAAGGAGGTATCCCAGCATACCTTTTAAGCCTCTCTGGTAATGCTGCACACTCCACTGACCTGGGCTCAGCTGACCCCACCTTTAAATGCCCCGGGAATTTTAAAAATCCCCTTCCTGTTTGCTCAGCCAGGTGTGGAGTGCAATCAATCAAGCAATCAATCAGCGACCATGCCTCCAAGCCCCAGACGAGCCCCAGTATGGAACAGTTCTGAGCTGCAGGACCTCATCAGTGTTTGGGGTGAGGAAGCTGTGCAAGCACAGCTGCGCTCCAGCCGGAGAAATTATGATATCTATGAGCAGATATCACAGTCCTTGCTGAGAAGGGGCCATGAACGGGACGCGTTGCAGTGCAGGGTAAAAATTAAGGAGCTGCGCAGTGCTTACTGCAAAGCCCGTGAGGGAAATCGCCACTCAGGAGCTGCCCCCACGACCTGCCGTTTTTACAAGGAGCTGGATGCCATACTTGGGTGTGACCCCACTGCCAATCCTAGGAGCACAATGGAGAGTTCAGAGCAGGGAGAAGTGGGAGATGGTGTAGAGGAAGCCGAGAGTCAGGCTACTGTGGTGGAGGGAGACACCCCGGAGTCCCAGGAGGCATGCAGCCAGGAGCTCTTCTCAAGCCAGGAGGAGGCTAGCCAGTCGCAGCAGCTGGAAGTTGCTGGTGAGGAAGAAGCAGAGGATCGTTCTTGGGGTAAGCATATTTTTATGTTTTGGGAGAGGACGGTTTGGGTTATGGCTGCCTGCATGCATGCCTAAACGTGGAATAGCCCATTGATTTGCTCTATCACGTCTCTGTAATCTGCCTCGGTAATCTCTTGAAAAGTTGCAGCCAGAGCGTGGGCAATGTGCTTTCGCAAGTTTATAGGGAGAGCCACCGTGGTCCTTGTCCCGGTCAGGCTAACTCATCCGATCCACTGTGCAGCGAGGGGTGGGGGTACCATGACTGCACACAGGCAAGCTGCATAGGGGCCAGGGCGGAATCCACATTGCTGTAGAAGACCCTCCCTCTCTTCCCAGGTAACACGCAGCAGTGATATATCTAGCAGTAGGAAACCTTGTTGAGAATTTAGGGATACTTGAGTGCAGGGCGCCAGGTTCGCGGTCCCCCCCCTGCCAGCAGGTAGCCAGCCCCATGGTGCACTCCAGGCTCCCCCCCGCCCTTCCAGCAGGTAGCCAGCCCCGCGATGCACTCCGGTCTCCCCACCCCCTTCCAGCAGGCAGCCAGGCCCGCGGTGCCCTCCGGTCTCCCCACCCCCTTCCAGCAGGTAGCCAGCCCCGCGGTGCCCTCCGGTCTCCCCACCCCCTTCCAGCAGGCAGCCAGCCCCGCAGTGCCCTCCGGTCTCCCCACCCCCTTCCAGCAGGCAGCCAGCCCCGTGGTGCATTCCGGTCTCCCCACCCCCTTCCAGCAGGCAGCCAGGCCCGCGGTGCCCTCCGGTCTCCCCACCCCCTTCCAGCAGGTAGCCAGCCCCACGGTGCATTCCGGTCTCGCCCCCGCCCCCCGCCTTTCCAGCAGGCAGCCAGCCCCGCAGTGCGTTCCGGTCTCCCCATCCCCTTCCAGCAAGTAGCCAGCCCCGCGGTGCCCTCCGGTCTGCCCCCCCCCCTTCCAGCAGGCAGCCAGCCCCGCGGTGCGTTCCGGTCTCCCCACTCCCTTCCAGCAGGCAGCCAGCCCCGCGGTGCATTCCGGTCTCCCCACCCCCTTCCAGCAGGTAGCCAGCCCCGCGGTGTGTTCCTGTCTGCCCCCCCCCTTCCAGCAGGCAGCCAGCCCCGCGGTGCGTTCCGGTCTCGCCCCCCCCCCTTCCAGCAGGCAGCCAGCACCGCGGTGCGTTCCCCCCCCCACCAGCAGGCCGGCAGTTCCGCGGACCGCCCCCCCCACCAGCAGCTCGCCAGCTTCATGTTCCCTACTGTCCCCTGTGCAGGCCACCAGCTACCTCCTGTACCCAGTGCAGATAAACCCCAGTGAGCCATCAGTCAGTTCCCCCTCCCAGGTGAAGCCGGGGCAGAAACACTCACCCCATTGCTCGCCATGCCTTGGCTTCCCTGGCCTCTCTGTGTTATGTTAGGTATGTGGGAATGATGCTACAAAAAGTCTACAAACTCCTTCACTGTGTGATAATAAACAATGTAGCCTCTGTGTATTACATGTTTCTATCTATGTTTTTTTTAGTGATCTTGACTAATGCAGCCGGATCACCAGCCTCACGTCAGTTGCAGAACTTGAGAAAAAATCCACGAAAATCAAAAGAGTAGTTGATCAAAGCAGTTATGAATCACTACAACAGAGAAAGTAGGAAGATGCAGGAATGGAGAGAGAAAATGTATGAGTGGAGGCAAACACAAAGCAGGAGAAAGGAATTGCCTACCAAAAAAACCTCAAAGCACATGATAAGCCTCCTGGCTCGCCAAACTGACTCTTTCGAGTCTCTCGTAGCCATGCAGGCAGATCTGTACCGTGGTAACCCACACCCCTCTCAAAGCTCTCTTTCTTGTTCCCCAGTATTTGCACAAAACACCTTTCTCCAGCAGCCAGTTTCTTATTACTCCCAGCTGCCCCCAACACCTGTACGATCACCTACCAGCCCTGATAACTACAATTCTTACCCTGTGCACTCCACCCCCATTACTTTGCAGCATAGTAATCCTGAAGTGCAGCAGACATTGAACAGTAATCCAAACAGGACATATTCAAACCTCTGAATGTACAGTCCACCACCCTAACCCCCCTGGCCTGTTATGTACTGTACTTTGAATAAAGGATTTTATGGCTTTTACAATACTTTTTATTATTGCAGGAAGTGATAAATACTGTACCCCAAGGTAGAAAGGAGCACAGCAAAGGCACCAAACATTACTGTTGGCTCTCAGCATCAAATTGCTCCCTTAAGGCATCCCTAATCCTTGAAGCCCTTTCCTGGGCCTCTCTAGTAGCCCTGCTCTGTGGCTGTGCAAATTCATCCTCTAGGCGTCGAAACTCGGAGGTCCATTCCTCACTGAATCTTTCACCCTTCCCTTCACAAATATTATGGAGGGTACAGCACGCGGATATAACAGCGGAGATGCTGCTTTCCCCCAAATCTAGCTTCCCATAAAGACACCTCCAGCAGGCTTTCAAACGGCCAAAAGCACACTCCACAGTCATTCTGCACCGGCTCAGCCTGTAGTTGAACCGGTCCTTGCTCCTGTCAAGCTTCCCTGTATACGGTTTCATAAGCCAAGGCATTAAGGGGTAAGCAGGGTCTCCAAGGATCACAGTGGGCATTTTGACGTCCCCTACTGTGATCTTGCGGTCTGGGAAAAAAGTCCCGGCCCTCAGCTTCCTGAACAGGGAACTGTTCCAAAAGATGCGTGCATCGTGCACCTTTCCAGGCCATCCTGAGTAAATGTCAGTGAAATGCCCACGGTGATCCACAAGCACTTGCAGAACCACGGAGAAATACCCCTTGCGATTAACGTACTCTGATGCCAGGTGGGGTGGTGACAGAATAGGAATATGCGTCCCATCTATTGCCCCTCCACAGTTAGGGAAACCCATTTCTGCAAAGCCATCCACAATGTCCTGCACGTTCCCAAGAGTCATGGTTCTTCTTAGCAGGATGCGATTAATGGCTGTGCAAACTTGCATCAGCACCATTCCAACGGTGGACTTTCCCATTCCAAACTGGTTCGCCACCGATCGGTAGATGTCTGGAGTTGCCAGCTTCCAGATTGCAATAGCCACCTGCTTCTCCACTGGCAGGGCAGCTCTCAATCTCGTGTCCCTGCGCCGCAGGGTAGGGGCGAGCTCAGCACACAGTCCCATGAAAGTGGCTTTTCTCATCCGAAAGTTCTGCAGCCACTGCTCGTCATCCCAGGCTTGCAGGACGATGTGATCCCACCACTCAGTGCTGGTTTCCCGAGCCCAAAGGTGCCGTTCCACGGTGCTGAGCACGTCTGTTACTGCCACAAGCAATTGAGTGTCTTGAGCATCAGGCATTTCAATATCATCGTCTGACTCCTCACTGTCACTTTACAGCTGAAGGAATAGCTCCACTGCCATGCGTGATGTGCTGGCAACATTCATCAGCAAGGTCCTCAGCAGCTCAGGCTCCATTTGTAACAGAAATCTCAGAAATCGCGCTGCAGACTCACAATGCCGCCAAACTGCTCGGAATGTGTAGCAAAGCACCACGGGGCGTTGGAACAGGAAGCGGAAAGACCTGCACACTTCCTTCCCCTTCCCACAAGCCACAGCGCCAAAATGGGACGAGGTGCTCTGTGGGATAGCTGCCCACAATGCACCACTCCCAGCAGCGCTGCAAGTGCTGCAAATGTGGCCACACTGCAGCGCTGGTAGCTGTCAGTGTGGCCACACTGCAGCGCTGGCCCTACACAGCTGTACGAACACAGCTGTAACTACCAGTGCTGCAAAACTGTAAGTGTAGCCATGGCCTCAGAGTATTTAGTACAGAAGTACAAAATTCAGGGAAGAGAGAGAAGTGGATGAGAAGGGCAGTGGAAGGGGATAATGGAGAAGAAGTCTGGGACTTGGTCAAAGAAGGCCATCTTGTCAGATTTCAGAGGATCCAGGTGGGCATTAGAGAGTAAGCTGTAGCACTGGGATAGGAAGAATATTTAAGGAGCTCAAGTGTGAAATGGAGGTGAGGGGTGATGGCTGGAGAGGCAGAAGTGATCATTTATATAGGACAGAGGAATTTTATAGAACAGGGCATAAAGTTGTGATGGAAGGAAAAGGAAAAGAAGCCATTTGGGAAGGAGAGGTTGAAATTAAACACAGAGAGAGGGTATCATGAAAGGAGAATTAGAAATCAGTAGCCAGTAGAAGACAAGGTCTAGCATTGATAGTATTAGTAGGCACCTTTCAAAGCCAGTGACAGGATGAAGGAAAAGGATGTGGTGGGAGGGGAGTGGATTAAAGGGAAGGATGGCAGATTGAGAGATAACTCTTCTTATGGTATATTTCACCTGTAAGCTAGGAGAAAGCAGGAAAACTTATCTGAATATTCCAGAGTCTCAGAAAAGGTTCTGTTGCAGCCGTGCCAAAAATGGGTGAAGGCATATGTTATACAGAGAGATATTACTATTTTTTGCATAACAGTTCACTCATCCTTAATGAAGATATTCATATGAAATTCACACATACAAACACACACATGCTTATACCTCTCTATAGGCAATTTATACCCATAAATGCCATAAAATCTTCCATATACCAGATCTGTCTTTAGCCCTGGCCTACCATACATACCCAACAATCGCCTGGACTATGGAAGATTTTATGGTGTATATGGATAAAATTTGACTATAGGGAGATGGAAATGTGTGTGTTTGTATGTGTGAACTTCATATGAATATCTTCATTAAGGATGAGTGAAGTGTTATGCAGAAAAATAGGAATTCATACTAAATTGTCCTTCCATCTTCAACTGCAAAGCTGAGCTCTGACCTACCACAGCTTCCAGAGGTTTCACATTATGGAAAAATAGCAAACCTTTTTAGATAAAAGAACTGTAAAAAATGAGAGGAAATTAATATATCATATATCTGTTAAACTTTTGGATTTTTCACCATCTCCAGTCAATTTAAGCTGTTTGAATGAGTGGTTAATGTAACCTATACATGCCTTTTAAAATAAGGTGCAGTATAAAGTTTTTCTTATCAAAGGATTTTAAAATTATTTTTATACCTTTTGTGTATCACTACTAAAAAGTGGTAACTTCTCAAGCTTCAGGAGCAAAAGAAACAAAAGAAAAAAGCCTTTAGATGCCCACAGTAGGTGGCATCAGCCAGTGACCTACCTACTAATAAGGCAAATGAAAAGAAAATAGCCTGAGAGGAACTAAATACGAGAGAGCTGAATTCTTGTAGGGAGGGAGAGCAAAGGCAAGCGCATGTTGTTTAATCCACTCTAAATAAAAAGCTCCCCCAAAATACATAATAGCAGTACAACGGGAAGCAGTATATGGTTGTATTTATATGACTGGAGTATTGCTTTGAATACAAAAGACAGGAAGGTTACAGGGTCTTTAAGCAAATATGCATAGTGCACGAAGGAATTAATAACAGTCTGTACAACATTAGGGGCCAGTCTTGCTCCCAATGCAATCAGTCATTGATCTTGGGCAGTTGGACCCCAATCCTGCAATGTGATCTATGCATACCAATAATGAGCCCATTTGAGGTCCACAGGGATGGATGTCCATTTTCATGCATCAGATTGCAGAATCAGGGCCTTATATTATAACTAGCCAGAGACAAAATATTCAGTAAATTTAACACAAAACACGAAACATATTTAAAAACACCTTTCTCAACTTCTTTGGATATATTTATTATTTGTTACCCTTTTCTAACCCTTTCTCTCTCTCCCTATGTTTTCCTGTACTAATTAGACCCTCATCTTCCTCAGAAACCCAGCTGTCCTTTCTGCAGTGGCCTTTGGCCTAACAAACATTTTCAACTCACTTCCTTTTATAAAAAAAATAATAAATTTCACTCTTAACCTGCTCCCACCTTGCTTTGTATCCATTTCCCAAACAGACAGTATTTTACTGTATATTGCTAATGGTTACAGAATCCTTTAATATACTTGGTAGGTAGGCACAATCTAGTTTAATGTAGACTGCTGTGATAAAGTTGCCCAGCAGGGGTGCTGGAACCTAGCAGGCTGCAACCTCCACAAGAGAAATACTGGGAGCGCTGAAATATGTTTCTGCCCCCTCAACATCTAACAGAGGTTACAGCAGGACATGGCAGAGGGGCTGGAGTGGCTGCCATGAGACTGGGCCAGCTCCTCTCCTCTTCCTGCCTTCTAGCCACCACAGGTGGAGACACATGGCTGGAAGGAGGGGCAGGAGCAGGTGTTGAGGGACCAGGCTTGGAAGGAGGTACAGTGGAGAGGGGGATGTTGTACACAGGGCACCAGTTGCTGAGGGCAGAAGGGAGCCCCAAGCACTGGGCACCAGCTACCAAGGAACAGCGGTAGAAATTGTCAGAACACCCTTTCCCAGCCTGGAACTGGCTCCCCACAACGGAGTGTCACTAGCTCCCCAAACTCCCCCTCCTCCTATTCCTCCACCCCTGTATTCACAGCGAGCTTTTGCCCTCTTTGTACCTCAGAACTTCCTCAGCCTTAGTATTAGAGTAGTGCTTGTCAGTTTGGGGGTCTCTCTTTTTCACAGTAACACTGAGATTCACATGCTGTGCTGCTGAAAGGCATCCTGTACCAAATTCCACTTCTCGTTACATTGGGTTTACAGCAGGCAGAATTTGGTCTGTTTGTGTTTTTAAAACAGTGTAGAAATATGTATATAAAACTGAAATTGTTTAAAACATGCATATATTTTAACCTATGATTGTTTTAGGAGACACAAAAGAGTTGCAAGTGTCAATGTTTTCCTGTAAGTTCACTAGGAAAAACTGTCTGCATGCAAAATTCTTGCCTTTTTGTTTGGTCAGATTCCTGGAGTGTCTTCCCATGGCTTCAATGACTTCCTGAAATTTCTTAATATCCCATGCCATCAACGAGATTCTTTCCCAGATTTCTTAGACATTTTTAATTTGTAACCCTTAGTTACCTGCTTCATCTGTTCTTTACCCCTTCTCCTCCTCCCTTCTACTTTCATACTAATAGGATTGCTGGAATCCACCTCCTAAATTAAATCAGCCAAGTCACTTCAGTTTGAATTTTTTATTCCCATGGATTTGAGTTAGCTGCTGTAGAACTAAAGCAGTGTTGAATCAAAAATATTATACAGTCAGTTGTCATAAATAACAATGCACTGCAAAGAACTTAGGCCATAAACATAAACAATCCAAGATGAACATGTGCCTCAAACACGCTGCTTTATTTCTGTCCAAACAGTTTGGATAGCCTCTTATAAAGCTTCAAGTTGCTGTTTCTAGAGGGTTGAATGAACATTTTTCAATAAAATATGTCCCTTCTGGTTCCTTAATGATTAAATACAGTAGAACAATAGCCATTTAAAATAGCAAAAGAAAATCTGATGATTTTTTATTGTTAGAATTGCTAAGATAGGAAGAGTCGTGAAGCTGTATAAAATGGTAATAGAAAAATACCCTGACAACAATAGACCCATCTCTAGGACTTGCACAATTTGTCAAAAAATCACTGCCTTCTGAAGAGCTCCTGGGAAAATAACCAAAGTCCATATTATTTTCTTGGCTCAGCCTTGTTAAGCAGCTCATGCCGATCTCAGTGCAGCCCTCCTTCTCTATTTTCCTGGAGCTGTGCTGCCCTTTTCCTGAGCCTTCAGAAGGGTTCTTGCAGAGTTTGCAAGTTTTATAGCTGTGCAGATCCCCTCTGTCCCTGCTCATACATGTTGAGCCTCAGGGTTCAGTAAGAAGCTTTCACATGTTTCCAAAGAAAACGTGGCAGAAAAAACAGCAAGAAAAAGAGTTAGCCGCATGACAGAGAAATTTAGAAACCAGACACTCACACTCCGGTTTTATGCATGAAGTTACCTATTTTGCACCAACACATGAAAGTGTTGCACGCTCATGACATATTTTGGGTGCACTTTAGGAGGGCTTCTCAAAATTTGACTAGATTTGGTGTTGGCTGCTTGAGTTGGAAGGTGAAAGACAGAATAGGAGTCTGAACTATGACTTCATACTAACTTTTAGGGGAGGACCCAGTCCCACCTTAATTTACAAGTGTAAATCAGGACTATCTCCTGTGCAGTCAATAGAGTCACCCCACATGCAGGATCAGCATAAGTGAGCAGAGAATCAGGTCCAGCACCTCTAGAACAGGACTGTGGAACATTGATAAGGAGAAAGGGAGGAAATCAGGTTGGTATTTGGTCTGGGTTATAGTGAAACTTCAGTCTTCAGGTCCATCAATCCACCACTAAAGCTACCTAGAAATTAAATATAAAACTTATGAGGTTAGAGTCATGCCCTTATTCAGACTCCTTTGTGCTGTTCTAGGGACAAAAAGGGGTTGGAAAACAGAGCTTTACACCACCTGCTCCCAGCCTCTCAGTGAAAGTGGTGGGCTGTTGGTATATCCAGAGTACCTTACATTCCAGCAATCCCTGCACGTAACAGCCCTTTGGGAACCATTTCTAAGTGGCATAATTTAGAGCAGTCCTGTGGTGTCTCTAGGTTGTGCCAGGTACTGTACTAACCCTCAGTGGCCCAATGGTTGGACGATGTACAGGTGGCATAACAGTATCCTCAACCAACCCACTTTCTTCAGGTCTGTAATCTGCAACAATATTTATAATACAGATTCCAACATATTCTTTAAACATGTAGAAAAATCACACATCTCTCTTTACCACTATGCAATGTGCTGTGACTAGTACTATATATGATTTAATGGGTGATCAATCATCCACATATCAGCGGTGATGTAAACCTGATGTTCATTTGCTCTTTTCAACTCATGCATGGATCTCATGTATCAAGAACAGAAATATCTACCAGGAATGTGATCATACTGGTGTGCTATTAAGTCCCAGAAAGCTTTCATAGAATCCAAGTAGTAAGGTAGCATCAGTTTACAGAGCAACTTTTCAGTGGCATTGTTCCAAGTCTATGCTACTGGGCAGTGTGGCTTATACTTTGCTTTCATGGCCAAATATGTCATGCTTGACATGCCATGTCAGCTGCTTGCTTTGTGTGTGTGTATGTTAGAGAGAGGAAATTGTTGATACAGCTGTGAAAGGATCTCCTATTCTTACTTTTCCAAGGAATTGCCTCTAAATGATCTTAGCCAAAGAGAGCATGTGGATCTCTGAGGATGTTTATTGCTTAGCAAACACTACATGAAGTAGTCTCAGAAGGTCTAAGGGGCTGGAATATAAAGGATATTTTTCTCATTACTCATCTTCTTTTTTCAAATCTCACTTTATGCATCATCAGATTTTAGGGTGTTATTCCAGGCATCCATATGGCGCAATCTGTTCCCCATATGTATCATCAATGGGCCTGATTCTGTTGTCCTTATTCAGGAAAAACTGTTAGTCAACAGGATATTGTCATAATTAGGTCTGAAAGATCAGGCCTGCGAAGGGAAATAGCACTCCACCCATTTCAATGACTTATGGAAGTGGGATGGTTCCCATGAGTGCATAGAACTCAGGGAAGCAGGAGGACCCAGTATTTCAATCATCTCTCACACAAGGCCTAGGAACAACTGCAATGGTAGGGAGGAGGTGGGGACATAGCTTGCACAGGTGTGCTGTCAGACCAGGATGCACCATCCATAGAGATGGTACAATTGCAGCACTTCTGCATGCCATGAAGCTGGGGGAGGAATTGCGCCAAAGAATTTGCCCTGGAGTGGAGCAGCTTTGAAACTCTCTCTCAGAGCCACAGATTAACCCTAAAGGAGGTGTGGGGGAAACTAGCTACCTGTGACTTTGCACCCCATAAGGCTTCATGGAAATATGTTTATGAATGTATATAAGATATAACTGGAATATGTTTTATGCTACGTATGCCATGTAACATATCTATGTAAAGGTTATGATCTACTGAATATATTCATCCTATTTGTACGCATGTGTCATTATTGTATTCAAAGTTATGAATATTGGCTGTATACTGGTTTGATTTTAAATAGCCTTAGTAAGACATTTGGTCAGCTTCTTTAGAAAGGAATTTGCAAATAAAGTTCCCAATCAAGAAGCACTTAATGGGCAATGGATCTTGAAAGGCTCCAATCCACATGAGAAGTCTACATGACGACGTTCAAGGTAGCATGTGAACAATGGCTGCTCCCTGTAAGAACTGAGTCATGCATGGACATGTGACTTTCCCAGGTGACTCCAAAACTCCACCTTGGAGCTGGACTTTGCATAGGAGAGAGGAGGGGGTCTCCATCCACAAGAGAACATCTCTTTAAGCCCGTGGGATACCCCTCCATTTTGTCTTCAGCTGGCTAAAGATCCTCTCCACCCCCAAGGATACCTGAAAGAAACTGGAACAAAGGAAAGTAACTACAGGGGGTGTGAGTGATTGCTGGACCCAGACTAGAAGGAAACTAGTCTGTAAAAGGAAGCTTACTGGAATTCTTCTGAGGGTGAGGTTTAATCAGTATTCAGTTTTCTTACTGTATTAGACATAGACTTGCATATTCTGTTTTATTTTCTTGGTAATTCACTTTGTTCTGTCTGCTATTAGTTGGAACTACTTAAATTCTACTTTCTGTATTTAATAAAATCACTTTTTACTTATTAATTAACCCAGAGTATGTATTAATACGTGAGGAAGTTGTGCATATCTCTCTATCAGTGTTATGGAGGGTGAATAATTTATGAGTTTACCCTGTATAAGCTTTATACAGGGTAAAATGGATTTATTTGGGGTTTGAACCCCATTGGGAGTTGGGCATGTGAGTGTTAAAGACAGGAACACTTCTTAAGCTGCTTTCAATTAAGCCTACATCTGTTAGGGGATGTGGTTCAAACCTGGGTCTGGGTTTGCAGCAGTCTAGCAGGTCTGGCTCAAACCAGGCAGGACCCTGAAATCCCAAGCTGCCAGGGCAGGAAAGCAGGGGCAGAAGTAGTCTTGGCACATCAGTTGGCAGTTCCCAGGGGGGGTTCTGTGATCCAACCCATCACATCACCTGTGCCCGAACTGCTGTAATGCTGCTGTGCAAATAGGAGCAGAAGAGCAACCTGCTGGTAGGCAAAATAGAGTTCTTATTCTGCCAGGGATAACAATACAACTTTGTCAGAAATTACAGTAATAATAATAAAAGAAAACCTAAAGAATGATGGCTTCTCTGAGGTGCTTTTAACCTTAATAAGAGCTCCATTAATTTTTCATATTAGCGATAAAGCCAATGAATAGAAGTCTGTCTTAAAACAAGCAAACATAAAAAGATATCAAATATCCAACTTAAATTAAGTAATGCCATTAAATAATGCAAATCTGCTTGTGTAAATTAAGTTCATGCATAACTAGATCTGATCGGCATACATATCTATCTCTGGGCTAATTTTAATATTGGCATACATGTTAATAAACTCTGAGGGGTTTAATTTAATTCCACTCTGAAAACACTGGTGTTCAATTTTGAAAGTGTGCACAGGGTGATTCCATGAAAGGATTTATGGAAGAACATGAAACCCAATCATCCTATGGGCATGGAGGGCAGTAAGCAGAATGGTTCTGCTGTGTGGGCGGTCAGGTGATGCAGATCCAGTGGAGAGGGAATAGCTGGGGAAGTTCAAGGTCATGGCCAGTGATACCAAACAATTACAGCTATACTAGCTCAAACTGCTTGCACAGGGCAAGTGCAGGAGTCCTGGATGTTAGTACAGCCATAGGCAGCTGGTGCTCCATAGCTAATAGCAAGAATACCTGGGAGAAAACCCTGTGTCATGCTTCTCAAATAGAAGTCAAGAATTTGGCTCCAGGGAAGCAATTTTTCCGTTGTCCATGTAATAATTCTTTCCACTAGATTGATCACATGGACAACATTATAGTGAATCATACGTAATGCTTCTAGACATGTACTACTACATCATAGTCGAGTAAGACAGGAGATAGTGACACAACATCGAACCTATACCACCTGGAAATTCCCTTATGCCAGGCGAATGGTAGAGTGATCTCTTAAACCAGTTTTGTGACTGCTTTGTGCAACTGGAGCCATGCAAAGAGTACACGTGAAGACCAAGATCTGGCTCTTTGTTTTAGTTTTTGATGGACAATTTGTTGAAGTAATCACTGTAAATAAATGCTGCAAAATAAAGCATAAAGACATAAATGAGCTAGTTTTCACCAAGGCATGTGAATAAGAATCTGAAATCTATAAGTTTGAAGATTAATATAAATCAGATCAGAAAAATGTTGTTAGGGCTCAGAGTCATTTCATCTACTTATTTTACAGATTCCTGTGAAAAATGATATAAAAAATGTACTACATTCGTTACTACAATTTTGTGCATTTTGCAAACAGCATTATTTGCTCCCTGGATAATTCAAGGAAACAAACAATCACAGAAAATTAAGGGACATATTCCACTGTTGAATGCACACATATCAGTCCCAACAGGAGATATGTGGTGTGCATCCAAGGAAAGAATTCAGCCCTATGTAAGAAAATTCTAACCTGAATTTGATATTCTGGGTAATGCATCTTTTTAAACACTAGAAAAATAGAAGTGCTTATACCACTACTGTGGTATGTATCTGGGGTAGGAAAAGCCCTGCTGTTGGTGAGTGGAAAAGGTGCAAAAGCGAACTATACATAAGGGGCCAGATTCACCAGTACATTTTGGTTATGTTGCCTCACTCTGCCTATGCAAAGCAGCCATAAACTTTATTTAATTTGTGCAATAGTGAATTCGGCCCAAGTTTGGCATTATAGAAAAGTCTTCACAGTAGTTTGAGAATGGTGGTATTTCCAAATAAACCCTACACATTTCTTTTAGAATTTGCTTAGTGAAGAAGCAGGCAAAATTCTTCCTCAGTAGCTTTACCAGATATATTTTGCCTTTGCTGTCCCACATATCTCACTGCCCATATGTCAGATGCTCAAGGAGAGACATTCCCAAATGCAAATCCATAGCATCTAACAGATGCTAATTGTTTTATATTGATTATTAAAATTAGTTTAAAGTATTTTTAATTTGGTTTGAAGCAGGATTGGATGGGGTCCATGCACCCAAACTAAGTTGTGGTATTGATCCTATACTCATTGACTTCAATGGAACACCATCCAGCACTCAAAAGAAAAAACAGAATAGCTTCATGGCACTGATTATTCTCTATCCCAGGGGCAGGCAACCTATAGCACACGTGCCAAAGGCTGATTTTCAGTGACACGCACACTGCCTGGGTCCTGGCCACTGGTCCGGGGGGCTCTGCATTTTAATTTAATTTTAAATGAAGCTTCTTAAACATTTTAAAAACCTTATTTACTTTACATACAACAATAATTTAGTTATATATTATAGACTTATAGAAAGAGACCTTCTAAAAACATTAAAATGTATTACTGGCACATGAAACCTTAAATTAGAGTGAATAAATGAAGACTCGGCACACCACTTCTGAAAGGCTGCCGACCCCTGCTCTATCCAATTAAGGCAGTGCCTAAATTTAAACTGAGAGCCTCCTAATTCTGCTTTCTACTGCAATGAGATGGTACAACTGTACAAGGCATGATGTTTGAGCAAGAGACAATAGTCTATTTTTTCCTGCATATAGCCCAGAGGCCGGGCCTCTGCTTGGAAGTATTTACATTGTTTGAACTTTAGGATCAAATTTGTATACAACGATATTTTTTGTAGCCTAACTTGTTCCATTTCAGGCAACTGGCATTAGAATAAAGCAAAGTTTTAAAACATTTGGCATATCTTGGATAGAATATCTGGAAAATGTGGACACTGTTCATTAGAGTAGTTTTTCCAACTAACAGTATGCCTTAGCCTTGACAAAAGTACTTATGTTTGATGTCAATCATTCGTCTTTGCCAGTTTAAATAGATATCCTTCTGGGATAATTCTGATCCATCCTGGCACATAAAACATAATGAGCAATATCTTTAGGCTTTGCAGATTAAAGAGAATACATAGTGTATTGTATGTGAAACACCAGTTACAGCAGCCTAACCAAAAAAGGGCTGATACTTATATACCCTCACTACAAAAATATCAGCAAAGACAATTAAAACCAATGAGAATCTCTTGCAAGTGGAACTGTTAGAAGGACAGACAGGATAGATATATGGTAATGCAGCACCCAACACCACCCATGGCTAGTGGTAATATCAGACTCTCTTCCTTTGTGCCTCCCAAAGCTCAGCCATTGTCTTGGGATATTTTTTCCCAATGAAAGAAGCACGAATATAAAGGATGGTGAAAGAATATGTAACAAAGCTTTTATGGACCATAAAGAATGTCTGAGTGGCATTAAATTTGTGAAGCAACAATACAGCCAGAAAATGATCAAAGGCGTTTCTGATACCCTTCCATTGAGTATATTACTCCTAAAGTGGTTCCTACTGATTTTCACAGGTCTATTCAAGAGGAAAAGGACAATTATCATGAGTAAGAATATCAGAAACTGACCCTGTATTAAGGATCTGGTGACTCTCCATCACTAACATATGTCACACTTGAGAAAAAGATATGCATTTGCCTACATTTTTACTTCTGTGCCTCCTAATGTCATTCAGACTCAGCTTGTTCCCTGTGAATTTCCTAGATTACATTTCAACAGTAATTACAAAATAATAATGATCAGGGAATAAACAAAAATATCATTCAAGTAAAGTTATAAATCATGCATTAGTTATATGAGATATGTAACCGTATCTCAAGCCATTCTGGTTTCTCACATAATCATGTTAAGTGTTGTTTAACTATATACTGGTATAGCAATTAGGATCTGCTGAATATAGTAGGTATTTATGCTTTTATTATAAATGGGGATTATAAATGATTCGGCTTTAGTCATACACAATATGCATATTATGGTATGGATATTGTATTATCAATTCACTGTAACTAAGCACTTCAAAACATTTTGAATCAGTAGACCATAATGGATCCTTTCAAGTCAGTGCTAATGCAGCTGCCATGTACTGAAAAATCCCTATGAAATAATGTGCAGAACAGTGTATTTTCAATAAAATATGATGGCTGTTTCAAATGTTTTTCAAATAAACAAAAGCACTAGTCCACCTTACTGACTAATTAGCAGAAAAAATCAAAATTAGAAAAGGAGGTGCCTGTTAACTAGCAGATGTGGGCTGGGTAGCTTGATACCTGCACATTTACCTACAGGGGTGATGCACTGTTTGTCCAAAGAGAACTTCAATGCAGTTATGGCAAAGCATAGCTGTAGTACATAGCCCCTTTGGGAGCACCAGATAATTCCGCCAAAAATGTATTAGAAAGTGTTTATAGTGGCTTAAAGGAAAAATGTTTTTTTTTCCATTGCTGGTTTTAGTACATTCCATCTTTTTAAACCGCATGGGTTTGACACATCATCAACATCCTGATGTGTGACACAAGCTGCTATGTCAGTGTTTTATGTGCCATCATAAATGTTGTACTCTCATCAATGAAATAATGATTCAAGCCATGACACTGAAAATATTTGGTTTGTTAAATATTCCAGTTAAAAACAAGTTTGCATGAATGCAGCACAGAGAAGAATTTGGCCCAATGATAATTCACAATAAATATTTTTATCTCTAAGATTTATACATTGTGATAGACCCAGGCCAGTTGGGTACAGCAGAATAGCAGAAGGCAGATATACTGGCCACTGGATTAACAGTTTTCTGTTCCCTGACTGACCAGAGCAGGGGCTGCTCCAGGCTAATGAGAACATCTGACTCTAATTAACCTGCAAAGAGTCAGGTGAGGTCATTCAGTTAATGTGACCACCTGACTCTAATTAAGGCCCTGCTGATACTATAAAAAGGGCTCACTCCAGTCAGACAGGGAAGAGCCAGGGGTGAGGAAGTGCAGCAGAAGGGCTGGTTACTGAAGATACCCTCAGACCATCGTTAAAGGAGCCCTAAGGTAAGGGTGAAGAAGGGAGAAGCAGGAGAGCTGTGGGGAAGTGGCCCAGGGAAATGTAGCAACTCTGGCAGTGAAAGGTAGGCCGCGAACAACTGCTACCGTTAGGGTCCCTGGGCCAGAACCCGAAATAGAGGGCGGACCCAGGTTCCCCCCAACCCACCACTACAGGAACATCTCCTGTGAGGAGAAGTCAAGCCCATGTCAGGATAGGAGGCTGAACAGAGACTGTGGGAGTTCTCTCACCAACCTCCTTGCAGGCCTATGATGAAAAGGGCTCAGTAGACTGTAACCCTGGCCCTAGAGAGAGAGAGGCTACGTGGAAGGTCACAGTGAGCCACTGAGGCTAGCATAAACCGCCTAGAAGCACAGGACCCACGGGAGCAAGGTCAGAGCTCTGCCACAACATATATATATATATATATCCATAAGTAATGAGATGCGCACAGTGAGACTTTCACCATTTTTAGTGTGCTCATTTGTATGGATGTTGTATCTTTTTCAAGTTGTGTGCAGCCAGAATTTGGCTCAAAATCATTAAGGGCCAAATTTTCAAAGGCGATAACCCATCTTCCTTCTAAACATCTTTGCACACACAATTCACTCACACAAAATGTTCTCAGAATCATACAATAATAGAAAGGTATGGCTGGAAGGGACTTCAAAAGGTTATCTAGTCCATGCCTCACCCACATCACTGAGGCAGATTTGAGTATACCTAGACCATCCCGGACAGGTATTTGTCCAGCCTGTTTTTAAAAATCTTCAATGACAGGATTCCATAGCCTCCCTCGATAACCTGTTCCAGTGCTTAATTATCCTTATAGTTAGAAAGTTTTTTCCTATCTGACCTAAATCTCTCTTGCTGGAAACTCATCTGATTACTTCTTGTCCTATGCTTTGTGAACATGGAAAACAATTGATCATTGTCCTCTTTAATTTTAGTGCAAATGAGTTCACATAGGAAAAAACATTGGTCCAGATCCTCACCTGGTGCTAATTAATATAACTTCACTGAAGATGATTTACATTAACTGGGGATCTGGCTCGTGTTCTTTGTTCTGTGCGCAATGGGTTCTTACACATATAAGTTCTACCATTTGCGTGTGCCAGGAATAACATGCAAAAATTGCACATGCAAGAGATTGTGTGAGCACAAATAAAGGCCATGGTTTGAAATTTTCATTCTAATTGGAACTAGACACTTATGTGGTTATGATTCCCAGCTCCCATAGACAGACTCACAGTAGCTTTTATTGAGCTAGCACATTAAAACCAATAGTGTAGATAGGGTAGCATGGGCTGTGGCGAGTAGCAGCATGGGCTGGCCATGCTAAGTGTACCCCCAGCTCATACTGAGATCCATATTCATAGACACATCCATGCTGACAAATGCCTCTGACAGGCCAGAAAAAATGCAGGTTGGTTTTTCTGAAAATTTTGAGCTTGCGTTTAATTTAAAAGTACCACTGCCAAAGACTGAGAAGGCTTGTTCTTTTCAACATGCTTATTTATCCCAGCTAAGAAGCTATATTATTTTGAATAATAAGTTCTATATGGGCATTCCCATAAGTTAAAGTTGTTTGACAATTTTTAAAACACAGTGAAATGGAAACTGCCATTTCTAATGCTAATTCGTTTATAATGCTAGTAGTACTAGACTTAAATAGTATGCAGTGGTTCCAGTATTTCTGATTTCAAGATCTGAAACTAACATAAATGTTCTATTCAGTCTTTTGACACTTTTAAAACTGAACAAGTCATATGTAAGAGTTTCTGGGTGTCTAACTAAAAGATCTATGAAGTCAGCATGCTGTAGGTAAGTTGTAGCTGTCTTTTCTCATTCCCTAGCTCATATATGTAGTGCAAGAGCAGACATTACACATGACACTAACATTCCATTATGGAAAAAATGACCAGTGGAAATTCAAACTATCCAGTGGACTTAGCCAATAGTTCACTGGATCACAGCCAGATTTCATGGTTCTCTTCAAAACAGTTGATTTGAAGTCTTTTATATTATTATTTTGAATCTGATTTTGAGTAGGTCAGCATCCAATCAAAATTACAGTTGCAATTATTTAACAAAAAAATTATACTCCACTGAGAAATTTTAGTAGGCCATTTTGAAACATACTTTGAAGACAGTACTTTCTCTCATAGTATCTTGAAGAATGAATTATTATATCCTTGTCAAATTGTAAATATCATGCTGTTAAAAATATTAGTCACACAGGGGCTTGTTTGACAGTAATGTCACAGTAAAGCTCTCTTGTCTACGTGAACATGGATTGCCTGATACTTAATACCATGTATCAGTTGGTATATGGCATCTAGTGGTAAAAGTTGAGATATAACTGCACTGAAAGTTTCCTCAGAACATTGGCAATACCCTGCCAATAGATATACTATACATTCTATTTAAGCCAGCTGAGTAGTGCTTTTCCTCTCCCTCCCTCCAGTTTTTCCATTCCCTAAGGGGCAATTCTTTGGAGAACAACGCATTGAAGTAAAAAAGCTATCGTGTAAAAGTGAGGATGAGCAAAAAAGCACATCCAAGGGAAGGAAGTTAAGATCTAGACCCTAAGGTTCAGGGGAGTTAAAGAAATTGAGCCAAAGAAATTCTAAAAAGACACTTTTTTACTTTAAAAAACAAGATTAAAAACTGGCTTGTATGAACCCAACTGTGATTAAAAAAATAAACCTTTTATAGTTAAGACAGGATTTTTTTTTCTTTTTGTTCTTTGACTTTTCCTTGCAGAGAAAGAGGCTATCTTCACTTAATCAGAGCAAAGAAAGAGTGGCTGAGGCAGAAGCAGCATCATGTGGTTGAAGGTCAGGCCAATTTTCACACGTGATGCTGCTTTATCACTCATGGAACAAAGATTAAGGCCTTTCTTTTCTTTATCCTTTTGTGCTTTCCCCCATTTCTTTAACAGATCTGAACAAATCCCAAAGAGTTCATCCAAACGTTCCTTTTAGCTACATTTAGTTCAGATCTTCTAAATTCCACATAAGTCTAAATGCTATACCAAGATGAAGAGGATATAAAACCCACATATGAACAGAGAAAAATGTTATATAAACACACAAAATCACTGCGGAACATGATGACAACTGCATTTCAGCTGGAAGAACCTAGTTGCATCCAGGAATCTGAAATATCAGTATACCAGCTCCTCATTTTTAAAGATGTGTATATTTCCATAAAATGCCAGGAACAAAGCCTGAATATTGAGTTGTGTTTAAGATGATTTTAACATGATACTATAGATGAGATGCCAAAAGTTTAATTTGTTCTGAAAAATCCTGGAAATACACAATCTCATTAGTCCACCTTTTATACTGCTACCATGAGAAATGCTGTAAAAAATGCTGTATCATAATGTTACTTTGGACTGAACAATTATTACACATTGTTAACAGCCAACAGCTTGTCCTGATGTTGTGTCAACTCCAGAAACGGGATAAGGGGTTGTTTTGTTTAAAATACACAAAAAGAATTGATGAAAGTAGATGTTGGCTGTTGGAAAACACTGTGAATATACTTTTCAATCCCCAGGACATCCTTTGGTGAGAGCCAGACAGTCTCCTCCTAGCTCTCTAACTGTGACTTGTTGTGCAACCCTGTGTTTCAAGGTATGGTGGTTTGGCACATAGCATCTTTAATTGAAAAATACCAGGAAAAGTATGTAAATTATTAGCACTATACCGATCGCATCAAATATTAGCATACTACTATATAATAATACTAATTAATAATGATTTGCACTTATTCAGCAGTTTCCGATCATTTTTCACTTTTCAAAGGTGAGAAGGTAAATCCCTATTTTAAAAGTTGGAAAAATGTGGTATTTGGATAACAGAATAGACTCCTGATAAATAAGATAGATACTATCTCTATTTATGTGCCTAGTTACTTGTATGGACCTCATCATCATGCAATTTGAGTATCTGTTACGGTGACTGTAACATTCAAAAAGAGACCTCAGACCTCCTGCTTCCCAGTCATCACTACAAGGCATTTCTCTTCCTTCAACATGGACTTCCTTTGCACACGAATCATAATTTGTTTTTGAAATGTTTAACACACAATGTCACAAAGAAACATCCAGAAACAAAGGAATTCTATTTAGAAGAATGCTTCAGTTATACTGGCTTGCGTAAGCTTGAAGTATGCCTCTAAAATAGTCTACAAACCAGAGGTGAAATCCCTGGTCCCATGGACATCAATGGGAGGCTTCCCAGTGACCACAGTTGGACCAGAATTTGACCACGGCATATTAACAATTATTTTGACTAACAAATGAGCCAAAGAGGTTCAGATGATATATATAGTTTAAAATGGAGAGAAGAGAGGTGGATTGGGTTGTGTATTTCGAGTGTTGAGCCTATCCATCTCTCTTCCCAATATAGCATATGACTTGGCCTATTCACATGTATTTTTCCTTGTAGCAGAAGGGGCCCTGGATTTTCATATAGTTTTATATCATTCCTGGATATTACGCATGACATCCTGGATCCGCTGAAGTCAGTAGCAAAACTCCCATTCGCTTCAATGGGGCCAGGGTTTCACCCTGTGTCTCCAACAGAAAGTATTTCAGGGACAATTGTTAAATCACCAGATCATTTAAGGTGGTCTGTGGTCATTGATTTACAGGTAGGTTGGGAAATCAATATACTGCCTCTCTCAATATAAATACTCCTGTCCAAAGGGACATAATGCTAACAAATAATAGTCAGTCCTTACATTTTCTGAGGACACTATTTTCATAATGTTCAAAATCTTTCCTCATATGAATGTTTTATGATTTTTAATGCGGACAGAATGTATCCTTATTGTCTCACAAAAGAGAAATCTTAAATGTTAGAAAGTCTTTGATTACTATTTTTATTAATATAAGTTTGTAATTTAAGTACCTTATTCCTGGCTCCTGTGTTTTACTGTACACATTTTCCCTCATTTGTGGTCTATATGACTTTATGTGGAGGATTCAGCAAAACTGAGTAAAGTCTGTCTCAATTAATCTGTGAGTCAGATTGCTCAGTAATAGCTGGAAGAAAACACTTCTGATTTATCTTGGAAATGAGATATTTCAAATCAACTCCTCCAAACACGGAATATAACAATACTTAATACTTCTATTTACTCTAGGTTTTTGCAATCTTTAATTTGTATTTATTTTGCTAGTGGATGATTTATTCTCAGAGATGGTTGGATCACAAGTTTGTAACAAAAGTCAGAGCTTTTTCATAGCATCTTTCTAAACAGGTAGATCCAGCAGAAACCGAGGAGTTTCTGAATACTACTTGGAATCTGCAAACTTTGAATGCCAAAACATGATTCTCTTTGCTTTTTATGGTATCAAAGATTTCTACAACCCTACAACTATCTACTGTCCATACTGAATAACAAATAGTGGAATACTTCTTAGCTGCTCAGAAGATGTTTATGTGCTCACTTAGCTCTTCCTGTGCTCTTCCTTCTCTATTGGAGGAATATAAATTTGAGTAAATGTCATGTGACAGTGTGGTTGCTGCAGAATGTATTCATTTCCCTTGAGTAGAAGACCAATTAGTAATTACTTTAGGGCAGTCCTTATAGGCCATCTAGGCTGGCCCTTAATTAAGCAACAAGACATGACAGGCAGTGCATTTCTGGGCAATTTAGCACATCTCTTAGGGAGTGTTTAAGGCATGAGGCCGAAGGTCAAGTGACTTTAACCACCTGAGAAGTGCAAAAATCCCTTAAAAATGCACTGTCTGGAGTGACTTATTGCTGTTATTAAATGGAATTTGTGAATAAAAATAAGAGAATTGTCTGCCCCAGGCATCTGGAAGGCACTATTAACATGGATATGACATTGCTGACAGCTTATCTAAAAGCTCAATTTGTTTTCCTGAGCTCTACAACCATTTCATAATACTGTGTATTATTACAAAGAAGATACTATGTTTTTCACACTCATTTTTACCAGAGTTGTCCAGTAGGAATGGGAGAATCTGTTTCACCAAATCTCCAACCCATTTGAACATTTTGGGGTTGAATTGCAGTAATAGATGGTGGAAGTCTTCTCTAAAAGAATAGAGCTGCTCTCCCCTACCACACAATCCCCTTCCCCGCTGTTCCCAGCCATCCTGAGATATCTCCACTGTATTCTTCCTCCTCCTCCCAGGCTCATCTGCTTCCTCTGTCCCCAGTTATTGGGCTCAATATGCCTGGATGTCTCTACATGTCAGTGTTTCCACGATGAAGATGTGCACGAGCAACATTTGCATGCAGAGTGGAGTAAACAGTCAATAACAGGATCTTTATCTTAAGCAAGGATATTTTTCAATATCAATGACAACTTTAAAAAGTGTGTTTGTACTCATTAATAATCTTACACTGAACATGTACAGCAATGCTGCTAAAGTGCTCGTTATTTCGTGAAATATGGAATCTTACAGAACTTACAGAAAATGGATGAGAAATTGAACACTTGCTTTGATATTATCTTTCCTGTGGTTGAATATGTATATTTGTGTTGGTTTGTTGCTGGTTTGGATTTTTGTTTGTTAGTTTGACTGACTTTCTGCCTGTTTATTTTGATAAAATTTTTGGGTAGCTTGAGGTGCCTGATATCATTATTCATATCTGTCTTCTAATCCTTTTGTTAAACAGTGTTTATTGTTGTATCATCCATATCTAAGTAAATTGAGAGAAAAAGAGGACAGGCCAGACTCAGTTTATCATGTAAGCCCATGGTCAAGGCATAACAAGATAAGAACGGCCATACTGGGTCAGACCAAAGGTCCATCTAACCCAGAATCCTGTCTTCCAACAGTGGCTAATGTCAGGTGCCCCAGAGGGAATGAACAGAACAGGTAATCACCAAGGGATTCATCCCCTGACACCATTCCCAACTTCTGACAAACAGAGGCTAGGGACACCATCACTGTCCACCCTGGCTAACAGCCGTTGATGGACCTATCCTCCATGAACTCATCTAGTTCTTTTTTTAACCCTGTTATAGACTTGGCTTTCACATATTGCTAAAAAGTCCATTTCCAGAGACAACAGATTTCTACCTAATGGAAAAAAGACTCAGGCAGATTATTACCTTAGTTGCACTGATGTAAATCCAGAGTAACTCCATCAACTCCCAGGGGAACCACTTCAGGGCCATGTGTGGGTGAATCCTTTGCCCCGGCTCACATAAACCAGTTCAGTTGTGTATGGTGCCCTCCTCACCTGTAGAGGATTGTGAGGGGATGGTTGTAGGATTTACCATATGACAATATTTTATATATCCCCTTGCCATTAATTAGGGAGTATCTTTCAGCTAGTTCTTTAAGTACAGGTGCAGGATACAAAAGGCATATAGTTGACAAAGACAAAGCAGCAAAGAGTCCTGTGGCACCTTATAGACTAACAGACATTTTGGAGCATGAGTTTTCGTGGGTGAATAGAGAAGAAAGCCTGGGAAGTATTTTGTGACTCCTCTCTCAGAACACTAGTGATCCATATAGCAGTATTAAATCAGTTCCCTTAATGGGCTGAGAGCATTTTATTTTGTGAAGAATGTGCCCCCGCTGGGACTTGAACCAGGAAGCTTCAGATCTAAAAGTAGTCCCTGTCTACTCTAGCTGATGGAGAATTTCTTAAAATTGGTAATAGTAATAATGCTCACACTTTTGGGGGCACTAAGTGACAAAATTTGCTGCAAAATAACACGTTATGTCCAAGCAGCACAATGTGAGTCCAAAAGTTCCTTCTCACAGTGCAACTTTGAAATAAGCAAATTACAGCAGCATTCTAACAGCCCTGACTCTGGTGATACTGTGAACCGCTGTGGGAGATTTTAAGCCAGCACAAAACTTGAGAGTTTTACAAGAATTCAAATAGACATTGAATAAATGCTATTCACAAAGTTCAGTTACCAGTTAGGAATAAACTTTGGTTTTTGTTTAGCTGACAGAACAAAAGGTTAATCTTAAAAAAATACCATCACAGAGCCTAATGAAACTAGCATGGATAGGTAGCTTCTTATACACCAGTTCTCACCCTTGGATTGGATCATATCACATTGAGTCTGGAACTTTTCCTCGGTGGTTGCCATCTTCTGCTCCAGAATCTCAATTCATTAAAAAAATTATCTGAGCCTGATGTTAGTGAAGAAAACTTTTAAAATATGAGCCAACTGCAACTGATGCAATGGTCAACTTCCGGAATGTGCAGACAGCCTGAAATAACAGTCCTGATAGAAGTATGACCGGCTGTCACTCGTCCCACTGGGGTGTGCTAACTTCAAAGCCTAATAAAGACAACTTACATGTCAGTTTTGTTAACTATTTCACTGCTGATCAAAGCAGGCAAAAAAGAGACAAACATTCATTATGAAGCGCTGCACAGTCTACTGTGAATTCTGTTGCAGTCTGGCATTTTATTCAGCTTCACAAGTGGTCAAAGCTTGGGTTGTGGGTGGAGCTTATTGTTACTTCTTAATGACCTCCAGCTGGTTCCAACTGCCAAATATCTGTAGCTTCTGTCTCCATGACTTCACTGCCTGAATTCCTTGGTAGGTTTCTCCCAATCACCTAATATAATGTGACTATGCCTCATATTTAGAAATAGCCTCATTTTTTTGGGTGTAGAGTCAAAGATATCTCCCCCGACCATTTTAAATTTGGCCATCTTCCAGCAAACTTTTATTAATTTAAAAAAAATTACCATAATCCCAACAGCTGTGATTGGGCACGAAGACATGCTTTATATATGTTTGCAAGTAGGGAGAGTACAAAATTTATGTAGCATCTTTCTTAAAAAGCACTGAGAGAATACACATATGTTCACAAAGCTCCGTGATGAAAAGACAAATGCACCTACTGTTCAGGACCAGACTGGGCCACAGGACTAACAGACATTTGGTTAGCTGTCCAGCTCCCTTCATGGGCTTCAGGACTAAGCTGTTTTCTTATCCGCTAGCTGCCAACTTGTGCAGATTGAAGTTCCCAGCAGCAGTAGAGAAGTAGAGAAATGGTACCAGAAATAGCTCTTATGTGCAACAGTGTAATTCAGCATGGCAGCAACCCCATAGGAACTTCCTTTTACTCTATTGCAGAATGAGCGTGCACAGGAAGCTGCTTCTCTCTTGGCTTCCAGACCTTGGTCTCCTTTCCACTTCACCACCCAGCAGAGCTCACATGGCTGCTCTTAAGACCTCTGTGCCCCTGTCCCTCTATCTTCAACCAGCTCGGCAGCCGTTTTTGACATTCAGGCCCTTCCCACCATTACCGGTATGTGTGACAGTATATGCAAGGGGATGACTGTAGGTGTGTGCATGTGTATGTGACTAGAGTTGCCACCTCTGAGGTACAAAAAACCCAGGACATCTGGTATGATTTTGAGCCCATTAAACTGGACAGCTAGTAGTGTGTACTGAGAACCCTTAGAGTTTTCCTCAAAAAAGGAACACTCCTGGGATAACCTGGACAGGTGATCACCCATGTGTGATAGGTTGATTGTGAGGGTAAATAATGTAAACACTTGTAATGAGGTGACTGACTGACACAATCACCACATACAGTCTGCCCACAGCCACCACTCCAGCTCAAGAGTTCAAGCTGCTTTTGAGAGATAGATAAACATGGAAATAATGGAGATGGATGAGTGGAAATCTTGAGAACAGTGGAATCAAGATTCGGAGAAGGAAATTCATGAGGAAAGCAGGAAGGAAAATGTGATAGAAAGATAGAGGAGATGAGTGTCATAGGGGCTCCTAGCTTGTCTCCTCTAATATAGGGTAAGGGAGAGAGACTAGAAGAGAGATGAAGGGGAAGAGATATCAAGAAGAGGGAAGGAAAAAAGATAGCGCAAAGCAATGTGGTCCAGCTGACCTCAGGCCTCATCCATACCACCACTGATTTTACTTGGTCCATTAATTACTATTATTCACTTATTAAATTTCAGTGTATGCATTAAAAAAACTAATACGAACAAGGACTGGATGAATGAGGTGGCTATGTCCCTTCCAGTGTTTTACTATCCATCATCTGTTGCTGGTTCCCTTTGAAAAGGCTGCCAGTTGCTTGCATTCTCAGTCCTGGTCATTCTTCCCAGTTTTTTCACACGGTTGGGCCTCTGTTGTAAAATTCCTGAGACTCAGCAAATAATGCAAGATCAGTGCTGCTACACTTCTGCCTCCCTATGTCAGGGTCTGTAGCTGCATATGAGTTGGTACTTCCAGCCCTACACTCTCAGCTATGAACTCACCTGCTTTTCTCTTCCAGCTCTGGATGCAGGAAGCCTTCAAGGCCCAGAAATGCTGCCTGCAAGTATGGGCAAGGTGCAATAACTTTCTTCAACTTGCTACAACAGAGAGGAATGTTAATATGGCAGCTCTTGTCCAAAGACAGTTCTCAGTGCTCTCATTAAAAAGCATTGCAAGTGCCTTCATTAATAGTTTAAAATCAGGATATTTACAATTGTTATTGACTTGTTTTCAGTTAGAGAGTTACAAAGTAAATACTAGCCTTTCAGTGTTTCCACCATCTACATCTGCTCCCTCCATAGGTAAAATGTTGGACTACCCTGCTGTACTGGAATAAAAACTAGAGTATAGAAAAAACTGAACAAATCTAAAGTGAAAACAGTGAAGTGGAAAAAGACATTGGCAGTATTTGGGTGAAAGAAGGAAAAAAGTAAGAGACACTAGGGAAACTGGAGAATCACAAGACAAAATATATAGTAGAAAAGTGAAGAGTAAAATGGGATTAAAGAATAATAAACGACAAGTTAAAGTACAAAACAAAACAGAAAATATAGGAGTATATGTATATTAAATATGCTACAATTAAGTTCTGTGTTGGATTATTATGCTTTGTGAAATTAGGCACCATTTTATCTGCATTGAAAACTGGCTTCAAGCATTGCCTGGTTATACTCTTGAGGTGTGACTCATTTCCCACAGCTAACTATTTTGGTCACTATCTAGCTGGCTAGACTCAAACCAATAACCCAGAGGTGAAAGGCTCAATACCCCATTGTCAGTCCCTTGGACAGCCCGGTTCCTCAGTTCAGCTCTAATTCTGTGTTTGAAACAAACACAGGAAAAAGAAAGCTATCCTTTATCTCTCACAGGATTAGATGACAAAGGTAGAAAAAAATCAATTATAGTAGTGGGTAAGAAAATCTTGTATGTTACTAACTTATTTGCAAGTAGCTAGTACAACATCTCTTCACCTAGTATAATATACTGAATTATATAGAAATACCTTACTGCATATGTCCACACATTTTAATAATATAATGCATGCTGGTGGTTATAAAAGGCACATCTGTGCTTCCCTTTGTCCATTATATCCAGGGGGTGAAGCATATGTGACAGGAATGTATGTGTAAGCAAGGGTTCAAGGGTGAGCAAGAATGTATTGAAGAAATTAGAGACCACTCAAAAACCTGCTCAGTGTGTGTGTTTCTTTATTCAGTAATTATTTAAATTCATTTCACAACCATAGCACATGATACTTTTTTGCAGTATCTGCTTAAGATATTAAGGAGAAAATCTGTGGGTCAGATAAAAAACAAGAACTAAAAGAATTGTTGACATGAGCCTTTTACTCAGCAGTGTCAAATAGAGATAATTTAGAATGTTTATTTAACTACCATGGATTTACACAGCTTTTAAAGAATTCTTTTTGCATAAAACAGCTCTGTAGCTCTTCTGAGTTCAGCACGTCTATTATTTCTATTACCTCTTTCCCTATTTCTCCTTTCAGGCACTAGCAACCTCTAGGAAAGATGCATTGTAACTGAAGATAGCTTGTTAAAAACAATTTAAAAATACACTGACATTAATAATTTGATTTGTCTTTCTCCAACATATACCAAAAAGAAATAATAGCTATATATGCTCTAAGATATTTCTAAAACAAATTCCCAACGTACCATGCAATACTTTGTTCTTATTTGGGACTGCCTGTTTTAATGATATAACTATTATAAATTTTAATAAATATCTGCATTTATCAGAAAAAATGTGGACATCTTGGCCTTTATTTTATTTACAATTTCAGGAGATATTCCATTGAGGTAACATTTACTTTTGAGGTGTATAATTTGGACCCAGCATGCTGTGTGCTGTAGTCTTTGATGTTCACCAAGTTTGTTTATGAAGTGAGTTAGAACTTGGAATCTAATATCTTACAGGGAAATTCTTAAACAGACAGGATGTCTCCTTTTTGGTCTGTGTGTGTGTGCATGCAGCTTTTTTTCTTAATGGTTTCTAAAATGAAATTATATAACCAAAGCCCAATTAATTGTTTAAACAAGTTTGGTTTTTGGCTGGAAAAAAAATTCAAAGTACTTGGAATAGCAAGGTGACTGACTGTTTAATTTCATTTATATCCTTTTCTAAGTTGATCCACGAACTGTATCCTTTTTAGATGATCTCCAAAAAATATGTATCTAATGAAAAGCAACACTAAATAGCAAGGGAATAATGCCACATTCTTTTTCTGCATATGGAGTAATCATGTCTCTTTAAATAGATGTCAGGTGAGGCCTCTAATACCCTCAGACCAAAAATATTTGTGACCCCTGGACTCCCTACAGGACTTATTTTATATTTCCTGATTTTTTCATGTGAGATTCAGTGTATACGAGCATATGGAGGAGTTGTTCCTCCTGTCAGCTGCAATTTCAAAGGTGACTTAAATCTTATTAAAATATGTAGAATCTGTTTGACCTACACAAGGTTGTGGTCAGGTTCAGCCCTCCTGTATAATAAGGTTGGGACCAGCTCTGTCCAGCTTACTGACCACCTTAAGGAGACAGAGCAGGTCCCTGGCACAGACAACTACCGTAATTTTCCTTTGACTCTGAGTTAATATTTGATTGTTCCAAGGACAGCTTGATGATGAATGACAATGGGAACCTGCTGGAAGAGGAAACTGACCCAGCCCATGACAGGAGATCTATCCCAGAAAAAGGTAAAGGACATCAGTTTTCAACTGGATCACTTAACTATTGTCACACTTCTAGGAAATGGATAGTTGGAATAGAAATAATACAATATCCCAGGCTTCTGGTCTGCCTCAAACCAGAGATGTCTGCCCTTACAGTTCAGGCCCTTACACCTCAGTTGGCATGCCTAAGGGAATCAACACTTAAGAGAGTTGCTGAGTGTATCCCACTTACAAATCTATTCAACTTCCAGTCAAGACCACTCAGCATCCTAAAAAAGATCCTGTATATTAAAATGGGGCCCCACTGTGTCAACATTCTTCTGTTGTGCTATGTACAGCATCCAAAACTGAACAAATGTCAGCTGTAAATTGGGGATATTGAGGCATTCTGGGTTCCTTTTCATGATGTTCATACATTGGATTGCAAAAAGAAAGCCAGGTAGGCACCTAAAGTTGCAGCTCCCTAACTTCCCATCAATCCGAGCACATGCAGCTGCATTAGACTTTTGCATCATTGTGATCCGTAAAAAATCTGATTTTTAAACAAATTCTACCTGGCCTCTGGTTTTATGGGTAAAATTTTGTGCCCTCAGATAACTACTGGGGGAAAAATTGCAGACGCAGTAACTTGTGCTCAGCTTCGCAAAATCAGGCCCTGGTGATAAGCTCTATATAGACCAAGGAGCACGTATACGTTTGCTCGTAGATAAAAGTTTTGCCCAAACAAGGACTGCAGGACTGGGCCCCACGCTGTTCTTTTCTGGTTAATTTTAGATTTGATGGGATGAGCCAAACAAAGAGAATATTCCCATTAGGGGAATAAAGAGGTTGTACGTGCCATGAAACTCATCACCTACATGATTTGGAGCATAGTGATACCTCCCTCAGATTTTTAACTCATAGTAGAGATAGATTTTCAGTTTTGAAACCAATGATTTGCATACAAACGTACATATCTAGTCATATCTAGTCAGACAGCATATTATTTTTTACCAAGAAAAATAGCATGCCCTGAATTTATGTTTAAGATGAGAGTAGCAATGTGATATAGTGAGTAAGGCACTGATGTGGGAATCCAGAAACCAGGATTCTCTTCCTAGCTACTAAAATGACCAGCTGTGTACCCTTGGGCAAGTCCCTTCACTTCTCTGGGCTCATTTCCCTTCTTACCCTTTCTCTGTTCAGATTGTAAAGTCCATGGGAGAGGCATCTTCTATTACTATGTGCCAGTAGAGCACTTAGGCCCTGGTCCTAACTGGAGCCTCTATGTGCTACAGTAATATAAATAATAAAGATAATATGCATTCTCTTTTGTCATCTCTTGAACAGAAGCTACTAACATATAAGTAGATACAGGACTTCACTGTCAGCGAATTATGATGCCACCTGGCCAGGTAGGACTGTGAAAACACATAAACACCCAACCAAAAGTGGTAATTGGAAAGTGTCACTTCAAAACAATAAAAGGAAATCTAATACAAACAAGAAAGAGATTTTGATTACCACAATACTATTAATTTAGAATACTGAATGATAGACCTTTAACATCTCTGTCATTTGCAAAGGAGACCCAAAGCTGGCTTACAGCCAACATTCCCCCAAAACATAGATTTTGTTGTCTAGTTCTCTGTGTTTGCTGCCATCTTATCAGATTCTCTTTGGACATATTTCTCAAGATAAATTTCTGGTGAAATAAACTGACTGACGATTTTGTAGCTGTTTCCAACTAAATTAAATGGAATTGCTGCAACTTGCCTATACTGCTTATTTTACTACAAATTAAGGTTTACAAATTTACAAGATGAGATCAGTGATAATATGCAGATGTGGATGACTTATAAGTACCTATAATAAGAACTGTGGCTCACAGACCTCATGATGCCAATTGGTGCAGAGGTACATAGAGAACAGGGATTCCCTGGATTCACCAAACGGGAACATGCCAGGGTTCTACTGAAAGCATATATCACACTGGTCACCATAACCATTGCGAGATGTATGTACAGAAAATATGTGACAAGTTTATATACATGCTGAAAATTATGTTCTCTATGCCTTGTAGTTCAAGGCAGGTGACTCAAACGTAGTGTGTCCTGAAACAAAAATCTCCAGACAGGAGATGGGAGACACCTATTTTTCTGGTTTCTGAGTAGCAGCAATGTTAGTCTGTATCTGCAAATAGAACAGGAGTACTTGTGGCACCTTAGAGACTAACAAATTTATTTGAGCATAAGCTTTCCTGGGTGCATCTGATGAAGTGGGCTGTAGCCCACGAAAGCTTATGCTCAAATAAATTTGTTAGTGTCTAAGGTCCACAAGTACTCCTGTTCTTTTTACTTATTTTTTTGGTGGACCATTGTCTATAATGTGTCTCACAACAGAAGTCTATTAGCATATTAAGTCAAATGCTAATGAAGAGCTCCCGGTAGGAAATTAATAGGAAGAGGTAAACAGTGGGGGAGGCTCTGTTTTCAGGTGAAGATCAAAGGTCTTGTCGGATCTATCTGGAGAGGAAGAGAGACACCCTGGCATCCTTGACATTGAGAAAGGGGCACCTCAGCCAACATGGTTGAAAATGCTGGGAAAAAGACTTGGGGTAAGTGAGGTGCTCTGGGGACTCAATGGTTGTTGGTGTGTGTTTATCACTAGCCTGCACAGAGAAAGCGAGGTCTGTGCAGTCCTGGTTGGCAGTGCTTGTGTTGCCAGAGACTAATGTCAGGGAGCTGATCCACAGCAGGCACAGACAAGACTTCCTCACACTAAAGGCAGATATGGTAGCAAGGTACCTCACAACCCTGGGTGGCCCCTGGGAAGCATCACAAGAACAAGATTAAGTGAAAATACAATATGCATCCTCCTTTACTATCTATTCATAGGATATAGTACATAATTAACTATTTCAATTGGTGCTAATGAGGTGAACAGTTGAACCTATCTTCAAGCGTTGTGCCAATATATATTTACCAAAAAATATGCATATGATCATGCATTGTACAGCTGTGTATTTCAGACTTTTTCAGGTCAGTAAAAGTACCATTCTGTCCATGTAAAGGAATTGTCTTGTGCACAATAAGATACTCCCATGATGGCTGTGTTATTAAAACCTAGATTGGTAGGTATATAGGTAGAAACATTAAAAGAACTTTGTAAAATTAAGTTACACACATACTTTGCAAATCAAATCCTGAAAAACTGGGCCACAAATATATCTATTTTGGTATTCAAAACTGCTTAGGCAGAGAAGAGTCAAAGTCAAATGGATTTTCATCTGACATAGGGTACCTTAGGGATAATAGCTAGATGTTGTAAGCTGAGCTGTGCTTAGGCTGCTCTAACGTACAATAGGGCCAGGCACACGGACAGAACAGCCCAAGAATCTGGAAGCCATAACTGGATACCTGGTGGCTTCCCTCTCTCCTGTGCTGAGCTTATCTTGGCACAGAAGACAACTGGCCCACAATGGGTAAAACAAGTGGAAAATCCATGCCACATCCCTGTTTAGTTAACATTTCCTCCAGTTAATTGTATAAACTATTTGGCTTTCTTTTAAACCTATACATTGGCACAAACAGTGACCATATCTGGCTGTTGGGAAGGATCTACTGCAGTGCAACTAACTTCATCTTAACTGGAAAAAGGCAAATAGAATATTTTCAAATACTGCTAGTCAATCATATATTATAACCAGCATTTAAAATTAGTGGAAAAAGCACTGATGATATTTTAGCATATAGTTAATAGAATTAAGTAGATGTGACAATCATTTGTTCTAACTTTAGCAATCGAGACATTTGCAATTATTCTTTTTCTAACATTGAAAAATTGGACAACGCTGAAGATGGGGAACCTGGCTGCCAAGTACTACAGACCTAAGCCATCAAAAGGGACATTAGAGTTGCTAAATGTATGTTTCTTATTTTCTATGCTTGCCAATCTAACTGTTCAAATAAATACTTAGAAATCTACTTTTATAAGATTTTCATTAACTTACTTGCTTATTTTATAAAAACCCAGAATCTCTTCTAGAGGGCCACAGTTCTGTAATTTTTCCAGATCAAATATACATAATTAAATATTGTTTCTTCTGTGGTGAGGGTAAGCAAATCTTTATTTGTGTATGAAACTAATGTCTGGTGGTTACAAGTGAACCATCTGTAACTGGAGTTTCCAGCATTGTTTAATTCAAATTATTTCTTTTTAAAACTTTCTTTATTATGACTACTGTATAATAATTGCCCATAGTTCTCCTGTGATTAATAATAATATCAATGAGTTATTACAAATATTCAGCACAGATTTTATTTTTGCTATTGTGGATTGATTATTCTCTATGAGTATTCACTGTTCCAGCAGCGTTAGTTGTCAATAGCCAGATAGTTCCCATGGTACTCTTTTCTGTTCTGAAGAGTGTATAAGCACATCTGATGCAAGTAATCACACATACAAATTTAAAATTTAGGTTCCACTAATATTTGTGCTAGTGAAGCTGGAGAATTTTGGAAACTAAAGATAATAATTGAGCATGGAAAATTTCACTCAGTTTGAATGTCCACATATAACTGCTAGGCTAGTCTTTGCTGAGAAACAATACAAATTATGACTCCATTATGTTTCAAAATCTAGAAAATGAAGTAAAATGGTTCAAAATTTCCTTTGTCTACTAACATATAATAAGCGGTGATATTTTGCAAATTTGAGGATGTTTCAATTATACATACAGAACAAGAGAGCATAGCTCATACTTTACTTTAACCAAATCATTGTAGATATAGTCCTCCCATGATAACGAATATCATAACAAACGGAATAGATGCTTGTTACTGTCATGCATAGTGAAGAAATGCCTGGGGATTGCATCCAGTTCTTAGAAGCCACAATGAGGTACATTGCAGAAAAGTATGGAACAAATGCCATACTTGACTATTTATACACTGATGCTGTAGTGTTTTGCCACCTTAGAAATAGATAGGCATAGACAAATATATCATCTTGACATCCTTTTGCACAGCTAGATCTACACATAGAAATCCACAGAGATCAAAGAGTGGAATCTGGTGATCTGTTGCCTGAGTTCAGACACACAGGTGCTGATAGTGTATGATTGCATGTGTGGATCTTCAAAGGGGCTAAGTAGAGTACTCTGGCTAGTCACGTTTGTTATATAGATAGACATGTAAATCACTGGACTCATCTCTACTTGAATTGCAACATTCAAAGTACTGTAGTTCCAGTTCCCACAGCCTATTTGAAATGGAAAGTTAATACATTTCATTAGTGATATCATACTGCCCATGGTATCATTTGTCAATGTTGCCATAAAAGACTAATGATTTGGTAACTGGAGTATATTTATTATAGTGACAATTTGTACCACTATACTATAAATAAAGGTGTCTTGGCATTTCTGTAATAAATCCTATTTTCAGAGGTCTATTACTTGGTCTTAAAAATCACCCTGGGCTGAAACAGATGTACAATAAAATAATATATTACCAAAATACATATTTAATCTGGTGAATAATATGGTTTTGAAAAATCCCTAAACGTGCATTAAATTAGTCACAAACATTATTTACATAGAGATTAGAATGTGTCATTTGGATAGTGACAGAATATTTTAAAACAGGTCTAAGGGCCTGATTCTGATTTCATTTACGTTGGCATAAACAGAAGTCACTCTGCTGGAGTCAACAGTTACACCGGTGTAAAAGTGGTGTGAGTGAGAACAAAATCAGTCCTGGAATATATAATTACCTAAAATGGACCTTATCCTGGCCAGGAGGGAAGGCTCAAGGCCAGTATAAGTGAATATTATGGCATATCAAATGTCATATATGACAATCAAATTTTTTAAGATCTATCATTTCATAAAGAAATATTTATCCAGAGAAAGAACATTTGAGGTTTCTGTATATTACTATTTAGGGTCAGGTTGTGGCCAGCCGCTACATGGGTGCAGAAGCTTGTCAGGATGCAGAAAGCACCCTCCCTTTGCATGAAGAAGTGTCCATGAATGCATGGCCTGCATCTGCCTAGTACTCCTGTAGGCATTAGCCACAACAAAGTGGGGAAGAAGGTGTGGGAAGGAGATGGGGCCATGGAGGTTGTGGGCACCATGAATACTGATGGTGCAGAACATGTTCATTCCACTTGCATGCGGTTTTGCTGTTGGACTCATTTGTGTCTATCTAACATATAATCCCTCCAAGAACCCCTCACCTTGTAATTAGCACTTAATTAAATCCACATGCTTAACATACACTGTAACTGGAAAATCACAGATTAAAATAGTTAAGTAAAGTATAAATTGCCTTTTTTAGAAGTACCTTGCTATATAGATGGAAGAAGTAATTATATTTAACAGAAGTTGCAGCTCGTAAGAGAATACTTTATAGTAGTTAACATGATTAACATGACAAAAGCAAAGGAATTCAAATTAATTTAGAACTGAGGTGAAACTCCATCCTTTGTATGGTATTTTAATTCTATTTTATTCTGCATAGGTTTTTATACTGCACTCATCATTGTAGCATCAGAACAATTTCCAGGAGCGCATTAAACAATGTGATTATATTACATCAAATATTATCCAGAATTTGGAATTGCCTGCAGTGACAAGGTACAATGGGAGTGGCATGATGATATTAACAGAATATAGTATCTCACTGTAAGGATGAGTTCATCTGCATAACTCACATAATGAGGGCCAGTGACTTAAAGGCACGATCTAGCCCTTCTTGTTTTGCCAAATACTTTGGTTACTGGTTAGTAGGGCCGAAGTTGTACCATCCTCCTTAAAATAAAATAGTCTCATTTACACTGTCAAGTATCAGAGGGTAGCCGTGTTAGTCTGGATCTGTAAAAGCAGCAAAGAATCCTGTGGCACCTTATAGACTAACAGACGTTTTGGAGCATGAGCTTTCGTGGGTGAATACCCACTTCCTCAGATGCATGCACCTGAGGAAGTGGGTATTCACCCACGAAAGCTCATGCTCCAAAACGTCTGTTAGTCTATAAGGTGCCACAGGATTCTTTGCTTCATTTACACTGTTCTCTTTTGGCTGTATCATGTGAGGTGCTGAGCCTCCTCAGCACCCAGTAAAGACGGTGAGAGTTGTGGGCATGCAGCAATTTGCAGGAGTCGTGAGTACTTACAGGACTGAGCCTCAAATTGCCAAACATTATTTTGTTAATGAAGATGCCAGTGATATTTACTCCAGCATCACACTCCTGAGTAACCCCAGAACAATAATACCCTGCACCCATCTGTGCAAGTGCATTCGGTTTCTCCACGATTTAGTACATGCTGGCACTTTTCCTCATTGTTCTGTGCTTCTCTGTTCTTCAGCACAAGCAGGGATAGTCGCAATGACAAGGATCTTCTTCTTCTTCTTCTTTTTTTTACACAAAGCATACTGGGAATTTGAATACCCTGCTTATAATCATAGACAGACACATTTGGAATAAGTGCCGCATCTATGCCATGCTTGTGCATGTCATGTGTCTCTATGCCCAAGATCCAAAACAAAGGGAACAAACCTAATTTTAGGCTTCCCCGTTTGGAGAGTGTCACTTTAATTATTATTCATTTTGTTTTTCTGATGTATTTATTCTTGTAAATGTTCTGTTCCTTTATCTGGTAGCTATTAGTGAGTTAGTGAGTATCAGGCTAAAGAGGATTCTGGTCTGAAACATAAAATGTTCCTACTCTGCTACTCAGAGTTTTAATCTTTTAAAACACGTATCTAAAGATGAAAATGTCTTTTTTCGAGTCCACATCAAAAGGATGTTAGGAGTCATCAAAGAACGTGGAAAGCACAGCATATGCTGTTCTAAGGATGGTTTCAAGCCTCTAAAAAAAATTAGGGACCTGATCCAGTTCCCACTGAAGTCAATAACAAACTCACACTGATGCCAATGGGAGCAGGATCAGGCCCTGACACGTTAAACCACTGACAAATATTTAAAAAATGTGAGCTTTACAGATTTTATTTGGGCAACTAAAAATATAAATAGACATAACACACTTATAAAAGTCAAAGAATCCTGTGGCACCTTATAGACTAACAGACGTTTTGGAGCATGAGCTTTCGTGGGTGAATACCCACTTCCTCAGATGCATGTAATGGAAATTTCCAGGGGCAGGTATATATATGCTAGCAAGCAAGCTAGAGATAACGAGGTCAGTTCAATCAGGGAGGATGAGGCCCTGTTCTAGCAGTTGAGGTGTGAAAACCAAGAGAGGAGAAACTGGTTCTGTAATTGGCAAGCCATTCACAGTCTTTGTTCAATCCTGAGCTGATGGTGTCAAATTTGCAGATGAACTGAAGCTCAGCAGTTTCTCTTTGAAGTCTGGTCCTGAAGTTTTTTTGCTGCAGGATGGCCACCTTAAGGTCTGCTATAGTGTGGCCAGGGAGGTTGAAGTGCTCTCCTACAGGTTTTTGTATATTGCCATTCCTAATGTCTGATTTGTGTCCATTTATCCTTTTCCGTAGAGACTGTCCAGTTTGGCCGATGTACATAGCAGAGGGGCATTGCTGGCATATGATGGCGTATATTACATTGGTGGATGTGCAGGTGAATGAACCAGTGATGGTGTGGCTGATCTGGTTAGGTCCTGTGATGGTGTCGCTGGTGTAGATATGTGGGCAGAGTTGGCATCGAGGTTTGTTGCATGGATTGGTTCCTGAGCTAGAGTTATTATGGTGCGGTGTGCAGTTACTGGTGAGAATATGTTTCAGGTTGTCTGTGGGCGAGGACTGGCCTGCAACCCAAGGTCTGTGAAAGTGTGGGATCATTGTCCAGGATGGGTTGTAGATCCTTGATGATGCGTTGGAGGGGTTTTAGCTGGGGGCTGTATGTGATGGCCAGTAGAGTCCTATTGGTTTCTTTCTTGGGTTTGTCTTGCAGTAGGAGGCTTCTGGGTACACGTCTGGCTCTGTTGATCTGTTTCCTTATTTCCTCGTGCGGGTATTGTAGTTTTGAGAATGCTTGGTGGAGATTTTGTAGGTGTTGGTCTCTGTCTGAGGGGTTAGAGCAGGTGCGGTTGTACCTCAGTGCTTGGCTGTAGACAGTGGATCGTGTGATGTGCCCGGGATGGAAGCTGGAGGCATGAAGGTAGGCATAGCGGTCAGTAGGTTTTAGATATAGGGTGGTGTTAATGTGACCATCACTTATTTGCACCATGGTGTCAAGAAAGTGGACCTCCCGTGTAGATTGGTCCAGGCTGAGGTTGAATTATGCTAGCCCTTAAAAAGGAATTAATTTACCATTCTGAAGTTCTCTAACTGCAATTGGCTGTTGAAAGTGGCAACAACTACACAAATGCATATTAAGCACTTCCCAAAGGATTTATCATAACAAATCATAACACACCTTTTGTCTATCTAAATACATCTATACTGAAGACAGTAATTTCTCAAATGGTACATTCACTCTATTCACAACTCCAGTGCTCTAAGGGATTCCTCCTTTCTCCTCTCTCCCCTCATCCTCTCTGATTGAACTGACCTCGTTATCTCTAGCTTGCTTGCTAGCAGATATATACCTGCCCCTGGAAATTTCCATTACATGCATCTGAGGAAGTGGGTATTCACCCACGAAAGCTCATGCTCCAAAATGTCTGTTAGTCTATAAGGTGCCACAGGATTCTTTGCTGCTTTTACAGATCCAGACTAACACGGCTACCCCTCTGATACTTATAAAAGTCAGTGTAACATGTTCTTGGGGTTTCCAAAGAACAAGATAATGAATGAATGCCAGATTTCACAGAGATTTTCTTATTATGCTGGTGCTTGTAACTGAGTGCTCTGTAACTGTAACCATCTTCATAGCCATTAAGAACACATTTTGTTTCTTTGTTTTATTAGGGTGGGGTTGTATTTGTCATTACCTTTTTGTTTTCCTCAAAGAATCTGTCAAGAATTTTGAAACTCCATTCATTTATGGACCTTTATTATGGCAGGGCTGAATGATGGCTACTTTTTGTTCTGTTTTTGCTGTTTGTTTATCGTTTAGCCAAATTCATCCCTTTCTGCTTTTCCTTATATCTCAAAATAATATTTGCTTATTTATACATGTGAACAGTCTTAAACCTCGACAGCATTAGGAAAAACATACTGTATGATCAAAGAGATAGGTTGTTATTCTTTAATATTGCAAGTAACATCAATATTTCCTAAGCTGTCTAACATAAAAATTCACTCTGGATAATAAATTAAGTTAAGAGATAGGTAGGGCTATATACTGTATACTCACTTGTAAACCATTCAAGTCAGAAATCCTGTTTCTTTTTCTCTCTCAGTAGACGCAGGCTCTGAGCCTTATCCTGAACATATCAAAGTCAATACAAGCATTGTTATTGTCTTCAGTGAATGCAGAATAAGGCTTCAGATAAATCTGGGGAGAAAGGCAAAGAATGATCATTGCATACTACTCAGGTGGACACACTGATGGAACTAGTATTGACTCTGAGGAAGCTGGTGGCCAGTTTCTCTTCACAGAATAATGTTCTGGTGGACAATGATAGCCAATAACTTAATTTATTTTCAACAACAACAGAAAAATGTTAAACTGAATTTTTAAATCAGACCCTCTTTCTAGCTCTGTTTCCATTCCATGTAGTTTGTTTACCTTTCTATGAATAATTCTGTTCACAGAAAGCCCTGGGGCCAGATTGTCCCCATTCCTTGGGTTGTGCTTGAGGTGGGGAAGGGATGGTGCAAGCTGTTTTTCCCTCATCTGGGTACATGGGGCACCACACATTGGGTCAAGCATAACAGAAGTCTGTGCATTCAACAGAGTGCAGGCATCACTCTCTGTGCACCCAGAGATGCCTCAAAAATGGCAATGACCTGACACCATCCCACAGAAGTCAGGACAACTGTCTGGGTGTACTTGGCGCACAGGTGGTACTATCTCAATGGATGGTGCAGCTGAATGGGAGGGATTCTGCAAAACACAGTGCCATTTTGTGGCAGTGAGCTCTCCATTGTCCCCAGCATGGGCCAGTGGCTCGAAGCCACAACTGAGCCCACAGAGCAGAAATGGTAATAAGGACTAGTGGTCACAGAAACATGCCTTGTCAAATAGAGCTCAAAGAGTTCATGGGCCATTGACTTTACTGGGACCACAGCAGGCCCCACTGGATAAGGACAAGACTGCATTTAACAATGTACATGTTTAAATCCACCGAGGTTCACACGTTCATTCAAAACTAGTAGGAAAAGTGAAATCATGCATGCGTCTGACTTTGGAGACATCCCATATTTGTGAGTTGATTGTCTGAATGCTCTGCTTTAAAACTAAAAACCAAATGGTGTCTCATGGCATGTCTGATAACCTACAGTCATCAGAGGGTTTTGAATTATGCTACTGTATGTAGCTGACAATTGTTTGATAAGCATCACTAAGTGATCTGGCTCTAAACCAAGCCTGTCATCTAGTGGAGTGCTATGCTATTCCAACTTTAATCTAGCTAACTGGCACACATTAGCATAAGGAAACGCAAATGCGACACAGCTGCAGCTAGTCTAGCAGAGCTAAAATGCTTAACAGTGTTTTATGCCTATAATATAAGACTGCTTACTAATGGGAAAATCCTATGTGCAAAAGACTGACAATCAGTTGCCTTTGATATAACTGGTTATAAAAATGTTGTAGGTTTAGTATTTATTATCCCTGCAGGTTATAATAAAATGCTTCCAGTGTTATTACTTCAGCAGACATTAAAAATGCTATATAGCTATGGTCAAAAGCAACTAATAGCTTGCCCGATACATGTACAGCAAGCTAAGTTTACAGTGGAGAACAGGCTAATGATCAACAGTTTACAGACCTGCATGTTACATAACTTAGACATTGAAAGTGTTCTGTATCTGCATGCCCTTTTCTGAATAATGTATCTCATGAATTCTGAGTAACACTGTGTATGCATTAAGTACACTAAGTAAGAGGCAGCATTGTAAATTAAAGAAATGGCATGTGATCCAAATGCTTTTGTCAATAATGAATTGATTATAATGCCACATACTGTACTAAAAATCTAATAAATAAAAAATGCCAGCTGGATAACTGCAATATAATGGTAGGTTAAGTTCTGGCACTTGAGGCAAGTATAAACAACCTTATGTATGCTACTGGGTTAGGGGATTTTTCCCTTGAGGGAAAAAATATGCATTATGATTGAAGCACTAGTTACTGTAGGTTTCAAAACAAGAAATGGGCTATTGAGAAGGAAATAGAGAGGTCTGCCTTGATAATTATAGAATGAGAGAATAATGTGGAAAAAACCAATCTTTGTGGTAGCAGAAACATATGGACAAAGAGAAATAAACTGGTATCTGATTGTTTGATGTGGACAAGGCTTTATTTGCCTGGAGTCTCAATAAATATCTTTCTGTAGGTGTAATGTGTAAGCAGTAGAAGTGTTTATAGCACTAAACAAAAAGCTAAACAAAAAGCACTGAAGCCCAACTAAACCTAAGATCGTTGCTGAGACGCTAGCAAACTAGCTGTCTTCTACCTTCGTATTAAAATGAGGGATACTGTCTTAGGGCCAGGTTCTTGTCCCTGCACAACTGGAGTAAATGGTTGTGCATGGGAGAGCTCTCCTGGGGCTGCATCTTCCCTTTAGCACATAGATTGGTTGCAGAGGCATTCCATGACCCTACTGCAACCTGATGATTTCAGTAACCTCTGCAGCTGCTTCACACAGGTTCCGTGGGATGAGGGTGTCTAGTAGATCTACTGTTTGCCTGCTGAGCAGGGGCAGGATTTTCTTCTACGTGCACAAAACCAAGAGCTGCACATATTTTTTTAAAGTTTCATCTTCAGCATATGGCTATTTAAAAAAAAATCAAACTATCATATGTGAATTAATAAAGACAAAAATTATACGTCAGGGTGGCTGGCAGCAAACTCCAAAGCCATTGGCGACCCATATGACTTAATGGTGAAAAGATGTTAGCTGCACCCAAGATTCTCACTGATGCTTTATAAAAGCTATGGCCAGTATCTTCAGGCATACTTAGGATTTGTTTGTTTTTCTGTACTTGAGAATCAAGGTTTATAAAACTTTGCTGTATTTCAGAGTGATAAGGCAACAATTGATAATTATTTGTGACTAATTTAATTTAGAAAAGTAAAACAGGTGATTAGACTGATGATTAGCTTGCAGTTTGTAGCTGCTAACTCTCTACGAAGATAGCATTCCCCTTTTTGTTAACCAACTTTCAGAAGTTATATCACCAGGAAGGTAGATATTCTGGGCCTGGTGTCAGTAAAGTAAACCATGTGCGCAATTTTAAGCGCAGAAAGAGTCCCAGTGACTATCTATGCTAGCAGGGATGTGTGTATTGCACACATAAACACCTGTGTAGAACTTCAATTACAGAGCAGGAGAAAGAAGTCTTTTGTCCTAAATCTATATTGGATGTTTTTTTAAAGGCCTGGTTGTTGCATCATGATATTTACTTTTACCAAACTAAAGTATTTATGTTATTTACTGCATTCCCAATACTTAGGATAAGAAATGCTACAGATACCATGGTCAGTTTAATTTCATGTCCAGCTGTTATGATACCCATTGTATCTCTGTGTGTTTCTCAGTTTATAGAGGTTTGCTATATATTATAAGTTTATGAAGGGATTATACAATTCTAGAGTAACTTTTATATTTAAATTGTAAAAACCAGAACAAAAACTGATTACTTGCAAGGATGGATAACAGCATGTGTCTGAGGTTTAGGCAAGCACATAATTTCATAATGAAATCAGTTAAATGCACTGGGAAACTTATTTTCCTTTCTCCCTTAAAAAGACCGATCCACAGAGCAAGAGCTAGAATTTACAGTTAGTTTTTACTCCTTTGCCTTTGCAATGTTCCTCAGCACCCTTACTGCCGGGTCTCCAGGATGTACATGCCTCTATGTAACACTCTTCCTTTTGCCTGCCCTCTCAATGGGCAAATATAACCCACACACCTCCTGGGTGTGGTCATGGGTGGCTCTATGTATTTTACCACTCCAAGCATGGCAGTCAGGCGGCTTTCAGCGGCGCGCCTGCAGGAGGTCTGCTGGTAACGCAGATTTGGTGGCATGCCTGCAGGAGGTCCTCTGGTCCCACGTCTTCAGTGTACCAGTCACCGAATTGCCACCAAAACTGCGGGACTGGCAGACCTCCCACAGGCGTGCCGCCGAAAACCGCCTGACTGCCGCTCTCACAGAGACCAGCAGGCCGCCCCCTGCAGCTTGCCGCCCCAGGCACACTCTTGGTGTGTTGGTGCCTGGAGCCTCCCCGGGTGTGGTGTTCTGTCCGATCTAGAGGCACCGAGACCACTTAGAGAGAGAGAGAGAGAGAGATCAAATGAGTCTGCTCTACAAGCAGTTGGCTTTTAGTTCATGCGAGAGAGACTCATGCACCAAGCTCCAGAGGTCCCTGGTTTAATCCTGCCCACTGCGTTACGAGTGGAGGCTCGTCCAGGATTTCAACTGGGAAGTCTCTGAAGCTCAGGATGCACTTCCTCAGCTAGTAAGGAAGTATGTAACTCATACTCCTTCTGGGTGTAGTGTTCTGTCCCATCCAGTGGCACCAAGACCACTCAGAGAGAGAGCAATTAATGAGTCTGCTCTACAGCCTTAACTAACATCCAGTTAGCTTTTAGCTCATGCCATAGAGACTCATGCACTAAGCTCCAGAGGTCCCTGGTTCGACCCCAACAACCGATTACACAAAGATTCCTAAAGAAATTTTGAGCCTTGAAGATTGGCCTAAAAATGGTAATTTTTCAGACAAAGCCCAGGTGTTACTTCAGGTTGATACACTATGCACCCTTAAGGGCCCTAAGGGCTAAATTCTGCAGTACTTATTCATGGGTGTTCTGCTGTATAACAATAATAGTTTGCTCTTGTATAGCACTTTTCATCTCTAGATCTCAAAAGGCTTTACAAAGGAGGATAGTATCATCCTCCCCATTTTACAGGTGGGGAAACTGAGGCACATGAGGTGAAGTGACTTGCCCAAGGTCACTCAGCAGGGCAATGGCAGAGCCAGGAATTGAATCCAGGTCTTCTGAATCCCAGTCCAGTTCCCAAGATTTGATCCTTTGTGAATGAACTGCAAATAGCACTATCATATTTTTAGCAGCAGCCAATTTACTAAACTTTCTTAACAGGAAAATTACATGCTGGATATAATGTGAATTTTGTGTCATGATCCTATGGCTATTTCTCAAGCCAACCAGGTGGAGAAAATATACTGTCCATGTCAAGAAAATGGAGTTTGAAATGGGAGCTTTCTTCTCTTATGAAGAATAAGAATAATCTTAATCATGACTGGGACTATTGGGACTACCCCTATTTCCAAGCAAAGATGTTACCAATGATAGTAGGGTGTGTCAGTATGAGAGGCTTTGGTTTGGTTTCATTGTGCATACCATAATGAGAGAGAGAAGGCAGTTCTCCCTCAACAGGGGTCCCAATACAAAAATGGATAAACCAAGCTCTCCCTCTTTTTCAGCTGCCAGGACTTCCAGACTAGTGTGCTCAGAGTTTCCTTTAAGAGTGTTCAAATAAATTTTTAGCCCAGCCAGCCATTTCCAGCAAACAATGAGCTTATATCATCCTTTGCCCTTAACACAGATTTATTTTCTCCATTTCTACAATCAGGTTAAAACACAACCCTTGGTCAACACATAGTATCCGAACAAATCTAAAAGATTTGGTTTCTGAAAAACAAAAGCAAGTTTCATTTTCTAAATAAACTTCTTCATGAATCATCTCTCTGGCATTTCATCTTCCTTCCTTAAATCAATGTGATTGTTTGTCTCAGAGTTATTCAATGGGCAATTAAATAGATCACTGTAGGCGAGCAGCAGCATAAGATAACTACTTGTCTCTAGTCCACATTCTGATACATACTTTAAAGCACCTCAGTATAAACCATAACCATTCCTTTAAAATATTTGAATCCAATTTATATCCACAAAAGTTAGGAAACAACAGTTCAGTCTGAAACTTTATCTTTGATTCACTTTGTTGTAGACTTTGCAGCTCATTTTTATTTATATATTTTGATTATTGAAGTGCCTATCATAAGCTCGGGGGAGTCTGATCCAGCACCCATTGAGCATCACGGAAAGACTCACATTGGCTTCAATGGGAGCTGGCCCAGGCTTCTAGAAGCTTTATGACAATTTCCTACACAAATCAAATTCTTATTACACACTCAGTGAACTTACTAGACTATGTGATCAATAGAGTACTTGAATTTAATAGCCTCATAAGGCATGTATGATTCCTCTTTTCTAAAACCTCTGCAATGGGGTTATAATTGTACAATAGTTTTATTTCTTTATTCTGAATTATCTTGATTTTCTGGGTTTTGATTAGCCCTTTGCAGATTGATTGTAGCTTTTTCAGTGGTTTAACCATATAACAGTGCTGAAAAGCCTCTATTTATGTTTGTACCATGCTGTTATAAAAGACTGAAAGGAACAAAATGAAGAAGCCAAAAGAGAAAAAAAAAGATTTTAAAACATGATTTAAAGAGCAGAAGTTGCTCAGTGGGTTGGAAGGTGATGGAGAGAACCCAGGTAGAATAATCAAGGAATCCTCCAGGGTGGAGGATCAAGGTGAGAGAAGAAAGACAACCGAGGAGCAGAATGAATGGCAATGAGGAGTCGGAGGACATAAGGCTAGAGGGGGTAGGGTGGAGCAAAAGGGTGGAGAGTAATTTTCACTTCACACTGGATTCAGAGATTAATAGGAAGCCCCAGATGGTGATGTAGGATGAAGGTGACATGCTCAAGCTTCCTGATATGAGAAAGTAGAGCCATTACTGTGTGGTGACTTCAACAAAAAGTATTCATATGCTTTGCTGAATCAGTGGTCAGCATCTTGAAAGTTCAAGTCCATATATGGCCCCAATTTAGTAGTCCATCTTTGCTCAATGCAGCACTTAACCCTTTGCTTAATTTTAAGCATGTATTTATTTCTCATTGAAGTCAATAGGATTTAGGCATGTGCTTAAGTGGTGTGTTTAATAGAGATGGACTTAAGCAAGTGCTTACATGCTTTCCTGAACTGGAGACTTATATGGAGTAAAACAAAAAATCTGGCCTTTAGTTTGCAAGTTTTTTCTAAATTTGAACAATATTTCACAACTCTTTTAGTCCCAGAGTAAATTTTTATAGTTTAGCTGTAAATCCCAGAAAACAGAGGTTAAAGAGGGAATTGCTGACACATCCATAACTACAGCAGCAGTGGTAGAGCTTCTACAGTGTTAAACCTTTCATAGAATAAAAGAGCCATAATGATGTTTCCATTAGACCTTTCAGATCTGTTACAAATTATCTGGAACTCCTACTGTTTATTTGTTTTTACTTTCGGTTGTTGCCCTCAAGCATTTAAATAATTATAATAAAATAATAATAGAATTAAGATTAGATAAATTAAGTGGAAATGAAACTGAATACATTTTTCCATGACAGCTGGCAAGTCCCACTCTATAGCCGCTCAAAAACAAAACTGGAATTTTTATGACAGTAGACAATAAGGCTACCCTGTACAGAATGTATCCCAATGCTCTAGAGGGGTGGTGTGCAAATGACACATCAACAAAAACAAACTTGTTTCATTTAGGAACTGTTAATTACTATAACTTATATAATCACGGACATCTGTTATCTTTCTCTCTCTCGCTCTCATACATGCACATATACACAGATTGATACTTTACAACTATCCTCTGGCCAGACACACAAACTGCATGCCTATCTGTAGACAGTATATATTGATATGGCACTTTGAATTTCTACATTTTTTTTTATTCCATAAACGTTAGCGCTCACAAGTGTAAGACACATATAGGGTAAATAACAATTCATTTATAGTCAATCGAAAACTTAGGTCATGGAAATTTCAGTGTGACATCTTTCATTATACTGCTTCTGACACACAGATCGCCTTTTCAAAGGAAGCCATTTTTATCTCAGTGTAATGGACTGTGAACTTTGGAATAGTTGCAATGTTTGAGGGAAATATTAACTGTCTTGTAATGAACTAACATATTTCTTTTAAAGCTTAGGAGTAATTTTAGAAGTTGCTTTGGGTTAACAAATTATTAGAAGACAACAATTGTGATCCGATTTCTCTTCTTTAGACCCATATATAGATTTCTTATTGACTTCACTGGATACAAATATGAGTATCATGATGGTGAAGTTTGGCCTATGTTTGTTTATTTTCCTTTAAGTGCAAATATTTTTGAAACTTTAAGAAGGAAAGAAAGGTTAATTACTACTATGACTGGTTAAAATCACATCATCTCAGTCTTGAAAACAGATACCAGAGTGTCTAAAGACTAATAATTGATTTCTGAATAGATCCTAAAGTGTTGCCCATGTGAGTGTAAATAGGTGTGTATATATACACATATTTCATATATACAAATTAAGGTCAACCAGTAACAGTATTTTTCTACCTGTGTGAATAGTCCAATTTCAGTAAATCAAACTGTTCACAAGTAAGAAATATAGGATTGATCCCTTACACTGAGAACAGAATTTGGCCTTGCATTTTTCACCTCTGAGGTTTTTAAAGAACAAAGATTGGCCTTTAAATATATTTGAAAACTCTGAAGTCTAACAATATTTAATCTGCTAGAAGCACTATGCCAATATAATTTTGGAAATAAAAGTGTCAGAGCACACATCAAAAGAATTTACTGTTTCATCTCTCTTCCTATTTCTAGCCTTAATTTTGTTCACATTTCTGCTATTTGCTGGTGGCATACCAAATGACAGACTGTGTACTGCATTGTAAGATCTTTTCTCTGTACATATAGTGATGATACTTTTTGGGTTAAATAACTCTAAACACTAGATATTTAATTACTTCATGTTTGGGCCCACTATGGAAAGGCATAAGTCACTAAATCAATGTGCGTGAACCTTAACTTAGAGGAATTACTGGAGATAAAGGAACATTTTAACCTCCATGTTTAATTTCTTCTGAAAAAACTATCAATCACAATTTAGTGAGCTATGATGTTTTTTATATATATACCCTAGTCCCATCCATCATCCTTTATTGGGCTGTGTGCTGGAGTTGTCATTAGAGCTCAGAGAAGTTTGGAAAACCAGCTTGATGAACAAAGTTTGTTTTAGTAAAAGAAAATTTTTCCCCCACATTTTCTATTTTTGCAATTTCTAAATGTCAAATGGGGGAAATTATCAGCTGTTAGAATACACCAAATACAAACAAGTTACAAAATATGGGTAAAATTCTCCTTCCAGTATTTGTGCACGTGGCTTTCACTAAAGTCTTCAGGTTCCTAGTGCAGGGATATCTAGGGACAGATTTTGACCAGTTAAATTGTGTACTAGAATAAAACATGCCTGATCTGCACAGTATATAATTTACACACATACATATATGGATGTGTCTCCATAATACTCAGCAAAGAGTTAGGGTAACATTTTCAAAAGCATCTAAATAATTTAGGAGCCTAAGTCCCATTTTTAAAATGGCTTAGGAGCCTTGTGAACAGAATTATTTACATTAGCTAGGACAAAAAATAAATGGAATATAAACCCTTATATTCTGAGTTTCTCAGTACTTGAAAATTTTACTTTTAATAATGAAGTGTTGTTGTGAAATCTCATTGCACCGACACATCATTTTTATAACACATGCATCATATTTTCTAGTACATTTTGAAATATTAAAGCTAAAGTACTTTTCTTAAATGCATGAATGAAGTGCATTTCTGAATCCATTAGTCTTGCTTTTTTATCATTGTGTCTCTGTACCTGATCTTCCAAGGTGCTGAGCTTGCTCAGTTCCTATTCAAATCAAATGGAGTTGAGAGTTCTGACAACATCAGGGCCTTACTTCTAACAATAAAAAATCAGTCCAGTGCAGAGTCCACATACATCCCTATACAAGAATTAACATAGAAACATAGGAATTGTCATACCCTTACCTCTAATCATGTATCCCCAGCATCAGATACAGTATTTCAAAGGAAGCTGCAATAAAACCTATATTGGACAACTATGTAACAACCATGGTGGTTGTTTCTTCATATTTCCAGGCAGGTTAATAGTTGGTTGGCTTATATCCTGAAGCATGAGGACATATCACATCAATTTTTTTTATCCTTAATGAGGTAACTATATGTTCTCATTATCCATGAATTGTCTAATCCTTTTTGGAATCATACAAAAGGCCAGATTTTAAAAGATATTTAAGTGCCTAACTGCCATTGAAATCAATGGGACTTAGACGCCTAGCATTTAAGATAGCTTGTGTTAGTGAGTTCCACAGGTTATTTATCAGTTTTACATTGGTTGTCTTTCCATTTCATTGAAATTTTTGAATTCAACTATCATCTTCATTCTCTTTTTACTTATATAATGGAAGAGGTCAAATTGCAGTACTCTATTTATCTTCTCTGGATTATTATTATTTTTTTTACATGTCTGTCATGTCCCCTTATCTTCATCTCATCTCTAAACTAAACAGTTTCTCTCTTTCCAATTTTTCCTCATATGGAAAGCTTTCAATGCCTAATGATTTTAATAGCCCTTCATTGGACCCTATTTCTGGTACATCTTTCTGAGGTGAATTGAGTAGAACTGAACACAGTATTCCAAATGAGGATGTATCATCTATTTATGTAATGGCACCGTAATAGTTTCAATATTATTTTTCACCTCATTTTTATACATGGAAACATTTCAGTTTTTGTTTGTTTGTTTGTTTTGAGGGCTGGGATGGGGTTGCTGGAGTGTTTGACCTCTGCTAAACACTGAGCAGAGGTTTCCAATGACCTATCCAAAATGACACTCATTTATTTTTCCTGAACTGTCATAGTTGATGTAGCTTTGCTTATTCATAACAAATTTGGCTCAGAGTATACATTAACTGATCTTTTTTAAATAGTACAATAATCAGTCATTCCTTGTTACAGCAACCTTTCTTCCCACCCCAAACTATGCTCACTTTCGTTTGCATCCTCTCAAACTACTTCCAGAACATCTTTCCATTTTTTTTTCCTAGAAGAGATGAATGAGACATGTAAACAGCCTATGAAGCGCCATCCCCCGGATGTAGAGGAACACAGAGTAGCCAATGACTGTCAGAGGCCTCTGTTCCTTGTCTGCCAGATGATGTAAACTGGCCTGTAATGTTCTTGATAGACAGAAACAGGGAAAGGATTCTTCTAATCATTCACTACCCCAGTTTGCATCAGCTGAGGAACTGGCCTTTTATTTAAAAAAACATTTTTGGCCCTTACATTCCCAGCTACAATTCCCCAATGGACTGAGGACTTGTACAGTGCACCAGGTAGTAACCTACTGATCCAAAGAAGTGAAGAGACAGAAACATCTATGGAGCAATCTTTCCTATTGTGAACTCTCCCTCTTTTCCACAGGATTATGCCAGATATACTAATTGTCTCTCATCTGAGCTAGTACAATGAAAAAGAGAGGGAAACTTCACAGCAGGCAGAAAGATTCCACTTCTTTGGCTGGCTCTGCCCTCACATTCACTGGTAGACACTGGAAGAAGATAGGAGATTGTACTTGAAGTGATTTTGAGTCCTCAATACATTAGTAATGCCAAGCTAGACATCTAAGAGCCAAAGGATATATCTATATTTTAATTTAATATTCCTGCTGAGCCAAGCCAGGGAGTCTCAACTCGCTTCATGCTAATCCATGTCCCACAGCTTCAGGGGGGTTAGATTATTTTTTTTTTTTATTGAGCTGTCTTGCCCACTACTGCCTAGAAAAAAAATCTGTGACTAATTTACTGAGCTGCAAAACGTCCTCCCACTCAAAGCATTCTAAGCAAGGGATGCATAGACTAGGGAAGAAAGAAAGGAATGAATGTGATCTGGTCTCTTTGCCCAGGCTGTTATGAATATACTGAGCCAGTTTACTCCCATTTAAATCCAGAATTGCTCCAGGGAAGTCAATGGAGTTGTTTCAGAGTAACTGAGAACAGAAATTGGTCCATTGTTTTTAACTTAGTTTGTGTCAGGTAATATTGATAGGGAAAGTACTGTATGTCATCACATGCCTTTTAAAATGCAATGCCTTCTGTGAATTTTCTTTTTTAGTTACAATATTTTATCTGCTTCAAAAATGTTGTTGCATTTGAAAGCATATTTATTCTGAGCATCTGGTTAACCTTTTGCTTCACAGATAATTTCTCATTACCCAGGTGTCCTCTTATGGACCCATAGAAAGACTGGGCCTAGTTTAAGGATGAAATAATCCTGTTGCTTCTATCTGAGAGTGAATGAGCCCAGGATTAGATCAGATAAAACACACTTGAGATAAAGTGCACAAGGTGGATTATACAAGAAAAGAGGATTTAGTGAAGAACATATCCACAACTTTTTGTTAACATAGAGAATGGTAGCTTTTGTAAGCAACATTTATGGAAACTCAACTGGAGGTTTAAAAGCTATGTCTTTTGTTGCACATTTCTCTGCATACATTTGCTTTGTAGTTGGTAGCTTTAACTTTGGAAGCCACGCTGGGCCTTGACTCATGCTCATTTTGTTTAATGAAAAGCAAAGAATGTACTTTTACTCATAGATTCTTGTTTTGTTTTCTTTGAAGTTTATTAAGCTATCCAGCAAGATGTGAGGTTCATTAGGTTGTTATTATCTTGGCCACAAATTAAGCATCTGTTCCCTGGGTAGTAATAAGCTTCAAGTGGATGTAGAGCCATATATATTACAATATTTACTTAATTACTACCTTACTTCTCCTTGTCATTAGAAATAAAATCAATAAAGTACAAACATAATCTCTGGATAGGACTCTACTATCCATATTCGAGACACATACCTTCCACTTGTTGAGCATTTAAGCCTCAATAATTTTTTTATTTGATCAGTGAAAACTATGTGTTTCTCAAATTACAGGTTGATAGATATGTAAACCATTATTTTTTTCCAACTAAAGGATTGCAACATCAGCAAGCAAAGTTTTGCTGAAGATCCTCAGCAGTATTAGATGTGAGTGTTCTGTGAAAACATGAGATAGAAAATTACTGCAGCTGAGTCCATCTCTTAGAATACAGCTCCAATGTAATCATTAGTAATCAATAATCCATGACCATAAGTAAATTATGCTCAATCAGGGTTCCGGTGTTCATGTTCCTTAAAAAAATTGTTTATGCTAAAAATTTCCAGGGATTGCTGCCTGATAAAAGGGCAGGAGAGCATCAACCTACTCTATTGTTATAAGACCACACACATCTGCAAGTCACTTTTCATGATAATATTATTACATTTTCCCTGCCCATAAAACAGTGGTATTTTAATCTGCACCCTTTAAAACCTTCAGATCTTCCCTTGTGTGGTGCTTTGAAGTTATTAAGCTTTATAAAAGTGTTAATTTTATGTTATTATGTCCTTTACAATTGTGATTTGTGTGTGCAGATGTGACTCTTGGAAGGTTACCAACACCATGGCTCAATGACAATGTCTTTAGAAATGTTGGGCCAAATTCTACTTGGCTTCTGCACGTGAGTAGTCCCATTGAAATTACAAAGACCAATCTAGTGATGATCAGGCTACGGACCTTGCATGTCATTATGGATCTGCAGTGGACTATCATATCATAAATGTCTATGCAGTTTAAAACATACTTCTGCACAGTCAAAAAATCCTTTATCTCCTTTAGACCTTCTAAACATAACTCCCTTTCAGGATCACATCTTGCAGCTCTTAGTCAGGAGAGAATTCCCATAAATATCTAAGGGATAATTTGTGTGATTAAAATAAACTAGAAGCGACCAGAAGCCGTTCATTCACAGCTTTGAAAAGCACCAATATCCAAGTGTCACCAACATAGCCCCAATACTAAGCATGACCATGGTAGAAAAAATACCTGAAATCTGTAATCTATCATAGGCCCAACCCATTCATACTGGATGCACTTTGGAGTTTCAACAAGAAGCTTGGAAAATGATTTTACTTCCAGGGAGCATTCTGTCATGGCTTGCACAAGCTGTACAATCATAAAGGTTGGCTATATCTATTCTGCACCCGTCCATGTCCCTTTAGATCTAGAATATAGAGGGAGCAGTCACCTGAACAAAGGGAATGCAACTGTGAGTGACTGTTGCACAGGTGCTAATGGGGAAGATCCTTGCACATTTACCCCTTTCCATACACCACCCACTTAAAGGAAAGTCACAATTTAATTTTAAGCATGCATACATGTCCCTTACATATTAGCATAATCAAGTAATAGAATACATGGATGTTCCTTCCTTACTTTTTATAGGTAATGTTGAGAATGGAAGAATGAAAAAGGAAGGCTTTCTCACTCATGAAAAAGAAGAATAAACGATTAACTATTAATGTCCATTAAGTACAAACCCCACATTTTCACAATCTTTCACCGTTATTTTGAAGCCTGTGTGAGATCTTTCCATAACAGGCAGTATCTGTCAGAGATATTATCCAGTGTCTTCAGTTGGTAGTCTCTGATTTCCAGTGTCCTCTAAAATCATTCTGTTGACCCTTGATACAGAACCTCATTAGTTAGCCACAAGCTATCCCTCCCCGTCCCACCCCTTTGACAGATCTAGCATATTGTACAGCAGCCAAAGGTATGACACATCGGTTAAGAGGAGCCCATAGGTTTTCATAAGAAACAAGCACGTTTCTACCACTTAAATAAAATGTCTGGAGCTACATTACTTGACATCTAAGACAGAAATAATGTGTTATGTTACTTCTCCTGCTACAACAGGCACAGTGATGGTGATAGACTGACACTTGTTTCTTCATATGGGACTGAAACCCACACTTAAATTGAAGCACATTGGTTAAAGAAGTTCATTAGTCAGGCTATTTCACAGTGACAATGTTATCTGATGGTCAGTGTACATTTCATGTTATGAATCTGTTACAGCTGTTACCTAAGTCAGATAGCCCTTTAGCCCTAGCTGTAGATGTCAGCATGTTAAGCTCTAGCAAGCTAGATTCAGTTCCTAGTGACAATGAATACGATAGTTATCACAAAAATGAGGGCTTGTCTGGGATATGAAATGGCCGTGGATATCAGGCACTCAGGATGAGCTTCCTTTGTTCAGAAGTAATGTGTTACCCACCCTTCAGCATATGTTAGTCCAATTTGATAGCAGTTACTACAATTTATTTTTCAGTAATCCCCCAGTTGTAGCTAAATCTCACTTTTGGTCAAGCCACAGCTCTTGCTAAGAAAGTCACAACACAAATGCAGATAATCCACAGTTCTGGGATGCCACTCTTTTTTGGGACAATATCAAGCAAAGTCAAAATATGAGGTAAAAATGTCTTTTTAGGTCACTAAACACACAAACAACACCAAACTGAAGAATAAAGTACTTCCTTATACATTATAAGTCAATCTGCAAAGAACATTGAGATCTTATCTATAACACTTAAATCATTGGTATAGATGTCTGAAACATATGATGAGGAATAAACCAATTTTTATGGATTTTTCTTAAAGACAATGGCACCCCCAATCTTCAAATGATATAAATCAGTATAGAATGGGGGTCACTATCTTTTAAAAAATGGACTCCAGTGGAGCTATGCTAATGTCTACCCACCGAGAACTGGATCCAAAAGTCCATATATTTTTAGAGCCATAGTTCCTTTAACTGGACTTTTTTAGAAAACAATGATCCATGTAGTGATATGCCTAACCATAATTCGCTACTCAGAAGTATTCCTGATGGAAAGAGAAGGAAGTACTGACTCAAAAATTAAGTCTATAGGAACACAGAAACATTAATAACAGGGCTTATATGAAACTCTAATAGCTCTGCAAAACAAAGCTGCAGCTTCAGGGAACATTAAAAAACCTATTTAATAAGTTGGGGTTTTTTTGCAAGCAGGAAAACAATAAAAAATGTTTAACTAAACAGATTACTGTACGTCTTAGGCCTCTAACAATAATTAAAATTGGAAAAAACCAATCATGAAATAATTTGACATTTCAGCCATCAGGGACTTTGTTATAATTTTACATAGGTCCAGAAGCCACTGGAGTTATGGAATATTCACAGCAATGTAAATGAGACCTGAACCTGACCCTTACTGAACTGATGGGGGGTCTTCTAAATTTTCTCCATGAACCAAAAATGAAAATGCTTGGGAAAAAACCTAGCCTGTCCAAACGTTTCAGATCATCCATTTACAATTATAATAAAAAATAATAATAAAAATATTTTCTTGAGTTAGTCATACCTTTTATAAAAAGGGCGGCTGAAATTAAGTTTGAGAATTAACACCTCCGGCTCCTCCCCCCACAGATTTATACCTGCAGAAATATTTTAATTGTTTATCACTACTAATGAATATATGGTCATACCTTCTATGAAAAGTATATATCTGAACATGATGTGCTGCAAAAAATATGCCTTCAGGCTAGTCCTGACCTTTAACCAACAAGAAAGTTCTGTCTAGTTGATCTCATCTAACTACACAACATTAAACCAGTTTAGGTTGAGCCTCAGTACCACACAGAGTATCAATGTTTCCCTAAAGGAAATACTTAACAAGTTTGTAATCCACTATTATGTTTATCTAGTGACAGAGATAAAATAAGCAGGGTTATATTCAACACAAGAGAATCCCAAGTAAAAGTCTATAATATTAAGTTGTTTGAAAAAGTTGGCAATGAAAGCGCCTATGAGCAATCTAAAAGTAAATAAACCACTCTAGACCTAAAATATGTCAGATTGCTTGTAAGGTCACATAAGAAAAGTAAAGCATTAGAGAGTTGGCATCAGAAGATCTAAGGTATTTGCTTCACTTTCAAACTGAAGTGTGATTTTCATTGGGCAGGCACAGAAGATAATAAATGCTGTTAAAAAAAACAAATACTTTTTCAGAAAAGGATTCTACACAAATTAGTACATTAAAATATAATACTAAAATAAAACTACAGCCTCCCTTTGTAGTTTTGGGTAAGAAGATAGGCCATGAGCCTGCAGCCATATCCACCCATCCTTGCTAGCATGGAGTCCCATTTAGGGCTCTACAGGGGTCTGACTACACTGAAGAACTTGCAGGGTCAGGGCAATAATTTGAATCTATAATTTTAGAACAGTGGTTGAGAAGATTGTGTCCTTATCAGGCAGGAAGAAAAGAACAAGAATGCTTTTGTTAACATATGGCTTTGGAAAGTATGGGATAAGCAAATAAGACATTGATTTTCATGAGAAGAAGCTTGATGCTTGGACCAAATATCTGAAAATCCTGCCCTTTGCCATAAACATATGGAGGACAGGTTCAGCAAGATTTTATTCTAAAGAGATTCATTACTTCAAGCATCCAAATTCAAATTGAATACATATTTCTGCCCATTCAATAATTATATATTTTTAAATATAAGGGCCAAACTCAGGGTATCTGTCACAAAAAGAGAAAATGAGGTAGGGAACAACTTTTGTCTTCAAACCCCACAGAGTGCTCATTCAGTGGGTCCTCTGTGACTTGTGTGACTTTTTGGGCCCTGTTATCAAAATATATGAGATCCAATCCCAAACCCATTGGAATCAATGGAAGGACTCAGGTTTGCTTCAGTGGGATCTGAATTAGGGGCTTGGTGATCCCATTTTAATGTGTGCAATCACTGATCCCATGGTGTCCTGTGTATTCTGAACTTTACTTTTACCCCTTATAGGGATAGCATTCCTGACCACATTAAATGCTGCTTGTGTGATATTAGGGCTTGAATTTGGCATCATGGGTAACATTTCAAAAGCTCATAAGTGACTTAATGTCATCAATTTGTGAAGAGTACCTCTAATCAGAGCTGAATTACTGTTTGGAAGCCACTGAAGTTCTGCCCCACCGCAGAACCCGATAGCATACTAACATGTGGAGAACTAGAAGAATTCTTTCGCCACAAAGAATTCATCCACAACAATGACACCATCACCCACAACTATCACATCCCCACCAACAGTTATAAGAAAGAAGAATCATCTGACTGGACACCCCAAAGTGGACAAGACCACACTCTTGATCATTACATTGCTTCAGAAAAAAAAACGCCCTTGACTGTGGTGGATGTGATGTTTGTTAAGGATTTCACAATCTCCCCACCACTGAGAGAACAGCTATAAAGGCCCTGAAATCCAACCACCAGATAATGATCTAACCAGCAGAAAAAGGGGATGCCATCATAGTTCGTCAGGGAGGCCAACTAACTACTCTGACACAACCTACTATAAAGAACTCAGAGAAGACCCCACACCACAATTCACCCAGGAATTTACAAATATAACCAAATTCTTCCCCAAACATTTTCATAAGAAACTGTACAACCTCATCACCATGAACACACCCCTGGAATCTTTTACTTACTTCCTAAGATACACAAATAAGGGAACCCAGGCAGACCCATCATATCTGGCTGTGGCACTCTTAGAGAAGGAATAGCAGGACACATAGAAACCATCCTCAAACCATTCTCCACGCAAAGGACCATCTTTCTCGAGGACACCAATGACTTCTTCCGCAAACTCCACAGCCTCCCTCAGAATACTACCATTGCCGCCCTGGATGTCACTCCCTATACACCAACTTCCCTCACAATGACAGCATCATTGTCTGCCTCAAATATCTACAGGACAATAGACAATACTCAGATATCCACCCCAAAAACATTGCTAAACTCATCCATTTCATCCTCACCCATAACAATTTTACATTCAATAACAAATGGTGTCCAAACTATGGGAACAGTCATGGGCAATAGGATGACTCCCCAATATGCCAACTTTGTCATGGGCTATCTGAAGAAGAATTTCTGGAGAGTTGCACCATGAAACTGATGATATACCTGAGATATAACAATCATATTTTCATCCCCTGGACAGATAACCTAAACTGTCTCATAGATTTGCACCAAAACTTCAAGAATCACCACTCAGTCATCAAACTCTCTCTAGAACACTCCCACATCAGCAGTAATTTCCTGTATACCACAATCAGCTTCAACAATGGAATCCTACAGACAATTATATAGAAGAAATCCATGGATCAACACACTTACCTTCACAGGCCCAGTAACCACCCAACACACCAAGAAATCTGCTGAATACAGCCAGGCCTTCAGATACCCCAGAATATGCTCTGAAGAGAAAGTCTGGGATACACAGCTTAACACATTTAAAACTGCCTTCACCAACCAAGGACATTCCACCAGAAAGGTGGATCATACCATAGAACAGGCTACAGTTCTGGTTGCCCCATCTTAAAAAAGATATTTTAGAACTGGAAAAGTTACAAAAAAGGGCAACAAAAATGATTAAGGGTACAGAACAGTTTCTATACCAGGAGACATTAAAAATACTGGGACTTTGCAGCCTGGAAAAGAGATAACTCAGAGGGGATATGATAGAGATTTATAAAATCCCGAATGGTGTGAAAATGATGGAGAAAATGAATAACATTTATTTACTCCTTCACAGAACACAAGAACCGGAGGTCACTCAAAGAGATTCATAGGCAGCAGCTTTCAAACAAACAAAAGGAAGAATTAGCCATTGATGAACCTATCTTACATGAACTTATCTATTAGCAAAGATGGTCAGGAAGGCAAGCCTTGCCCTGGGTGTCCTTAGCCTCTGATTGCCAGAAGCTGGGAATGGACAATAGAGGATTGATCACTTGATGATTGCCTGTTCTGTTCATTCCTTCTGAAGCGCCTGCCGCTGGCCACTGTCAGAAGGATACTGGGCTATATGGACCATTGGTCTGAACCAGTATGGCTGTTCTTATGTTCTTAAACTGACAATCGCTATGCTCTTAAATGAACTCACACAGAAAAATGATAAAAGACAAAAACACCATATTGCCCATAGACAAACACTTTTCACAAAATGCGCACTCTATATCTGACCTCTTAGTCCTTGTCCTCAAAGGAAACCTATACAATACCTTCAAAAGACAAGCCTGGGAGCTTAAATTCATAACTTTTCCAGACACTAAAAATTATGGTCTTAATAAATAAAGATATTTTGCACATCATAATGTGTGATTGTTTATTGGTGTACATAGTCATATAATATTGAAACATTTAAAACCAGAAATGGAGTATAATGCAATCTACTGTATATTGGATGCCAAACTTGAATTGCTCTTAGACTACGTCTACACTACCATTTTTGTCGGCATAAGGTATGTTGCTCAGAGGTGTGAATAAACCACTCCCCTAAATTACATTGACATAAGCGCCGCCATAGCTGCTGCTACTCACATAAGTGGTATTATTATGCCAAGGGGAAGGAGCTCTCCTGTCAACACAGAGAGTCTTCACCAGACACGCTGCTGCGGCGTCACAGCACTGCTGCCTTGGCACTGCTGCGGCACTGTAGCTGTAGAAAAGCCCTTAACAATAGATATACTTGTGAACCACATTTTAATTTAATTTTGTTATTACAGTAACTAGTTACAAAATGGCTCCCTATTTATGCAATATGTTAGCTGTAATGTCACTTAAACTGAAGTGCCTTCTAATAATGTATGTTTACTTCATGAACTTGTGGGCAATTGCACTGTAATTATGTCTTTGTAGGTGCTTTTTGCTGACATATCAAGCACTAGTGCATTTTAAGCATAATTGCAGTTCTCTGTACCATTTTGCAAAGTTGAACATTGTTAAAAGTTTGTAAATTACCTACACTTACACTATAGGCAACTAAGCAAATTAAGTGGCACTGTCAGTAATGTTACAATGTAAATTTGTACTAAGCATAAATCTAAGGTAGATGCATTTCTGTGTTAGAATGGTGTTTATGTAGCACCTCAGAAAAATGCAAAAAAAAACTGCAGATGGGCCCATATTTCCAAAAGTGTGAATGCCTGACACCTGATGAATGCATAAGTCAGTGTTTTGCTTGCACACAGGTATCTGATTTGTATAGCTTTCAGATGTGCAGACAGGGACAATTATGTTTTTCCATGCACACTTTTGAAAATGTAGGTTATGTAGCTAACTTTATACAAGGTGGCAAAATTTATGCAGCCATTTACACTATTGCAAAGTGAGTGAAAAATGCTACTAAAACAGAATGGCATCCTTCCCTTACCTCAGGGCCGATGTTTCATCAGTCCAGCAAGGGGAAAGCATCCCCTGGGGTCCTGTGCTGACTATGAGTGCAGAGGAGACCCTGGTCCCTCCCGTGGACTTTGCCCACTCCCTCTTTCACAGCTTTCTATGCCCACACAAAGGCTGGCTGGTGAGTGGGGGGCATTGTTAGTGGGAACAGGGATGCTCATCTTCTACCCCACCTTAGTGCTCCATTCACCAATTTGAAGGCAGCAGTCACCATGGCTCCTTCCTCTTATATCCCTGCCTATGGGGATCCATCATTGGGGTCCCCAAATGGCACTCACTGTGGTTTCCTTTTCTAGCTGGGCATCTCAGGGTGGCAGAACTGGATTTCTAGGAGTGCTGTGGATCTGGCTAGACTTCCTTTAAAGGAGGTGAGAAGGTTTTTCCCCAGGGCAAAATTGTCTGATGCACTGAGGGATTTTCAAGTATCCCACAGCACTATGGAGGCTCAGTGGATGCTACCACTGACACAAGTTATGACCAGTGTTAAGTGAGGTGTGGATTAGTACAATGGGACCAGATCTTAAGGTAAATGTGAGCTGGGAGTCAGGTGGCATTTGACTAATCTGCTTGAGGGCAGGGAGAAATCTCTTAAGTATGATGACAATAGAGGAAACCTATATCTTTATCTTCCTCTCAGAAGCTGGTGGGATCCCTGGATGATTTTGATAGGCCTAGTACAAAATGGACAGTCTCCTTCTTTGCTGATAGCAGCCTAAACCCATGTCTTACTATGCTGAATCTTTTATGCTGCTTGGCAGGGGTACAGATCACTCCTTTGTTAAATTATATTAATACATTTTCAGTCTAGCACTTTAAACTAGGGCTGTCAAGCAATTAAAAAATTAATTGTGATTAATCGCATAATTAAAAAGTTAATTGTGATTAATCATGTGATTAATCGCACTGTTAAACAATCATAGAATACCATTTATTTAAATATTTTTGGATATTTTCCACATTTTCAAATATCTTGATTTCAATTATAACACAGAATACAAAGCATACAGTGCTCACTTTATATTTATTTTTATTACAAATATTTGCACTCTAAAAAACAAAAGAAATCGTATTTTTCAATTCACCAATACAAGTACTGTAGTGCAATCTCTTAATCATGAAAGTTGAACCTACAAATATAGAATTATGTACAAAAAATAAAGCAATGTAAAACTTTAGAGCCTACAAGTCCACTCATTCCTATTTCTTGTTCATCCAATCACTCAAACAAGTTTGTTTACATTTGCAGGAGATGATGCTGCCAACTTCTTGTTCACTATGTCACCTGAAAAGTGAGAACAGATGTTCTCATGGCATTCTTGCAGCTGGCATCTCAAGATATTTACATGCCAGATACGCTAAAGCAGGGGTCTCAAAGTCCCGGCCCGCGGGCCATCTGCGGCACGAGAAGCTCCCCAAAGTGATCTGTGGGGCTCCAGAAATTTTGGGGCCAGGTCTATCCCTTGGCCCCACCTACCACCCCTGAGTGCTCCCCCAATCCCTGCGCATCCACTGGGTGATTTAAAATGGCCTGGAGCTCCACCCACCACTGGCAGTGCCGCGGAGCTGAGTGGCTTCCTGTGCTCTCGCTCCAAAATCCCTCCCAGAGTCTGCACCCCTCCCCTTTCCCACACACACCCTTCAGCCCCCAAACTCCCTCCCAGACCTGCACCTCTCCCCACTCCTCCATCCCAGAGCCTGCACCCCAGACCCCCTCCACCACCCAAACTCCCTCCCAGAGCCCAAGCACTCACCCCTTCTGAACCCAAACTCCATCCAAGAGACTGCACCCCAGACCTCCTCCCTCACCCAAGCTCCCTCCCAGAGCCTTAGGTAGGTGGGGTGGAGTTTGGGGGGGTGGGTTCTGGGCGGCATGAGTGACATTATTGGCCCACTGGGATGACTGGAGGACTGGCACTGGCCCTAAGGTAAACTGAGTTTGAGATTCCTGCACTAAAGATTCATATGTCCCTTCATGCTTCAACCATCGTTCCAGAGGACATGCATCCATGCTGCTGACAGGTTCTGCTCAATAACAATCCAAAGCAGTGTGGACAAACAAATGTTCATTTTCATCTTCTAAGTCAGATGCCACTAGCAGAAGGTTGATTTTCTTTTTTGGTGGTTCAGGTTCTGTAGTTTCTGCATCGGGGTGTTGCTCTCTTAAGACTTCTGAAAGCATGAGCCACACCTCATTCCTCTCAGATTTTGGAAGGCACTTCAGATTAAAGCTTGGATCGAGTGCTCTAGCTATCTTTAGAAATCTCACATTGGTACCTTGTGTTGAGTCACTCAAGACTACTATCACATGAAACATTAGGCAGAATGTGGGTAAAATAGAGCTGAAGACATACAATTCTTCCCTAAGGACTTCAGTCACAAATTTAATTTACACATTTTTTTTTAACGAATGTAGCATCATCAGCATGAAAGATGTCCTCTGGAATGGCTGAAACATGAAGGGGGCATACGAATATTTAGCATAACTGGCACGTAAATACTTTGCAATGCCAGCTACAAATGTCCCATGTGAATGCCTGGTCTCATTTTCTGGTGACATTGTAAATAAGAAGTGGGTAGCATTATCTCCTGTAAATGTAAACAAACTTGTCTGCCTTAGCAAATGGCTGAACGAGAAGTAGGACTGAGTGGATTTGTAGGCTCTAAAGCAGTAATTCTCAAACTTCTGTACTGGTGACCCCTTTCAAGCCTCTGAGTGTGACCCCACTTATAACATTAAAAATACTTTTTAATATATTTAACACTGTTATAAATGCTGGAGGCAAAGCGGGGTTTGGGGTGGAGACTGACAGCTTGCAACCCCTGAGGGGTCCTGACTCCCAGTTTGAGAACTCCTGCTCTAAAGTTTTGCATTGTTTTGTTTCTGAGTGCAGTTATGTAACAAAAAAAAATCTACATTTGTAAGTTGCACTTTCATGATAAAGAGATTGCACTACAGTACTTAAATGAGGTGAATTGAAAAATAATATTTCTTTTGTTTATCCATGCAAATATTTGTAATAAAAATAATAATATAAAGTGAGCAATGTACACTTTATATTCTGGGTTGTAATTGAAATGAATATATTTGAAAATGTAGAAAAACATTCAAAAATATTTAATAAATTTCAGTTAGCATTCTACTTTGGGGGAGGGATAGCTCAGCAGTTTGGGCATTGGCCTCTTAAACCAAGAGCTGTGAATTCAATCCTTGAAGAGGCCACTCAGGGATCTGGGGCAAAATCAGTACTTAGTCCTGCTAGGAAAGGAAGGGGCTGGACTCAATGACCTATCAGGTCCCTTCCAGTTCTATGAGATAGGTATATCTCCATTTATTATTATTATATTGTCATTAAAACTGCAATTATTGTGATTAATTTTTTTGCACATTCTCTGTGTATAGTGCCTTTATTCATCTCCGTGTCTGTATCAGTGGGTAGCATTTCACACTCACTTTTCACCCATTTTATACTGGGTGAATTAATTGTGTAAATTAATACACAAATTGCAAGGAGTTGAAAATCACTATTACTTACTAACCTTGACACTAAAAGAGAAACTCTATATACTAAGTGATACATGAGGTTTCACATTAAAAATACTTTTTTATTTCAGCCTGGGTATAGAGGTATTGTTTTTAAAATTAAAAACTCTGAATTAATAATAATGTCTTTAGCACAGAAACCTGAACTATTGTAGCCTAGACACGTCACTACAGCATTGCTTTAAAGTAGATGTATGTCATCTTATGGGGCTTAAGGCGATAGTGATTATTATACACTGAGAAATGTGCATTTAGCTTACAAAACCAGTGTCCCACAGAGGTGACCACTCTAGGAAGACCAGCTACATCACTTAAATAAATTAATTTTGAAAGTACTAGCCTGTCACTTCATGCCTGTAGGCCAATCACTCATTGGTGGAGACATTCTAGGTTTGTATTAAACCAGCTCAACCATGCAAACTGTAGCCACTGCATGGGAATGAGCCTCTGGGATTGACAGCTCACAGATCTTGGTTATAGAGGCCACAAGTCTGATGACATGATTTTCTCTTAACAGTAAATCCTAGTGGCATTTTGGTACAATTCATTCTTCTGCAAATCAGTAGCAGATAAATACTACAGGCCTGATTCTGAGCTCACACACATCTGTGTAAATTAGGAGCAGCAATGGTATTACACCAGTATTAAAGCAGTGTAAATCTGAGCAGAATCAGGTTCCATGACCTTTTGCAAAGATATAACAAATCGTATAATAATATGATCTTATTATTTGTTCCTGCAAATACATATACAGAAAGACCACCTCTCACGTTACAGATTCAAGGATCCCAGGTATTTAAAATTCTTTTATCACTATTAATTTACCTGTGTATAATACATGGTGAATATAAGTGGGCAGTACCTAATATAATATAATGTATGAATCAATATCACTGAACTAATAGTAGCCAAGAAATTCTCAATAAAACCAAAACTGTTTGAAGCAGCTAAGAGACGAATTTTGCATTCTGTTCCCCTTTTTCAATACAATAACTAGTTTCAGTTTATGTTCCCCCCTTCTTTGGGCCAGATTATGCCATCAAGTCACAGTTCTGGGTAGCTATGGTGCAGTGCTTCCCTGCTCCAGGGGGAGTGTTGAGAAGCACTGTGTCTCGCTGACACACAATGCTTCCTGGAGCTTCTGAGAAGTTCAGCTGCTCTGCCACTCTTCAGCAGTGTGCAGCATGCACTACTCCTCTCTGGTTAGCTGATGTGGAAAAAAGGAGATGAGGAGAACAAAGTCATGGCACTGCCTCCTCATTCTGTGTTCCTTGTGAGGGGGGTAACACCCAAGGATGGACTGGTACTGAGCAGCCCATGTGCTCAGAAAACCAAAATTATGATTGGCACCTGCATGGGCCAGTGAAGGAAGGCTATTGTGCCCTGCCTGCCCTCACTATGCACTACGTCTGGGCCAGCAACAATCTGGTTCTTCTTGTTTATCTCTATTTCTGTTTTCTATGGCCTGACCCAAGGAGTATCAGTAACAGCATCCTTATATCAACTTTACTAGGTGCTGTGTTGTCAACAATTCACTAACTGATACTCATTGCACTTCTATTTCTTTATGGCACTACTCTATTTTACGTTCTGTTGAAAAACACCAAGCAATAATATAACTTAAAGGGTCAACTGTGTTTGGAAGCCTGACAATTGTCACATTCACAGCAATAGTTCCACAATAACAAGCCTTCTCTGCCTCCACCCCCAAAACCCCAATACGCTGTTAGTTGCTGTTTTCACCCCTTTTGTACTGAACACAGAAGGCTTTTCAATAAACGTCAAGCATGCTAACTGTTAGTCCCTTTAAATGCACATTAATTATTCAACTACTGCAATTATTGTAAAAATGTAACTTTTAATTTGAGGGAAACAACCTTAATTGCCACATTCAGCAACTATTCTTGGATATTCACAATGGACTAAAAAAGGAACAACAATAAAGGGAGAAATCCTGTACTCTGTAGCTGTTTCCAAACATAGCCCCTTCATTGGCTATAGAGCTTTATACTTTAATGAACTTATGGGGAAATAGATCACTACTAATGACTTAGAAACACAGGACCGCATGGATCCTCAACTCAAAGTTGAAGAGGAAAATTATTTTAAGATATATATTTTCCACATTAAAAAAAAAATACTATCACTAGCCTCAAACCACCATGCGAGGCTGAATGGCTTCCCTGCAAACTCTATCACCTGTTTATGTCTCACCCTTGGTATTAACATTAAATTGGACCTCATGAATTATTTATGAGGGCCCCTTTAATGGGATCATTTTTTCTGGAAAACACTGACGCTAATGCTTAGAAAAATCTCCCGGCATTAATCTTTGGATGAAGAAAGCGTCAAATATTGGGCTTTCTTGTGAATTTCCCCCCTTTTTCCAATTTAATACATTGCAGAAAACTAGTAACACCAAAGCTCTTTTGTGAGCATAGAGGTGCACGCTTGAGATTGGAGAGGGATCCTATACCATTAGAGTTTTCACTTTGGGGACTATGGGGTCTGATCCAATTCCCATAAAATTCAATGAAAAGTTTCCCGTTACCACCAACTGGCAGTTGAATTAGGTCTCAAACCCAGATCTCTTTACTCATATATGTATTTTCTCTGAAGTAAGTGTTGATACTCGCAGGAGTAAAAGAAGCAGAATATGGCCCTGGAACTGTATTATTTTATCATACTTGTGGTCTGGAGTGGATTGATGCCTTTTGTCTCCACTGGTTTATAACTATCGTGATGATGAAATGATTCAGGTTATTTTCTATTGCTGATAACTAGGGAAACAGGCTCATTAGTCAAAAATTACATCTTGCAAATGTAACATGCAATAATTGACATAAATAGACTAAGCCAGATGCCAGATTTTGCAGAATCCTAAGGACTCCGCTTTTTTAATCCTGCAAAAAAGGAAGTATAGCTCATACAAAATATTAGGCCAATTACATCCTTCTCCACAAAAAATAACATCACTTTAAGGTGTAATGATATAAAAAAGAAGCATTGCCGGAGAGCTATGAATTAAAGCATGAAAAATGGCCTATTGTTATAGGATACAGAAAGAGATTTGGATTTTTTCCTTCGGTCATAGTGATAAAACTATTGACTTTTTTACTTTTTCTTAAAATAAAATGTGAAAAAGCAATACATTAATTTTTTTCCAATTGCAGTTTTTTGACATCTGTAATGGTTCTGTGTCTAAATCTGACAACATTTGTAACAAACTGAAGTGACTGTTACTGCTGGAATGTGTCCTGGAGGCTTTTTCTGTCAGAGAAGATGACAGTAACTTTTCCCATGCAGATTAAGCTGGTGTTTACAGATTTGCCCTGGGTGTGCATTTTTATCCAGCTGTGATCAAGTAACACTGCCTGATGAGTGCCAGACAGATCTCCTGATATGAAAGCCTTACATGCCCATCACTTCTGCAGAGAACATGGTTCTAATCCGGACACCCTGGCAAAGATCAGCTATTATATGATTCTCTTTTTCCCTTTATTTGTTTACCTAGGAATGGTGCTCAACAGGACAGTGCAAAAACACGTAACCACTTAAACACTATTCCCTTGCCATTTACTGACATTAATGAAATGAAAAAGAATGACACGGTCTTAAACATATTTCTGTTCAACTTTTAAATTCACGACACAGACCAGTCATTGACAATTTTTAAATGATAATGTATGTTTTCTATCATTTTAGACCTTTGGGGTAATATTTTCTCTGTTACATGGACCTTTGATGTATGCACAGTAGTGATTTCAAAACAAACTAATCTGTGACCTTACAAATTTCCCTAGCAGCACATAACCTTATTGCAGATAATGAAAGCGTGAGGTCAAAAGGCTGCCTGCCCTACCAGAACCTAAAGCTACATATTACTGAGATACTTTGAAAAGCATTATTGGCCAGTGCACGAGAGAGCAGAATCTGGCCCAGGAACTATCAAAGACTCCCCAAGCTGATTCAAAATAACTATATCTTATATATATGGAATAATGTTTGTCTTGCTTCTAATTCTAGCACAGGAAAATATTAAAAGATATTTCTGCTTCCTAATGTAATGATAAATTTCATTTTGTTTGTTTATTTTTAGACATTCAAAGACAGTTCTTTCCAGAACCTAGCAAGAGGAAAGGACATATTTTAAAAAAATATTTCTGTGGCATCTTCACTCAGATAGGATAGATAGCTTGCTTGTCAACTACTTCATGAAAGTGCATTTTAAAAATATTGGTGGTGGCACCAATGGTACAGAACACAGTGAGAAAAAAATTCTGAATCAAATGCCTGATTTATAAAGGCTGTACTGTCATGAATGGCATCAATGCAGAGTGTTTTTTATTCTTTTCTGAGTCAGTTAATCAAAGCATGAAACAGTGGGGAACTAGATAGCTCAGGGGACAACAGTGCTTAAAACCTTTCACCTCTAGGTCACTGCTTCAAATATAGGCAGATTCTTAGTGTCTGAAAGTCATTGCCATGTAATGCCTGTCTGGTCACCAGTGTGAAATATATTAGTGGTGTCCACATCACAAAACACCCCATTATAATTTGCACCCTTGCATGAAAGATACCAAGGAATAAATGGGTAATAGAGGCAGAACTACTCTCTCCTGCCTTGCTATCTACACCGAAGAGAGTAAAGCTGACAGTTTTACTCACCATTGAATTCACTAATTACAACATAGACTATGCCAGTTGAAAGTAGTCCACAGTAAGGGACTACTTGAAACAACAGTGTTCCGGGGAAACACAAGGAGGCATCCCGTCTCAGACAGTGCCTCAAAGAACTCCCCACTAAGGAAAGGGAACATTCATGTACACCTATAATTGCAGGCACCCAGCTCTGCCTGCCAAGACATGGGGGAGGTGTTCATGTCTCTGCCTTATTCCTTCTAAGTCCCCATAGGAGTTTTATATACATGAAGTGGAGTAGAAAGTCAACAAGTGCGGTGTGAGCTCTTTCACAGAGGGGGAAACTCATTCCCCTCCCACTGCACCCCCATGTATGGACTAAGCAGAATTTGGCCCTAAGAAAACTAGTTAAACTGGTTAAAGCTGACAAAGTCCTAAACAAGTTTATGATCATTAAAAATATATGGTTTCAGAATAGCAGCTGTGTTAGTCTGTATCAGCAAATAGAACAGGAGTACTTGTGGCACCTTAGAGACTAACAAATTTATTTGAGCATAAGCTTTCATGGGCTAAAACCCACTTCATCAGATGCAGTGAAAAATACAGTAAGAAGATATATATATACACAGAGAACATGAAACAATGGGTGTTACCATACACACTATAACGACGGTGATCTGTTAAGATGAGCTATTACCAGCAGGAGAAAAAAAAAACATTTTTTGTAGGGGTAATCAAAATGGCCCATTTCCAGCAGTTGACAAGAAGGTGTGAGGAGCAGTAGGGGGAAAAATAAACATGGGGAAATAGTTCTACTTTGTGTAATGACCCATCCACTCCCAGTCTTGATTCAAGCCTAATTTAATGGTGTCCAGTTTGCAAATTAATTCCAATTCAGCAGTCTCTCATTGGAGTCTGTTTTTAAAGTTTTTTTGTTGTAATATTGCAGTGTTTCTCAAACTGAGGTCGCCACTTGTGTAGGGAAAGCCCCTGGCGGGCCAGGCCGGTTTGTTTACCTGCTCCATCCGCAGGTCCGGCCGATCGTGGCTCCCACTGGCCGTGGTTTGCCACTTCAGGCCAATGGGGGCTGCTGGAAGCAGCGTCCAGTAAGTCCCTTGGCCCATGCCACTTCCAACAGTTCCCACTGGCCTGGAGCAACTAACCATGGTCAGTGGGAGCTGTGATCAGCCAGACATGCGGTCAGGGCAGGTAAACAAACCAGCCTGGCCCACCAGGAGCTTTCCCTACACAAGCGGCGGCCCCAGTTTGAGAAACACTGAAATACTGCAACTTTTAGGTCTGTAATCGAATGACCAGGGAGATTGAAGTGTTCTCCAACTGGTTTTTGAATGTTATAATTCTTGATGTCTGATTTGTGTTCAGTTATTCTTTTATGTAGAGACTGTCCAATGTATCTGCAATAAGGTTGTGTGCTGCTAGGGAAATTCGTAAGGTCACAGAATAGTTTGTTTTGTTTTGAAATCACTACTGTGCATATATCAAAGGTCCATGTAACAGAGAAAATATTACCGCAAAGGTCTAAAATGATAGAAAATATTGGTTAGTCTCTAAGGTGCCACAAGTACTCCTGTTCTTTTTCTTAAAAATATATGTTTGTTTGGTTGCATATAATTTATGAAGCTCCACTGACTTTCTAGGAATATGCAGAAAATGTCTTTCACCACCTTATAATACACAAGGTGAGCTTAAAAAAGCAAAGTCTCTGGCCAGTTAGGGCTTTTGGTGTTTCTATATTTCTTTAAAGTGGACTGTCATGCAACCTGGAGCAGAATGTCATTTGCTGGCAATAATCTAGCTGCTCCAAAAAATTAGAAGCCACATGGTCTCTCAGTTTTCTTAATATGTCAACTCTTAATCAGCTCTTGAACTGCTTATCAATTTTTTACATGCAGTTAATGACCTACTGAGTGTAGGATATTCAGCAAAGTATAAGGAGCCTGAAAAAAACAACTCCTTCGATGAATTCAACTCAGAATCTCAGAAACACCAATTAAGTTGCCATTTGATTTCACAGACATAACTATGGAATTTGGAGGGATGCTTTCTTCTGAATTGTCATCCTGGCCCTACTGAAAACCCAACATTTTGCGATCTTATGCTCATGAGCAATGCTCTAAATAGTCAATGACATTTAGCTTAAATCTAATCACAATCAAGTTATATTCTTTTATCTGAATAATAATCTAATGCTAATAATGTAATAGACAATTGTTCAACATTCACACACGACTTCAAGGCAATACGCTTCATTTAAGCATTTTGGTATCATTATGCTCGAAATTAAGCAAGTGTTTAAGTACCTTGCCTAACTGAAGCTAACTTATGCACTGGACCATATTCTCTATTGGTATAAACTGATGTAGCTTCATTGACGTCACTGAAGAAAAGTTTAGACAATACCAAAAAAACACACATGTATATTTGTCATCTTATGTGCCAAAAACTGAGGCAATAGAGCTAAGTCGATTTACGATCTGGCCAGAATCATCATTTTGTCTGACTCTTGTGGTACATTAAATGCATTCTTTTAGCTGGTTTATTTCTTCAGCCATTTCAATGAACATTAAATTTTATCTTTTAATGCACAAAAAGATAAATCACAGCAGAGTTTTTGTAACACGTTGATCGAGAAGGATTATCCTATACTATTTAGTATTTAGTTTGAAATGTTTTTCTAGCAGTTACATTTCTATTTCAGTTAGTCATTTAGCTTGGTTTTTACAGGACTTTACACTTTCTTTAATGTTTCTTTGGAAGACTTAATTCTCACGTAGGTATAGAGGATCACAAGTTGACAATTATCTCATACTTCTCCACTCTACTAAAAATGGAGAATCCTGGATTAATTTCATTCTAAACATTTTATAAGCATCCTAAAAAAATCAATTTTGAATGCAATGATTGAGGCTAGATATGAACTGCCTTTCCTGTGGTGAGCCCGGCAGCCCTCAAAATGGCTTTAAAAATTGGTTTTAATTTCTTCATTGTCTGACTTCACTGCATGGTAGTATTGCCCTTAAATAAAACTTGCATAAAAATGGTTAGTACAGCTGGTCAGAAAATGTACTTGAAGTCTAGAATCACATATCATTGTTTATACAGATGACTACTTGGGACAGACTTCAATAGATTCTGACTTTACTTGCAAAGGAGAAGGTTTTGGCAACAACACAGGGTGATCAGCAAAAGCAACTCAGATTTTCCAGCTGAGATCAATACAAACCTAAATATCACCAGACAGATATGAATAGATAACAGTTGATATGTGAAGAAGAAAAGTATGAAATAGATTTAAGAGACTTTTTTCATATTCTAATCCATTTTAGTACTCTACAGAAAAAAAGCCTGATTCTAAATACCCTAGATATGAACTGAAAATACTTCTTTTCAGCTAACAAAGATGCTTTCTGTTCACCATTTTCAAGCCTAAGTTCACAGAATTGGATTTTTACAAAATCCGTGGAAGCACATTAGCAATGCATCTTTTTGAAATGTCAAGGAAAGGTTTTGTTTGGAATAGAAAGTTGCCTGTAATCACTCCAGTCATTCAGATGTCTATTTAGATATTTAAAAACTAATGTCAGAGCAGAGAAAAAAACCTTGCATACTAAACTAAAAATAAAGATGATGGAAGTATCTGCAAGCAATTTGGGTGGTCAGAAAACAATGGTGACCTCTGGTTTGAAAACAGTGTTTAGAGTTTGCACTGCTCTACTTGTCACAGTAAATTTGGATGGGGTTCCTATTTCTTGAACTGACTGAAGCTTTTCATTCTTTAAATTTCTAATGTGTTATGTCACATCTTATTGTATTCCATGGTGTCACATTGCATTATTTTGCATCATTGTATTTGAAATTGATAAAACACAACACAAAGGCACACAACTGAATGAGCTGTTGGTGACATGAACTTAGTACTGTATATTTAATATTTGTTAGATCCTGTAGTCCTTACAAATAATGACAAACTCTCCCAACTTTTGACTGTTCAATCAGTAGTCAGAATCCCATTTAAATTACTAGTGCACAGACAAAAAAACAAAAACAAAAACAAAGAAAGAAAAGAAAAAAAGGTCCTTGAGCACAGGAAACGTGGGTTTGTCATTATTTACTTGATGTCAGAATATGTTGTGGAGGATTTTCCACCTCTCTGTTGATAATTTAGAATGATTAGATTTGAAATGAATAGTGAAGAATAGAACATCAAGGGCACAAGATGACAATTTTTGATTTTACTGCACAAATACAGTACACATTTCCCATTCCTTATAATTAAGCTGCGTCATAGAATGCAAATTATTGTTCTTGTTGATAGCAACCTTTGCCATGAAACTAAGACATTAGAAGTCAAAATCATAATGATTTACAGCCCTGTTAACACAAAACAATTTTTCACATATTTTAAACGGCAAGCAAACTAAATTCATATATAGGACCTGATTCTACAGTCCTTACTCCAGCAAAGCCATCAATTACTTCATCAGATTTTGCCTGCCTAGGAACTGCATGAGCAGACAGACACAAAATAACTGAGGTTAGGCCTCAACTGGAGTATTGTGTCCAGTTCTGGGCACCGCATTTCAAGAAAGATGTGGAGAAACTGGAGAGGGTCCAGAGAAGAGCAACAAGAATGATTAAAGGTCTTGAGAACATGACCTATGAAGGAAGGCTGAAGGAATTGGGTTTGTTTAGTTTGGAAAAGAGAAGACTAAGAGGGGACAAGATAGCAGTTTTCAGGTTTCTAAAAGGGTGTCATCAGGAGGAGGGAGAAAACTTGTTCACCTTAGCCTCCAATGATAGAACAAGAAGCAATGGGCTTAAACTGCAGCAAGGGAGATTTAGGTTGGACATTAGGAAAAAGTTCCTAACTGTCAGGGTAGTTAAACACTGGAATAGATTGCCCAGGGAAGTTGTGGAATCTCCATCTCTGGAGATATTTAAGAGTAGGTTAGATAAATGTCTATTAGGGATGGTCTAGACAGTATTTGGTCCTGCCATGAGGGCAGGGGACTGGACTCGATGACCTCTCGAGGTCCCTTCCAGTGCTAGAGTCTATGAGTCTATGAGTCTATAAGGATCTCAAATATGAAATTGCAGAATTGCTAACTGTGGTATGTGGTACTATCATTTAAATCAGCCTCTGTACCAGATAACTGGTGGCTAGCTAATGCAAATCTGATTTTTAAAACAGGTTCCACAGGCAGTTGCAGGGTGGTAAGCTTACCCTTTAGTACCTGGCAGATTGGTTGAAACTATAGTAAAGAGTTATAAGACACGTAGATGAACACAATATGTTGAGAAAGAGCCAACATGGCTTTATTAAAGGGAAATCATGCCTCACCAATCTATTACAATTCTTTGAGACAGTCAAAACCATGTGGACAGGATGATTCAGTGGATACAGCAGAGGTGGGCAAACTACGGCCCGCGGGCCACATCCGGCCTGCAGGACCATCCTGCCCGGCCCTTGAGCTCCCAGCCAGGGAGGCTAACCCCCAGCCCCTCCCCAATTGCACCTCCTCCCCGCAGCCTCAGTGTGCTGCACCGCCAGCGCTTTGGCCCGCCTCTCCTGCTGGGCAGCGAGGGCGGCAGGGCTGCAAGCTCCTGCTGCTCTAAGCAGCATGGCAAGGGGGTGGGAGGAGGGGGGTTGGATAAGAGGCAGAGGGTCCCAAGGGGCAGTCAGGGGACAGGGAGCAGGGGGCGTTGGATAGGTGTGTGAGTCCCGGGGGGGGAGCTGTCAGAGGGTGGGGGTATAGATAGGAGTCAATGAGCAGACAGACACAAAATAAGAATAGATACAAAATAGATGAGCAGACAGACACAAAATAAGAACCTCCTATGAACCTTCATCCGAAGTTCAACAGTGTAGCAACTTCTAGAAATTAAAAGCAATTCAGTTAAGTTGTTCTGTATTATCATTTTTGTCTATCTCTGTACTTCTGGTTCCAAGACAGGAATAAAAGTAGATGTTCAAAAAGCATAAAATAAGGCTGTTCTTGTGAACTTTCCAGACATGACTTAAATTTGGCCAAGGTGCTAAACCTGACCATTGTGCCTCTTGAGGTTAGTTTATCTCACATGTTCATTACTCTTGCATTACCAAACTGGAGACCAGTGGGAGGGAAGCATGGAGAATTAAAACATATACCTAATACTTTGCAATTATTAGTTTTCATGCTCTATGTTGCAAAGCTTCAGCAGCAGAGTGGAGGCTATTCAGTTTACTGTACTGAATGCAGTATGTCTGATTACCTGCCTTATGGGCAGGTGGCATATTTGTGCATTTGGCCGAAGCAACTCATGGCCCTCAGAAACTGAGGATGGGTTATTGAGAACAAGAGTGGTTGAACTGAAGGAGGTAAAGGAGACAGATAGGTATATAGATGAGACTTTCTGGGACACAGTAGAGCAGTCCCACCCCCAGTCTGACAGCTGCTGTGCTACTGAGGAGAATGAAAGTGTCAGAGAAGGAGAACATCAAGCTGGAGCAGAGGGAAATGATCCCATAGTTGGGATTCTACTTCCAGATGATGTCATGGTATCCTCTTGCACTGAGGAACAGATATGTAATAATAATGGGGGAATTGGTTATTAGAAACATAGATAGTTGGGTTTGTGGTGATCTGCAGATCGACCAGATGAACTGCTTGCTGGGTACAAAGGTTGCAGATCTCTCAAGACATCTGCAGATCACCTTCAGAACTCTTGGGTGAATACTAATTATCCCTATTGACTTACTGTTTCATTTATCAATTTGTTCCAAAAGCTCCTTTAGTGATACCTCAGTCTGGGACAGTTACTTGGATTTGTCACCTCAAAAGAATGGTTCAAGTATGGGAATCTACCTCACAACCTCTGCAATGAAGACTCATTCAAATTATTCATTTCACTTCTCCACAATGGCCTTCTCTTCCTTGAGTGCTACTTAAGCATCGTGATTGAGGCAGTCAGGGGACAGAGATCAGGGGGGGTTGGATGGAGGTGGGGTCCCGGGGGCAGTTAGAGGCAGGGAGTCCCAGGAGAGGGCGGTGAGGGGACAAGGAACGGGGGGGTTGGATGGGTTGGAGGTTCTGAGGGGAGCAGTCAGGGGGCGGGAAATGGGAGGGAGCAGATGGGGGCGGGGTCCAGGCTATTTGGAGAGGCACAGCCTTCCCCACCTGGCCTTCCATACAGTTTCACAACACTGATGTGGCCCTCAGGCCAAAAAGTTTGCCCATCCCTGGGATATAGTGTACTTGGACTCTCAGAAGGCCTTTGACATCATCCCTCATCAAAGTCTCTTTAGCAAAGTAGGCAGTAATGGAATAAGAGGAAAGGTCCTCTCATGGATCCATGACTGGTTAAAAGATAGGAAACAAAAGGTAAGCATAAATGGTCAGTTTTCACAGTGGAGAGAGGTAAATAGCGGGATTCCCCCAAGGATCTGTACTTGGACCAGTGCTGTTCAAAATATAGGTAGCAAACTTTGTGGATGGTACTAAACTATTCAACATTATTATGTCCAAATCAGAAGACAAAGAGTTAAAATGGGATCTCACACAACTGGGTGATTGGGCAACAAAAGGGCAGACGAAATTCAATACTGATAAATTTTGATAAATGCAAAGTAATTCAAACTGGAAAACATAATCCCAACTGTGCATACAAAATGATGAGGGTCTAAATTAGCTGTTACCACTTACAAAAGATCTTGGAGTCATTGGGGATAGTTCTCTGAAACAGGGCCGGCTCTAGGTTTTTTGCCGCTCCAAGCAAAACAAAAACAAAAACCTTCAAAAGCGCAACTGCTGAAGCAAAAAAAAAAAAAAAAATCTCCCAGAATGCGGCCCCTGGAATTGTGCCACCCCAAGCACATGCTTGGTTTGCCTTGAGCCGGTTCTGCTCTGAAAACATCCATTCAGTGTGCAGAAGCAGTCAAAAGCTAACAGAATGCTAGGAACCAGTAGGAAACGGATAGATAATAAGATAGAAAATATCATAATGCCACTATATAAATCCATGGTACAGTTACATCTTGAATACCGCATGCAATTCTGATCTCCCCAGCAACACTCACACAAAAATATTAAAATATTAGAATAGGAAAAGGTACAGAGAAGGGTAACAAAAATGATTAGGGTTATGGAGAAACTTCCATATGAGGAGAAATTAAAAGACTGGGACTGTAGCTTGAAAAAACAATGACTGAGGGGAGATATGATAAAGGTCTAAAAATCATGAATGGTGAGGAGAAAGTGTATAAGTAAGTGTTATTTAACTCTTCCTGAAATAGGGGGTCACTCAATAAAATTAATAGACAGCAAGTTTTATACAAACATAAGGAAGTAATTGTTCAAACACCACACCACCCATGGAACTCATTAGCAGGGGGTATTGTGAAGACCAAAAGTATAACTGGGTTTAAAGATGAATTAGATAAGATAAAGGAAGATAGGTCCATCAAATACTATTAGCCAAGATGGTCAGCAATGCAACCCCATTCCTACACCTCTGACTGTTGGAGGTATTCCTACACCTCTGACTGTTGGAAGCTGGCAATGGACTACATGGGGTGAATCACTGAATGAATCGCCCTGTTCTGTTCGCTCCCTCTGAAGTATCTGGCAGTGGCCACTGTTGAAAGACAGGATACTGAGCTAAATGGACCATTGATCCGATCCAGTATGACTGTTCTTATGATCTTAAGTTTTACACAGTAGAGTGGGTTTGTTCCTCTTTCAAAATGTTAAAAAATATTCACAAATTGGAAGAAAAAATCAGAATCCATTATTTCAGTGCTTTTGTTTTTACTTTTACACATGCTGAATCTGACCCCAAACCTTTATTTTCCTGGCTTCCATTAGTTAACTTCTTTTGACTGACTTTTTGTTTGCAGACTGTCCACTGTACAGCAACTCTGCTTATAAAGAAGTAACATGGTTCTATTCTTCTTTGTTTTTAATTGTTCTGGTGGTCAAGAGAAGAGGAAAAATACAAGGAAGTTGTTATTTTCCACTGAGAAAAAAATAGCACATTAAAAAAAAAATCAAGGAGAGCATGTTGGGAGAAGAAAGAGGTGGTTGGGAATTTTTTTATTCAACTTTTTTAATTTGGAAAATACCAATTTGTCAAAAACAAAACTTTGTGTGGGAAAGAGTCAGTTTTAATGAATTTTTCAAGTCAATTTAAAAAAAACTGTTGAAATTTTTTTTCAACATTTAAAAAAAAATCCTTCTTTACAGTAAGCTCATTACAGTAAAAATAAATAAAAATAGTCAAAATAAGAACAAAACATCTTGGAAGTTATTGAAACAAAGTTTTTTATTGACCTGAACTGATTTTTTCCCCCAGATTGTCCGTCCAGGAACATTTTCAAGATTTGGACTTTTCATCCTGATTCAGGACTGTTTCCCGCTCATCTCTAGCATAAGTGGCATAATCCAGGTTAAAAATACGAATTTTCTTGACAAGATAACACACAAAGCAAAGGGAAGGAGACGTGAGCTACTGTACATGACTGAGAGCCAGCAACCTACCAGGAAAGGCTGCTGTAGAAATGGCAGTGGTTGCAGGGGCAGAATTGACTTGTTCCCACTGTGAAATCAAAATGCTCATTAAGGAACAAGACCTAGCTTCACTGCTGTGGGGATCCAAGGCCAATTACAAAGGCATCAGTACCCTTTTTGACTTTTGATTTCTCAAGCTCAGCCCTACCATAAAGAAATTGACTGCAAATTTAAAATGCTCTTACTGAGATGGTATTAGTAAACAAATTAACAGTAGAAATGAATTGATATCGCCCTAGGTAACAGTCATAACTGATGATTTTAGCCTACTTTGTTCTATTATTTGTTTGTTTATGGTCCACAACAGGATTTTGGCTCTAAATCTTTAATAGCCATACCATGCGACCTTGAGGTCTAATCTTGCAATATTTTACAAGCTGAGCAATGTTGGGCCTGGTGAGTACCGGACTGGAAAACCCAAGCTGCCGCTCTAAGTAATATATTAATTTGGATGGGCAGAGGCTTGGAGCAACAACAGACAACAGGAAACACCTAGCAGCCACATGACAGAAAGATGTTTTCATGAAACTTTCTTTTTTATAGTTTGAGCTGACGTGGTTCCTATGTTTTGCTGTGACTCACTCAATGCCTCTGATCATCTGGACACTTTTGTCCAATACACTTTCAGACATGCTTGAATTCACTGCAACTGTCTTAGCCAGCCTACAGGGTTTGGGGTACATTTGTTAACTCTCTTACCTAGCTGGAACAGTTTTCAGGCAGGGGTTCGCACTGGACTAAGGCAATGCCTCAGCACATCTGGGTACAAGGTAAGGCAGCAGATGCCACTCTCAGATACAAGATAAAAGGAAAACCATCATGAATTTTTGCCATTAAAGTCCCATACCCCAATGTCCTGGCTAAATTCTAATGATGTAATTTAATTCTGTACGTATTCATTCTCCTTGTTGTTTCAGTTAGGCAAAGCTATCAGTATTCACTTGCTGTTCTGAACTGCTGTGTAGTAGTGCTGTACACTGTTTAAAAGCTGTTTCTAATTCAGTGATGACTGTAAGGTTTGTCAAGTGCTTTAAGATGTTCGGATGAAAAGTACCACGACTTATAAATGTCAGGCATTAAAACTTTGTGGGCCTCTTACTTGGTTGCTTAATCTCTCTAAGCAGCTATTCTGCTAGCTTCCAATTGTTTTGTTATTAATTATTAATTAAAAATATTTAACTTGCAATTGTATATGAATAGCACAAGAGACCATAGTGTCTCAGGTTTCAAAAGCTTCCCTGAGTGTAATACAACTAAGGCTTGGTAAAATAAATAAGCATCCACATTATGGATCCAATCAGCATTGGGTGGCCATCTGTGCAGTGCTAACTACCATGCCTAAGTAGTATCTGTTTTGTCTAAAATAATCACTATCCCTTAAAAAAAGAATAACTGGAAAAAATGCCTGGAACCCTGCTATTTCCTAGAAAGTTCCATTTAAAATTCCTAGGGGCTGACTCTGAATTTGCAAACCCTAGTTTTACACCAGTGTAACAGCACTGATGACATTTGGTGTTACCACAACCGGTTTACAATGGTTAATGAAATCAAAATCAGGTCCTGGGCTCTTCAACCAAAATACAGTCCCCTCTTCCAGAGAAGTCACCCCTGTTTTTTTCATGAAATCTGGTCCCCACATGTTATCAGGTTGCTTCAAAGACCTTCTCAGGAAATTGGAGAACTCTTTCTAGGAAGTTTTGAGGACTCAGATTACTTTTCCATGGCTATACTGTTCCTTTGGGAGGCTACTCATGCACAGGAGATGGGATACATTCAAACTTGCACTCAGTGTGTTTCTTTGGCATTCTTTGCTCTTGCTGCAGAAGTAATACGGATTCAGCTATCAAATGCCCATATGCCCCAGCTCCCAGATCCACTCATCCCCTCTGAAACCTTGGGAGCATGCCTCACTGGACATGCTGCAAATTAATCTTCCACTGGCCACTGCCTACAGAAACCCTTGAGAGGAGCAGATGATTGGCATAATGATTGGAGTCTGATTTACATGTGAAATTCTTGGATGTCTGAATGCAAAGGGAGAGCACCTGCACCCAGGCCTTGCCCCCATGTGGAGGAGCCTGATCTCCTTGCAATCTCTGAAGAATGGCTTAACCACCCACACAAGACTGCCACTCTCTCTTCATTTTATCCTTCCAACTCTTCGAAGGCCTGGAGCTTGACTCTTTCCTCTGCTGTGGCCTTGGACTTAGAGGATTCCTACTCACTCCACTGGGCTGGGATTTATTCCAAAGGTTACATAAATTCTGGGGCTGGTGTGGAACTCCATAAATGAGCCAGCAGCTGAAATGCAAAGCATAGTTTGTCATCATTTCCTCAGTGACCAACTAGGGATCAGATTCTGGCCAGCAGGCTAAGAAGGTACGAAAGAGGTAGAGAGGCATAAGGAGTTTCCATACTTTTTGGACCTTGCCCAGATTCTGCATAGACCCTGCTTCCTCCTAGCCCTCCACACTTACTAAGTGCCTGAAAGTAGAGAAGAAAGTAGATTGAGGGTGGTGTCATCACTCCACGCACCGTTTCTGTAGTAGTTAAGCAGGGTATGGAGGGAAATATGATATGTTGCACCTTCCTAAAAGATGACACATCAGATTCACTGGTATTCCTTGTTTGGGGACCCTCGCAGAGCCAGAATTTCTCTAAAGAATTCCCACAATCACACTCTAGTGGCTCTGAAGATGGACAGAGCAGAATCTAGCCTGTCACTTCCTATCTCCAAGTCCCTATAAGTCTCAGTCTCCTTATTGTACCTAGATATATTATACCATCGAAAAAGTAAATCAAGACCAATATTTGTATGACAAATAAAAATAATTTATGCATACTGTAGCGGGATGGTCACCCGCTCCGGCCCAGAAAGGGTTAAAGCCAGCCCTGGGAGAGGGCTGGGGCTGCGAGAAGCAGCTAGGCTGATGGGGAAGGCAGCCACAGCTGGGGCCACACCCCAATCAGGTTGCAGCTGGCCCTATAAAAGCCTGGACCTTAAGAGACTCCCTCTCTAGCTTTTGAGAGGGAAGGACCTAGCTGCCTGGGAGCTGAGCAGGGACCTTAGGTAGGGCAGCGCTGGGGGGAAGGGAAGAGGAGCTGGGAAGCTCTGGCCTGACAACTCCCCAGGGGTTGCAAAGAGGAGACCAGTGCTAGGCAGTGGCAGCAGGTCCTACCCCTCCTTGCCAATGATGAGTGCCCATTACAGGCTGCAATCTGCCCTGATGAGTGTGGGCTAAATGATGATTGGCAGTAGGCAATGAGGCAAGGTGGGATTAGGGGGTTGGGACTTCCCCGGGGAGGGGAGACCCAGAGACTGAGGGGATACTGCTGGGGCAGAACCCCCAGATAAAGGGGTACCAGGGTCTGGGAGGGACATGGGGGCCAGCGAGTGGTGATGACACCAGCCTGAAGAGGGCACTCCGGAGTTGGAAAGTGAGCTAATTCCCAGAAAGCCAGCAGGAGGAGCCTCGGGATAAGTCCCAAATTGGTTACACATACAAAAATCAACCCATTGTTAGTACAGGGTAGATTTGGTCTGTGGTATTTTACCAACTATATGTTTTATTCATAGATTCATAGATTCATAGACTCTAGGACTGGAAGGGACCTCGAGAGGTCATCGAGTCCAGTCCCCTGCCCTCATGGCAGGACCAAATACTCTCTAGACCATCCCTGATACACATTTATCTAACCTACTCTTAAATATCTCCAGAGATGGAGATTCAACAACCTCCCTAGGCAATTTATTCCAGTGTTTAACTACCCTGACAGTTAGGAACTTTTTCCTAACGTCCAACCTAAATCTCCCTTGCTGCAGTTTAAGCCCATTGCTCCTTGTTCTATCATTAGAGGCTAAGGTGAACAAGTTTTTTCTCTCCTCCTGATGACACCCTTTTAGATACCTGAAAACTGCTATCATGTTCCCTCTCAGTCTTCTCTTTTCCAAACTAAATAAAACCAATTCTTTTAGCTTTCCTTCATAGGTCATGTTCTCAAGACCTTTAATCATTCTTGTTGCTCTTCTCTGGACCCTCTCCAATTTCTCCACATCTTTCTTGAAATGCGGTGCCCAGAACTGGACACAATACTCCAGTTGAGGCCTAACCAGCGCAGAGTAAAGCAGAAGAATGACTTCTTGTGTCTTGTTTACAACACATCTGTTAATGCATCCCAGAATCACATTTGCTTTTTTTGCAACAGTATCACACTGTTGACTCATATTTAGCTTGTGGTCCACTATGACCCCATTTTGTCAGACATAATGACTTGAACTAGCTTTCTAAATATACAAATAAGAGATCCTTTTATTTACACAGAGCATGATAATCTACATATCTGTTCAATGCAAATCCTTCATCATGCTGTGTCACAAATTAAAAAAAATAGTATAGACTCTTACTTCTCAGAAGAATCCAAAAGTGCATAACTAATTACCTACAAACCATGTGTATGATCCCATGGACAGAAATGGACAGAGGGAGATTTTGTGACTGACTTATCCTTAATGGAGCTGGATGGATACTTAATTACCAAACTGATATGAAAAAGTGGGAATCGAGTCTAGTGTCTGAATATCTCATTGAAATGAACCCTACTGTTCAATTAGTGGAAAAGAGAAAGAAAATTGCTTGGACAGGTAACATTAATTTCTGGCCTGTTAGTAGGTTCTTTCCTTTGCCATTTTTGGAAGTACTCTGAGTTTTCTAATCAGCATGGCTCATCTCTAATTAAAAATACCAAGACTCTAAACCAAAATATTCCTGTGATTCCATTTACTTATGTCTTTTCCATATGTTCTCGTCCTAACACAGTATGTAGACTTGAGTGGTCTAAGCCATTTATAGTTCAGCAAAGACCTTAAGCTGTTCTTTTCAAGTTTTATTAACAATGAGTCCCAGTTCCATAATGATTTTCCTGCTGTGAATACAAAAATGCCAAAAGCATTTTTGGTAGACATTAACAAACTTCAGCAGCACAAAACCAATCCTCACATTTTTCAGATAATTAGACAATCTGTAATAATTCTGAAAAGGTGGTTTCTTTTGTGATCTGTGAGTAATTCACTTTCACAGACACACATCCCTTCTTAGAACTGGCTACGGTAATTTACACATTACAGAGCTTCTAGACATAGTTGGCCATTTATCTAGTGGTAATAAATTGAAAATTTGTGTATATGATTTAACAGAGAAAGGAAGATGTGAATATAATGCAGGTAATTGTTGAGCCACAGTGCTGCTTCTGACAGCTAAAAAAAACCTCTGAACAGAATTGGCTGGAGAACAAGTCTGCTTTGGGACAAATTTCAAGGTTTTGACATTTCTTTTCATTCCTCATTGCAATGAAAACAAAACTTTTGAATATTTTCATGAAACAGAATTGTGTTGAAACGTCCTCTTTTTTTTTAATTCAAAAGGTCATATCGTCACTTTGGGTTCTCTCTCTTAGTGATCCCTTAAAACAGATTTTACAATAATACTTGGAGGACTATGAAACCTAGGATTTGATTAGGGAGAGGACATTTTGGGGAGGATAGAGAGCAATCTTGGGGTATTGGGGATTCATAAATTATATACATCCTCCAGCCATGTTTTCCGATATCAGTTCTCCTCTGTGTCTGAGTGGGTTCATTGTAGATATTTTTCAAAGATCTAGTTATCCAGATAATATTTTAAGTAGTTAAAGATTTGATTTGATGGTTCTATGAAACATATATATGAACATAAACATGAAATATATCATGTGATACAACACAACCATGTTAAACACTTACCAAAATTAATACAGATTATTTGGGATTAAAAAAAAATCTTAAAGGGGGACTTCCATGTTGTGGAAGATTTTCAAAAAGATCAAACGCAAAACAAATGCTGTCTTTGTCTGTTATATTTTCCTACCATATATGCTAATTCAAAAAAGCTAGTTTTGATCTTTGTGATTTGCTCTTGTACAGCTTGATGTCCTCTATTTGATGCTGCAGTGAAGTCATAATGTTGAATTTGTGACATCACAGTAATTTCTATAACAGTGACATAGGATAATATAACCTTGATTTACAACTTGGATGCAGGATCAAACAGAGGAAGCAGTTGGGCTGTATGACAGAACATCGTAATTAAAATGGCTGCATCTCAACAATTCCAAAACACTTAAAATAGACTAGCAGTCTACCACCACAATGACCAGTACACAATCTGTATTGTAACCATCCAGAGACACACATAAATACAGACTACTGTTGTTAACACAAATGCAGTCATAGTGAAGGGAAAATACTGGCCATGACACAAAATGTTCTCATCGATAAGTTTTATTCAGTAAGAAATTCCCTTAAGAATAACTACTTAAGAGAGTGAAAACACAGGGCCTGATTCTCTACCCACATTGGTGTAAACCAGAAGTAACTCCACTGATGTCAATGTAGTCAGAGGGGTGCAAAATATGTGTAAATGTATAGGGACTTAGCCCTAGAATTTATATATTGTTTCAGTGTTTAAAGGTATACATGAAAACATTGGTTTGAGAAACAGTAACATTGGCTTCTGAACAAATATTTAAATAAATTCTTCCATGGTTCTCTTTTATTTTCCAAGTGCCAGGAGCACTTGCTATTCAAAGACTGTGTAACTAGATATTCACTTAAGCATACAAATCATTTTCAAACACAACTCCAGCTCTTCTAGCTTCTTCATCATTTCAGACATCTATTCTTCTCTTCAGAAAATGGTGTCATCTTTAACATTCTTTCTATTAGTACTGCTTCGATACATCTGCTATCCTCAGATATGTCTGCCACCCATGCACTGTTGCTTTTGAACATTACTGTATTTGTTCCATCTCTGCTGAAATCCTCACACATTGTCTTCCTCGTCTCTCCTTTCTCTTGACTTTGCAACTTTCTTCCTAAATCCCAGTTCTCTACACTCCAACACGTGTCCATTTTCTTACTCATACCAAAAATCTGGGTCAAATTCTCCAGTAGTCTACCTATTGGAGTCAATGGAGTTACAACAGCAGATAATTTGCATCTGTGACCATAACATATACATCTGTTAGATCCCCATTCTGTTCAGAACGCAATTCAAAACTGTTCTTCTCATTTTAAAAATCCGCTGTGAACTTGCAAAGCACTGTCTCATAACTGATGAGTAAAATCCTGGCTCCATTGAATTCCAGTGGAATTTTGACATTGATTTTAATAAGGCCACAATTTCAACTAGTTTCTCTACAATAGCTTTTATGTGTCTTAACAATTCTCCCTTTCACTTCAGATCTTAAACAAAAATGTGTTTTTATCCCCTGCCTGTACCTCTTAATTTATCTGTGCTGTTAGTTATAATTTAGTACTGTACTGGTATTATTTAACTCTGTCAAATATGTACTTTATATGAAAAATAGAGTACAAAATTGTATTTGCTCTAAGGCTATTTGACCTCCTCCAGGAGAACAGACTGATTTATTCCAATGTAAATTCAGAGTATATTTACATAATTGAAGTTACTTCAGATTTACACCAGCATAACTGACATCAGAATCTGGCCCCAGTTGCCCTGTGATACTTTGGAAAATGGATGTCATTATTACGACTCATCATGGATGAAAAAAGGAATCTGTATCTGATGAAAAGGCAGCTTTGCTCTTCCATATTGATTAGTTCAGTATGGTTCTCTTTTCTATCTCCTGGTATTTTATTAAAGTAAAATCATTTTAATTGACACATGCTGGTGCAAACAAAATGTGCCTATTGAGGGCCAGATTCTAGCACCGTTTCACAGGTTGAGTAGTAGCTTATTCTGTAAGTAGTCCCACAGAAATCAAGCAATGTGCCCAGCTGTTAAAGGTTCATAAGAATTCATTGTTCTGATAGATAGTCACTATTATTTCATGAAATGCTTTAAAAGTACATACTGTACAAAACATTAAAAAAACTATATTAAAGTAAGTTTTCCATAATAGAGCACGGAAGCAGCATGAAGTGAACAAAGGGCTACACAGCAGGACATTTATGCCAGCAAACACCAATTCACACCTGTTAACTACTGTGAATAAAACCTCTGGAATCAGTTCCTAAAAAAAAAGTCAAAAAAGAAAGAAACTGTTTTCCATGAAAGAAAATAGGAACCTCAGGAGTGCTGCTGAAAGCTGCTGAAAAGAAAAATCAGCATTTATAATCAGTGGTTTCTGAGAATACCTGATGGAAAGGACATGGCATTGTGGGTGGGTTTTTTGTTTGTTCGTGTGGTTTTTTTCAGTTGGTTTGTTTATATAGCCAAATGGAGGATGACTCCATTGTGGTTGCTCCCCATTCTGTTCGAAACACAATTGAAAACTGCTCTCCTCAGTTTACAAATCCTGTGTGAACTTGCAAAGCACTGTCTCATAAATGGTGAGGAAATTCCTGGCTCCCCTGAAGTCAATGGGAATTCTGACATCGACTTCAATGAGGCGACAAGTAGGAGTACAAAATTCTCAACTGAAAGTTTAGTAGGAGCTTTAATTCTGGGAAATCAGTAATTATCAGACTGTCTGAAGTGAGTAATCAGCACTCCTGTTTTGCCAAAGTGAGGAGAAAAGGAAAATATATGACAACAAACGTACTTGGATTTTCCTTGATCTAGGTCCGATATCCGACTATTCAGGGAAAGACCTAAATTATTATTACTATCAAAGGCCTTCACAAGTTAATATTTGTTAGCTTCCTAACTCTAAACAACCAAAGCAAGTGTCCAATATATAAATATAATGGAACAAATGCCGATCTCATTTGTATAAAATCAGAGTAACTCCACCAAAGCCTGCTTGATAGGATCAAAGTGGTAGAAATTCCAGGTCATCTACTCAGGGTCCTGTAGATATGAACTGAACTTTTAACGACTAGCACTACATATCAGTTTAAAGACCAATTATGCAACTCTTAGTCATGTTATGACTACTCATCTGAGTAAGACATCACCAGCATGAGTGAGGGCTGAAAAAGCGGTTCGTAATAATTATTTTAAGTATTTTATTATTTGTAGTGGCATGTTCTTGGGTGAACACAATGTTACTGAATGGGTTCAGTTCTCATGTCTGCTTTGCACCAGGCCTGGGCACAAAGCAGACTTAAACCAGGAAGCTCCCACTAATGGGAACATTCATCTGGCATGATGGATCCTCTACTAACATGGGTCTGCCCTTCCATACAGTAGTGCAGGAGCATGTAACTGATGAAAAGGGGCATAGCTAGGATATTCCTATGAGCCAGCAATCCTTGTCTTCCTGAACAGCCCTTGGGGACCATTTGCAGCTACTAGTTTAGAGCAGTCCTGAGGCCATATCTTATTCTATTTACAAGTACCCTATGTGCATTCTTAAACAAGGGATATTAGCAGGCAAAAGCAAAGTGCAGTTTATAACTCATAAATGTAACACAGCAGAACTCACTATAGAGTTCTGTGTCCAGCCTCCTAGGTTTCTCTCCCAAATGCTATTCTAACTTCCCCACAAAAGAAAGCCTATTAAATTACATTATTCTTAGTTTTAAAGAAGAGGAGCCTGATGCTATTCAGAAATGAACAGGTGCAAATCAGAAGTAACTCCAGTGGAGTGTAAATGGAGTGAAGAAGCAGGACCAGGGTTTCAAGTGTCTACTTTTAATGGCCCATCTTTTTCGATGGCACCTTGGGCCAGATACTCAGCTCAGCATAACTCTATTGAAGTCAATGGACAAATGCCTGCTTAAGTCAGTTGAGAATCTGTCCCATTGTTCTTGCTTAGACATTCTTATTAGAGTCTGAGTTCAGTGGATCTATATGGATGTGAACTCTTCTGCTGGGACTATCCTCCTTACCTTATAAGAGTCTCTAAATTCCATGTCCTTGCCACTTTTGCCATAACAGCACCCTCTTCAAAGCAGCATCTTTATTCTCCACAAAGAACCTGAGAGTTCCAGATCCCAAAATGTCACTGGTATGGATACATTCCCAACAAGAAAAGAAAAACAAACAAGAACAGTCCAAATTAAGACTTAATGATTGACATATTTATAAGTTGTTTCTCCGGTTCACAAATCCTTCCTTCTCCGCCTTCCACCATTTCCTAAGTCAGTTTCATTCCCATTCTCTTCTCTCTAAATGATTTTCTCTCAGCAGGTGGGCGGGACCACTTTCAGCTGTCTCCTGCTGTGTGTCAATTGTTCCTGAGTAGTCTGTTACTTGAGGCTCTTTGAGAACTAGCCCATCTTGATCTAAAGGAGCATTTATTCCTGTCACAACTGCTTCAGCCTCAGTTTCCAGAGCTGTGCTGTCACTTTCTGGTGGGTGCCCAAGTTGAAATTCTGCTCCATTAGATCCTGATCAGATGGTTTTAATGAGCAATGTTAGCCCTGGGATCCAACTAGATTTTACACATTACTTTATTTATTCACATCAGCACTGTGTTAGTGTGCGTATTTTATGATTCCTTCTGTTCTTTCCCTGGGAATTATTGAACCAAACCAGGTCCCTTCTTTTAAAAAAAACCTCCCTGTAGAACATAACATCATAAAGCCTTTTCATTTTATCAAAGCTATTTTAAAATTGCATTTGCCAGTTTTCACCTGTTGAGTTTCTACATGATCCAAATTTCTTTGCTACTCCTTTGAAACTTTTTTTTACACGGCATTCATTGTGGTCCTCAGCTCACAGGCTCTCATTCACTGTTGTTCTCATTCACAGCTGAAAAGTTATGCTGGCTCCATTCTTTCAGAATATTGTTGGACTCGAGTGGTATGAGCTTTATTCATCCCTAGGATCTCACAATTTTGGATTCAAAGTTTCTGGTTTTGTCTGTTAAATCACCAGAGACCCCAATCTGGCGAAGCTTTGGTTTACTAGAACGGTTACAGCCTACTGATTTTTTTACTGGATAAACGTTAGGCTATATGTGGCATTGGATGTAAGGTAAGAAGTGAGATTTTAATACGTGTCTTACTAGCATTATTCATTTGCTGGTGGCTATTTTGTTTTGCTTGTTAGTAAGCCGAAGGGTTGGGCGAATCACACATATTCAGTAAATCATAACATCTTCAATGATATCTTACATGAGCCATCTTGCATAAAGTATATCTTAGTTTGCCATATTTATATCGCCATATTTCTATGAAGAATATGGGGTGCAACGTCACAGAAGGTATTCCCATAGACCAGATCCTGGCTCAGCTCTTCCAGATCAATACCAAGTTTAGTCCTTATGGTCTCTGTAAGCTCCTGAATCTCCAGGCCCTTCAGGAAGCTAGCCAGATAGTTTGAGAGAAGACTCAAGTTATGCTTTATTAACAGTTTTATTAGGGAAGGACTATGGTTATACTATAAGCCTCTTGGAAGAAGGGTGTTTTGAGAAGGTAGTTGAAGGTGGATAGGATAAAGGCAAGATAGACCTCCATAGGAGGAGGACGTCCAAGCTTATCTGCATCAATGGGTCATCCTCTTTTCTTTGGCAAAGATTTTCTCCACAGACTTCTTTTCATCCAAGCATCATACTTGCTGCTGCAGCTTTCTACAGTACATCGTGTGGTCTGTATTTTTGTGCAATTAAAAGTCACCTTTTGAACCATCTCAATGGGGGTGCGGAGCACACGATGGAAGTAACAAATCCATCACTTCCAGGACAGACCTATCACTTGCGGGACTGACTGCGCCGGCCAATTGCACTGGCCCGCAAAGCGTGGGGCCCAGAGCAGTCTCCCTGATTCACTATACCCAAGGGACAGCTCTGGTCACTTTTAACTTGGCCAAGGTTATTTTGAATCCAGTTTTGTTTTGTTCTTTAAAGATCATGGGATAATCTCAGTTTTATTCCAATTTATAAACATCTGGGATGAAATCCTGGTCTCACTGTAGTCAAAAAGAAGCTTTAATACTACACCAAGCAGTGCCTCAGCTTCTCTAATCTTCTTATAGTAGTGCATCTTTAAATTGTAGACTTTCCAATTACATCCTATAGCTTTCACTAATATCTTTTCATAACCCTCCTTTACCTTTTCCCTGCCTACCCAAGTGTGGGCTACCACAAGCTGTTTTTGGTTATTATACTTTGTTTTGGAACTTCCACAATAATCTTCTCAACAAAACTAAAATTCAGTTGTCCCCAGCAAAGCCAACAAAAATAAATAAATAACATTGGAGAGGCCAATCTAAAACAATTTAGAAAAAATGAATTTAGTGGATTTTTCCAAAATAGTCCTTTTCTGACCAAATTTTCTATAAAATAATTTCCATGCAAAAATCCTTCTTGTCCTGTGTTACATGACCCAAAGGACCAAAAATGGTTCAAACAGCTTTTTAAAATGTCTTTTAGTAGGCTAAATAATAAGTCAATGTTTTGGTTTTCATCACTGGTGACGACAGTATCTGGTCATGTTATTCTGTGATATGTAATTTAAAACAGCCAAAATATAAGAAAATGTACATTACATATATATTAAAATTTTACTTAGCTGAGATTTAATTTGCAATCTCAGATGTTCTTGAAGTACTGAAATAAATTGTTTCCATTCATTTCAGAGGGCAACTACTTAAAACTGACATGAAAACTGGTTGTTATTCCCATTTTGCTTACATTTTTCATAATGTAGAATAAGATTGTTATTGTGCCATCATCTCTCTTTGTTTTACCTGTAAGACTTTGGTTTTCTGAAAAAACAATGTCAGCTTCTGCAAACCCTTATTCATGCAAGCAGCCTTTACTCACACAAATGGTGCCATTGTCTTCAATTGGTCAACTCAAATAAAGAAAGGTTTGCAGGATCAGGGCCTAAAGTACAAACCAATTTTAATAACTTGTAGGTGCTACTGAAAACATTTATGGAAATGGCAAATGGCTTTCAATTAGCCAGGCCTGTCTGTATATTGGGAATTCTGTGCCAGCATATCCATGTGTAAGCCAGCACCTCCTTTGGTTCACAAAATAAAAGATATAAACTGGGCTTTCTCCACATGATGCAACTTCACTATACAATATTCCAATCAATCTGTAATTAAAAGTGGATTTCCTTTTCCCTGTTTGGTTGAGATGGAGGAGGGTCTGTGTAAACCTGGATGACATGAAGTGAACAAAGAGAACTTTCATGAGCTCTCCAGCAAACAATCTATCAGTTACAATTCTTAGCATTCGCACTGCTGCACTGTTCAAAAGGAGTTCTAAAAAAAAGTTAAGCAGGGGGTCCAAGAAAAATTCAACCCGCATGCCAAGTAAGGGAAAGAAAGAGAAGGCAGGGGAAAAAACCTAGCTTTTGTTGTAAAAAAGAACTAATGAAGCTGCTGTTAGAACTGTCCATGGTGATACAAGAAGATTGTGCACCCACACACATTGTTAGAATGCCAGTCACCCACAGTAAGGAGAAAAGGAAACACTGTGGGCAAAGGAAATATTGCTTTTATGGTTTAAGTGTAGGAATCACAATGCTGGCACAAAGTTTCTTGTGCCAACTGCCAAAAGTGGTAAAGTAATATCTAAGGTTGTCTACTTTTATTTTTCTTACAGACAAGATGGACTGGTGGGGGGTAAAATCCCATTATAATTATAAATTGCTAATTAAATAATTATCAATTAGATGGGCAGACAGAACTCATTCTGATGAATTCCTGAGAGGGCTTTCAGTAAAGAAAAACAGTAATTTTGATTTTTTTTATCCATACTCCCTGCCTAGAGGCTCTAAATAAAGATGATATATGGTATGCCCCCTGTTAGACTTTCACACAGTATATCCCATGTTAGAGCTCAGGGACAAACATTGAACTTTGGAGCATATATAGAATTTTTTTTTTCAGTTTTTCATATAAATGGCTTTAATTTCACAACATTAATTAGGGTCCCAGGGTTATTTCCTAAGGAATAAAAATTGTACTTTCCAGATTTTTACATGGCTTTGAGAAATTACTTTTTCCAAGTAACTGCCGGATTTTTAAAAGGTGATATACAAAGAGCTTTTCTTGTGAGTTGGATCCAAATTTTTCTTTGAACTAAAACATTAAATGAGTATTTAACAACATATGTGTCATGCACATAAGAATACAGTACAGAGTATTTTAATGGACATCACAGTGTTCATTAACATCAAAATAGTAATGCAAAATTAAACCCTGTGTCCATAGGTTTTAGCTATTAAGGTTTCAGATCAGACCTTTGGGCAAAAGTACTAGTGTCATAACACTGTGCATCAGAAATAATCCTGCCTCGCCCTGAAACTCTTATTCACGACAGGAAACCTTCTTGAGGAAAGTAGTCCTATTGGATTTAATGGAACTTTCTCAACTGAGCAATGATTACTCATATGAGTAAAAGTTGGTTGTTCCCAGAGTGTTTAGAGTTTCTGAGACCATGAGGGTACAATTATGCCAAAAGCCTCAGTGGTTAACTCTGATATCTTTCACAAGCAATGTTTTTCAAAGGCAATGGCTTTGCAGATTGAAGTGAGGAATCATGCTAATGTTTGGTGCACAGATTTGACTGCAGGCCTGATCACAGAAGCTGACACCAACAAAAAACTGAGAACAGAAATAGAAACATGGAAGACGGAAATTTAATTCCAAAGCCAGTTACATTTAAATATGAATAGAATGTGTTGCAGTATTGATGTATATGTAGATCAACTCTATCTTTTGTCAAGAAATATGGAGCTCTGGAGCACCTTTTGTTGCCTTCTTTGTTAGCTGTATGAGCCTGAAAGAAGTGGCCGCTTATTTCTACTTCAAAACACATCACAATGTGGCTAGCACAAAATAAATGTTGATAAATACATTAAATTACTGAAAGGTTCACAACTGAAATAAAGAAAACTATTCTGCAAGGTCCTCTGCCACTAGGTGATTTAACAGAGTTTCAAGCAAGATTAAAAAACAGACCGATGGATTTTTAAGTCTTAGGGAACAGCTAATTCATTTTCATATCCAAGCAATGCACTGAGTTACAATAAAAAAACAAAAAACAAACATCCCTGGGATATTGAGTAAAATATCCAAGAATATAGTATAAATGACCCTGACAATAAATGCATTCTCACCTCCCTATTTTTCTATTTTTCTCTGAGTTAGATTCTGGGATATTGTAGAATCCTAAGGGAAGTTCATCATGGTGAAGTTCTTTAATGTGATTTACCTTGAGGAATACTTAATAGTGCAAGGGTACTGTGTTGTGTTATTGAGTTCTTGTTCAAGGTTCAGGATTGATGCACTTGAATCTTTCAGCAGGGAGTAGTTTTCCAGTGTGGCACAGCATGGCTCCAAATCAATAAGGTTAACAGATGTGGTGGCCACACAGTCAGAGGTGATGTGGCTGGCATTTTCGGTGCCAATGAAGAAAATTTCTGATGACGAGATGTCATTTTTGTGCCGGCAGTAATGTCACCCTGATTACCTAGAGCACATAGCCAGTTAGTATGTTAGCAGGACTGTAAATGGCCCATTAATCTGAATTATCTTTACAGGAACTGTTTCAAAAAATCTTGCTTTCCTCCAAATCACTGGCCTTTGTGTGATTCCTGAAATGCCAACAGCCTACTTGCTATATAAAAATGACTAAACACGGATGTCTAGTGTGGACCTTCATTGCATATTTATAAACTCTCAACAAAGTGCTGTAAATCCTAAAAAAAGTCACCCCAATAAATTTAGAATAAAATGCATATTTTTAAAATAAATCTAGTATATTGTTTCCTTTCTGTTAAATAGATACAGTATGTTGGCAAATATTTAAAGCAGAAGGAGAACAATTCAATGGAAGAAAATACTGTTTGTGCAATAATAGTAATACTTAATATCTATCAGTTAAATGAAGTATGAATGTGTCCACGTTGTTCCTATTTTCTTCTAATTTTATATTACTTTTTAAAAAAAATTTGTAGAATGTTAATAATCCTTTCCAGAATATAAATGAATATACATTTCCAGACAACCTACAATGTGCAAGTATCTGACTGTACTGGAAAGCACAATTAATTTCTTTAAGTACTATATATATATATGCTAATATCTAAGTCTCAGCAACTTGTAATTCAACGTCCCTGCACATCTGTACCAGAGAGAGCTGAACAAAATACGAGATTTCATATAACTTATGTTGATTTGAGTTAATAGATTAAATTAAGGGAAATGTCAATAATTACATCATTCACTAAATGAAGTGTTTAATATTGACTCCTTCCTCTTATATTAATCCCGAATCGTTTTTCTTACTTGCAGATACTTAAAGATATCTCAGTTGAATATTTTATTCATTATTATTAATAATTTTACAGTGTGGGAGCACTGCCAACTATGAACCCTAGAAGAGATCAGAGTCCCATTGTGCTAGATGCTATACAAAACTCGAGTAACAAACAGTCCCTGCCCTGAAGAGTGTACAATCTCAATCTGTAGAACGAAGGGTTAGGTGGATGGAAAGTAACAAAAAAGCAGAAGGAACAATGTGATGGCTCATAAACATGAAGATAGGTTCATTATCTTTCTTTTTATGGGATCATAATAGGCCTATAGTGGATCTACCACACATCATAGCTTTCTAGCTGATTGTACATTACTTTCTTAGGCGAAAAGGGATTAATTGCTTACTTTAGGAACTAAATTTTGCCCTCACTACATCTTTGCCCTCACTGTTCTTTCCAAGGTGTGAAGGCAGAATTTGGGCAGATTTTTCTATGTATATAAGTACTGACCAGGGGAAGTAGAACATCTTCTATGGAAGTAACACAGCACCCTGAATGATGGTTTTACTTATACTCTTGCATGCTCATTAAACATGTTAAATAGTGGAACATATTAAGTTAACCTGAAAATGCTTAAGGACTGGAAGAGGCTAGATTAAAAAAATATGCTGAAAGGATCCATCTTAATTGAGTTGTAATCAGTTAGTATTGATCATTAGTCCTTTCTTTTATCAGCATGATGAAGATAATGATGATAATGATGATGATTCAATGTGCAGCTTTTGGATCATAAAGGATGGATGGAAATTTGGATCATAAAGGAAGAATGATAACTCTTTCTTGTATCAAGCAAATAGAGGCTGTAGTACGGTGACTGTTACTGTGGGATTCTTGGTAAAGTCTGCAAATGCTTTTAATAAACAAGATTTTCTTTTTTTAATGTATCTTTCTCGTAGGTACTTTTAGTGTGTAAACCAACTAGTCACTGAAATGAAAAAGGATGTAAACTTTGGGTAAATACCTTAAAAAAAATTCTGTGACATTTTCAACTTTAGTCTTTCCACAGGAAAGCAGTTCTTTTGCCAGTCACACATTCAAAAATCATGTCTCATTTGAATAAATTAACATATTTTGTGGCAAAAATTAATTCCAAGGAAGGAAAAATAAATGGAAAAGCAATTTAAATTGTGTATTTTACAGGGGGAGGGGGAAAACATTGTCATGTGTATGACAGCTCAGCTAATTTGATGGGCTTTGATGTTAATTTAGGGTTTGCTTTAATTTCAAAACATATTTTTTCACTTAATAAGGGAAACAAAGGAAACTTTCAACCAGTTTGTTATCTTGGAATGTTTTGGCTTCTCAAATGTGAGAACATGATTGTTTTTATTTCCAGGAGGAGATAATAACACTGAAGCAATAAAAAAGAGTCAAGGCAGCTTGCACAGCACAGGAAGTTCACAGCCAGAGACTTAATTTCCCACACAATGTACTGTGCAATGGGCCCATTAACATAGATGAATAGGCTCTTTAAAGGTTTTTTTTCCCCCTAGATATGCAGCTGCCGCTGAATGGTGATATGTTAATAAGGTACTCACATGCCTATTCTTCAGGTACTCTGGCATTCTCTACCTAGGTAATCTCCATATAGGAAAAGCTATTAGGGGGGTTGTATCTGCTACCACACCTTCAATTATACTAACACCTGCACTGATAATCCACGCAAGGTAAACTAGTAGGGGGCCTATGGCCTAAATCCATCCCCTTCTCCCCCAAAGTCACATCTCAGGGGAGGGGAGGGGAGGAAAAAGGAAAAGGGAAAAAAGTAAAGTCACTTTTATTATACATCAGTGGGAACATTCTGAAAAAGCTTTCATGCCTAGGAAATTGTTATTTCTTCAAACAACTGACAGCCTGCAGAGGAAACTCTAATGGAAATCCAGCTCATGCATTGTTATGCATGGCCCTCATGTAGATACATGGGGGTGGATTAAGTTAGCTTCCAAAGGGTCTATTGTGCGCAGCATTAATTTGCAGTGCTCTTGATATTTGAGTTTGAAGGTTTTACAACCTTTGTGTTTACTTAGATGCAGTGTATCCTAGGTTTGTTTATTTCCCTCCACAGTCTCTGATTACCCAGTAAATGTTACATTTATCTTTATTAACTTTCAATATGTTGCTATAAGTCACAGAGAAGGAAATAATTACAAACTCTTGCAGATTTATTAATTTTAGAATTTTTGTGCTTCCCGGTCAGTGTTTAGTTCTCTCTATATGTAAGAAGCTGAAGAAATAAATTCACTTTAATAGAATATTTCCCTTTCCTGGTAGAACTCTGATGGTACATTGATACATTTTAAAAATTAAGTATAACCTTTCAAAACATTGGAAGTTTATGTGAAATTAACATGATTTTCCCTTTTGGTGAAGGAATAGAAAATAGAAAAATGTGCATATCGCTTTAAGATTAGCCCAGTCTTTGCAATAACACCCAGTTCTTGCAATTATTTGTGTTGACCTCATGTTATGTATGGGCTATTTCATCAGAATTAGCTAATATAATGTTTTATTTAACTTACCACTCATCTTCCTCCATTTTTAAGCTGCAAAAAAAAAATGTTACTTTTACTATGTTGCATTAACTTGTGTTATTGTTTTCATTCAGAGCTTTAAATACACAGCAGATGGGCATTTACGTAAATTCAACTTTCCAGTGAGATTTAAACTCAGAAGAGCCTAATGGCTTTTTATATGAACTTGTCAGGGATGTCTAGAACTGTTAGTTTTTCAATACTGAACAAAGAACTTAAAGTAACTTGTACACTGTAAAGAAAGCATGATCCTAATCTGAACTAAAGGGCTCAATTGAATAAAAATACCTTATGCTTGAGTAACTCAAGTTATGTGCTTCTCTCCTTCCCCTCAACCCCCTTACATGGAAGTCAGCCAGCAGTATGTTTTGTATTAAAATAGCAAAAAAGAGTGTCTTATAAAAATAAATGCCTGACTTACAGTATATGGGTTTGAGTAGTATCATGTGAAAAAGTTACTCAAAAACACTAAAAAATGCATTTTTCAAGAAAAACCCCAGGAAGTTTTGAGGCCTGTTCTTGTGGAAAATGTCTGTGCTAGTTAATTTAATAACAGAAAATAAATTACCTCCTTTCGTGCTCACTCACTGAGTGGGAACAATGTTAGCAGTATTAGGCTTTGACACAACAAAACTTTATAGCTTGCTTTTGTAGTCAGTGGGACCCACGCAGAACCTATTTCAGTTTGATTAGAAATAGGCTGAAACCAAACCCTTGGATCCATAATCCTGGGGAAGTCCAGATCTGAATCCAAACATTGAGACTCTGGATCTTTTCTAAAGACCTGGTAAATAATGATGTCGGGGGAAGAAGGAATCGCATTTCATACATCTGTCTGAAGTGCTGTGCTAGTATTGATATTGTATAAAACAATGGTACAGCCTCTACTGGGCTACTGCAGTATCTCAAACAAGATATTGCAAATTAAGAGGGGGATCAGAGAAGGGCAAGGAGAACATCCTCTGAAGCATCAGGTTTTGGTCACTGTCGGAGACAGGATACTGGATTAGACGGACGAGAGGTCTGGTGTACTATGGCAATTCATATGTTGCTATGTCCCTGGTGCATAATTATTATTGGACCATTTTTAATTCAAATTTTACTCAAAACTATGACTTCACTGGGAATTTTACCAGAATAAAGGCAGAGAAAAAACTACATAAGGACTTGGCCCATTACTATTCATAATTGTATATAGTGTCAAGCTGTGCTATTTAGCCACCAGTAAGTCCTTCGGCCCACGCAACTTCCAGCAGCTCCCATTGGCCTGGAGCAGTGAACCACGGCCAGTGGTTGCCACGATCGGCTGGACCTGCGGATGCAGCAGGTAAACAAACTGGCCTGGCCCGCCACAGGCTTTCCCTACACAAGCGGTGAACCCAGTTTGAGAAACACTGGAGTAGAGAGTGAGGCAGAACTGCTTTGTCCCATGGAACAGCGGCCAGGCTATACCTCCAGATGGGTGCGAAGGGATGCTGTGCAAGGTGGATGGTACTGTGTAACCTGCTTTCTCCACTTTAGCGGATGTGATATGATCGTGGCCCTGCCTCCTACCCATCCTTCTACATCCCTTCTGGGATACCACATGTTCCTGAAGGCCAAAAAAGAGACCAATCCCTGCACTTCCCTAAAAGCAGGATCGGCAAGTATGAAAGGCCTTTGTGCAGGCTGCTCCAGGAAGAGTGAGGCTTCTTGCATGATCCCTTACTCTTGCCTATAAGAGCCAACTTTCTAATGTGCCGGAGTGCTCCCTCCTGCCCTTACCCCTGGCCCTGCCCCCACTCCATCCCTTCTCCAAGGCCCCACCTCCACCCCGCCTGTTCCTGTCCCCTCTCTGATCCCACCCCACCTCTTCCTGCCCCATTCTACCCCCTCCCTCTCTGCCGAGCATGCTCCCCCCCGTGCCTCCTGCACATCACGGAACAGCTGATCTGCGATGGGCGGGAGGCACTGGGAGGGGGGAGGCACTGATGGGGGGCTGCACTCACCATTTTTTTTCCATGGATGCTCCAGCCAAATGTGGAGGGACTGCCTTTTTTGGTGTTAGAATTAAGTGTGGCATCCCATTAAGTTGTCTGATACAATTGATACTAGACAGCAAAACCCGTGTACAACTTCTAATGTGGTGCTAGCTATTAAAACTTCTCGTGCAGTCAACATACCTTTTGCCAAAATCGTTCTCCTTTTTAGGCTGATGATTAGTCCAAATTCATCCCAAAGTAGCACACAGCCATTGCAAAGTTGCTGGAACTCCTCTTCACTGTGTGCAAAGAGCACTGCCTCATCGGTAAAATGCAGTTCTCTTATCAGAATGTGTTAACTTTGCTTTTTGCTCTTAGACATGCCACATGGAAGAGTTTTCCATCTGATCGAGTAGGGATACCTACACCCTTAGTGCTAGGTGAGGAAGCAGGAGAGAAGACTATACTGAAGAATGTTAGTGCCAAAATAAATCCCTGTTTGACACCACTGCAGAGTTTTTGAACATCCATCATTCAGAGTTTTTGAACACCCATCATTCACCTATTTAAGCGTTACTCTGTAATAATGTCTGCTAGAAATTTAGTCTTTTAAATGAAAGCTGAGATGCTGATGTAATCCTCCTCACTCCATAACTGGGGCTTTAGGAAAAAACACCAAATATTATGAGATTCACACTAACATCATCAGAGTGGGCAACACATAGCCAAATAACAAGTATAATGCATATGAAATACTGACCTGATCATGCAAGATGCCCAAGAAGCTTTCCAAAGCCAGACCGCTAATGATAAAAGCAACCACCCCACGCACTCCAGCTTTGCACATGTATCCATTAGTATCAGCAGTGGGGGGAGGGGGTGGCAGCTGCAAACAGGCAGGGATGACAAGTTTTATATTTTACTTCTGCAACTGTGAAAACATTTTTGATCACTGATCTCATTTCTTGAATGGCTGATATACTTTTGTGGGTCTGCTAACAACAAAACTTTCACAGGCCCACGAAGCTGCCTCCTGTCTGTATATTTTTGTAGCATTAACATATACTGTGTGTGTGTGTGTGTGTGTTTCTCTAGTAGTGGGAATATTTATTTAATCTATGAGGTATGAACTCACTGTATGTTAAATCTAATATTGTGCAGCCTTCTTTTGAAGAACTTCCAAACTCCTGCAGCCCACCCCATGGAAGAAAGAAAATAGCAAGGGGCAACATATGCCTCCAAACTAGTCTCCTCTCTTTCTTATTTGTGCTTTCCTAGAGCATTCATTTCAGGAAATGTGTGTTCAGCGTTGCTGGATCTACCGTATGTGAATAAAGGAGTCCGAGTAGAAGTGCACACAATAGATTACACTAACTAGGTCTCTACTGTAACTGCACCACCCCAAGGAAGAACAGTGCATCCCCAGGCTCGCAGCATGGTGGGGCAGGGTGTAGGTTACAGCATCAGGTAGGCAGCAGAACAGGCTGGTGCAGAATGGGGTGGGGCAGGGCTCTGGCTCATCCTCTCCTATCACCACGGTGGCAATTTGCACCCCCAGTGATGCATGGATGGGGCAGTCCCTGGGCTCTCCTGAAGGTAGGGGAATCTATTGTTGTGGTTGGTCCTGCTTTGAGCAGGGAGTTGGACTAGATGACCTCCGGGGTGGTATCAGAGAGGGGACAGGAACAGGCGGGGTGGAGGTGGGGCCTTGGAGAAGGGATGGAGTGGGGGCAGGGCCACGGGTAAGGGCGGGAGGGAGCACCCCGGCACATTAGAAAGTTGGCTCTTATAGGCAAGAGTAAGGGATCATGCAAGAAGCCTCACTCTCCCTGGAGCAGCCTGCACAAAGGCCTTTCATAGAGTTGCTTCCAACTCTAATCTTCTATGATTGTCTCTGGTCCTTACTCAGGCATGCAAGGGAGGGGAAGGCTTTTTGCAATGCCCTTTGTGTCACCTCACAAAAATCAGAAACAATCTAACCCTCAATCTACTCCCAAGTAATACAATATTGAGCATTAAATACGAACACCTTCAAATCTGGATTCACAGCAGTGTGAAACACTAGTGTGTCTGATTCCAAATTGCTTACGTCCATTATAACACACACAATGTGTTGATGAAAGGAAAACCTGGGAAACATCTTTCAGACTTTAGGGGACTGCTGTGCTGTTACAGGGGAAGGAATAGTCAGCCTCTTTAGGAGCTCACCCTCCAGCTATCTGATTGGCCTGTGGGAGGGAAAAGGTATGAGAGAAACGGCAAGAAATACCAAAGAGGAGAATGGATGATCAACAAAGGAGTATACAAAAGGAACTGACAGCATCTTTGAAGCTGCCCTCCAATCTGTCTGCTATCACCCTTCCCCAATGGTTCCTGTGCTGTGGTGGGAGCGACACAGATGAGCAGACACTTTCTTGAGGAGTTAACTCACAGGAGCATCAGAGACTTCCCTAACTATAGCTGGGAGCTGCAGCAGCAGCAGAGCAATGTAAGGCCTAGCTAGGGCCCTCTGCTCCCCCAGCATGTTCATAATCCCTTGACGTCAGTGATGTGAACATATTTTCTGTCTGAATGGTTGTTTGCCCCAACATCTCCTCCTCTTCCTCCTCCTCACAGTCACTTGGCTGTGAACCTCTTTCCCCGCTGCCCTTTGTGCTCTTCCCCATCCTGTCCTGCTCCTCAATGTGTCTATTCTCCTTCCTTCTTTCTCACTGGCTTATTCACTCCTTCCTTCTATCACCCACCCTTCCCCTAATTTAAATGTATACATTTAAGAGAAGCAGCAATCGAGCAAAGCCAAGTGCCCAGCATGCCCCAATCACTTTTGCATGTGCATTGTATTCCTTTCCCCCAAAACATTTTCTCTGTTTGTCCTTTTAGTTTGCCAGCTCTTTGAAGGCAGGGATCATCTTTGGTGGTGTGCTCGTATAGCACTCAGCACAATGGGGCCCGTTATCTTCACTGGGGCTTCTCAGTGTTACTGCAGTACAAACAAACAAAGTGCCAGACCCCCACTCCCTTTGCTCTGAAGACCAGCTCATGGCTGGCCCTCACACAGATGAATGGGAGTGGTGGAGGAGGCACAAGCAGCTTTTCATCCCCTTTGCTGTCTGTACAAGGGTATTTCCCTGTGCCGTGTATTTCTGATGTAGTGCAAAAAAGGAAGGAGGTGGAACCATAGCCACGGTGCCCCCGCTGTATCAGCTGGCTGAAAAATTGACCTCAGTCACACACCAGGAAATTCCAAAAAAGATTCGCTCCCCTCTGGGCAGTTCTACACTTCCCCATAGCTGGTCCCATTTCTTGCCTGGATTCTTTGCATATAAAAATTACCACAGATTTTAATTAATGAAGGCTACCTCCCCTGGGGAAATGTTTACAGTAATACAAGTATAAAGGGCACAAATTTATGTTAGGTCATTTTAAAAGCCAAGGATTCAGCCTCAGACTTGTTTTTACATGCACACTGAACTCATTGCATGCACAAAACCAGGTTAGGATGTATTTTTGGCATGCAGATTGGGCCATTAGTGGGTCACTTGTATGCACAACAATATGCGGCTTGCACGTGCAAAAAGGAACAATGCAAAAACAGGATAGTCAGCAGCTTGAGGCTAGCTGAACATTGGGGTCTATTTTTCAATCCATGTATTGTATATTATTGATTGCAGACCTCCAACTAATATTAGGTCACTATTGTGCTAGTCACAGCACAAACACATAGTTGGAGACAGACCTTGCCCAAACAGTTAACAATCTACATGGGAATAACATATTTAAAGCCCTTGCATAGCAAGAGGAAAATGACTCTGTTCCTATTGACTTGCCAGCCGCACATCTGCTGAAGAAATATTTTAATCAGTTGTTTTCCCGACAATTAATGAGAACAACAGGATTTTGTTTTGTTCCTTTGTAAAAACAAAACCCAGTACCACAGAAAAACCTCCCTACTAACCAAGCAAGGAGAATTTTGAGTCCAGTAATATGCATCGTTCACACTGGAGTCTGCAGCTCTAAGACTCTCTGCTGCTCCTGGAGGCAGCTTTTAACTGCAAGCTTCAGTGTGGTGTGGCTCAGAGACAGCCGACATCATCGCTGCGCGCTCTGCTTTCTGCAGCATCCAAGCAGCCTGTTCAAACCACCATTGAGCAGTGGCAGGACTTGCAGTAAGCTGAGGTAATCCTTTTAATACTAAATATCTGGCAAAAACATAGTCCTGTGCAGCTCGGAGGGACAAAGCTGGGCTGAGGGGGGAACTTAAGTAAATGCTGTCACTGAGAAATGACACCACAGACATTTTCTAAAATAAATACTTTCTTTCTAATGTAAGGGACTGAAATAGAAGGGTGAGATGCTGCAGCAGGGAGGAAGTTATAGCTAGGAAGGGGAATGGATTAAAATTCTGTGTGACATGGAATTCATTTTTCTAATACTATCTTCTTTATTTTAGGCTAGCTATGAAGTTTTGGAAAAGGTTTCATATACTGAAGGCAACTGGAAAGCACTGGGTTCCCAGATGGTGGTTCTTATCTGTGGAAGTTTCTTTTTAGTCCTACTGAAAAGGGCTGTTTAGGGAATAAAGCCCCATGTAATTTCCGGCAGTGACAATTTAATCAGTTCTATGGCTTTTTTTTTTTTAAAAAAAGGATTCCCTCATTTTCATATTTGCATATTTAATTTTTGCACTTGCATGTACATTTCTGCTATCTCCCATCCACATGTTGCTATTTGTCTCAGTGGTGAAGGAATTTTTATTTCCTGTGGGCAATGTGGAGCCTGACTTGCATGTAAAAAGATCCACTGAAAAATCATCCCTTACTGAAATAAAGTGAGCTGGCATGCCGCGCGCTTTGTATGAACATTCCGCTTGCAACCATTGCTTGTAACACACGATGCATATATGCAGCATGACTTGCTTATTTTAAATACCAGCCATAACTGTAGCTAGAACTCTATAATGCCATTGCTGTAAACTCCCGAAGTGGATCAGCATACCACATACATAGTAGCTGAACAGTGGGTGGGGAAAAATAAATGACTGAATATATCAGAAATCAACCCTATTTGGCCAGCTAAATGTGCTGAACAATCACATTGTTCAACTTCTAGAGGCATAGAGATGCCAATTCTAGGCTACAAGGGGCATCCCAAGACTCATGAGATCATTCCAGTCACTCAGTGGCTGGATTTAGACTGTTATTCAAGTTACCCAGCCATTTTAGAGTCATCCTTCAGATAATTGACTTTCAATGGGACTTAGGCTCTTAAGTCATTTCTGCACTTTTGAGAATATTACACCTGGTTACAACCAACCAGCCCAACACAGATAGCAGGCAAGGTTCCTGATTTAAATTCTTTTTGTTGCAGTACAGCTTAACCCAGCTGCTGAAGTCATTGGACGGGCATAGTTTTAAAGGTTTTTTATTACAGGGTCTGTTTATTATTTAGTTATGGTTTACAGACTAAGGGTTCATTCCAACTTCCACTGAAGTCAATGGAAGGATCCTCACTGACTTCAATGGGAGTTAGAAAAAATAATTTTGCTCTTTACAAAATATTTGGTTTGTTCTGTTGATGGGGCAGAGCCCATCACCCACAGCTCCCAACCTGCAACCAATTCTGGTCTATCTGCATGATGTGACTACACTGAATTCCTGCTGTGATCTTCTCATCTTCTAATGGATAGTCTCTCCAACTCAGGGGTCTTGCTGCTGCTGCTATCACTTGTTGCTGTGCTGTGCCACCATCTCTCTTGCTGCCAGACGTGCATGCCATGCTCCTCCAGTTGAGAAAGAAATGTTTAATATATCTTTTTAAACCAGTGAACTTAACAGCACTGAAAAGTGACACCCAAGCAATACATGAGGGTTTTACAGTTTAGCAAGGATGGAGTTTCAACTTGTCCCTCCCTACAAGAAACTTGAAATTCAGCTAAACTTGCTTTTGTGTTACATACATTTATTAAGAATCACTACTCATTTTCTAAAAACATTTAATCTAAGATTTCCCCTCTGGTGCAGTTACCACAAAATGGCCTGTGGTAAATGAAGCTAGCATATTGCTTGCAATAGAAAGGAGTCTAAGTTATAAGGTTAGGAGGACTCTTCAACCAATAGACCAGCCTAATTGGTTGAAAATTGACAAAATGCTTCTTAATTAAATTTGTGCTAAACTACGTGTAACAGATTTATAGTCTGTTTTCCCCAAACTGTTCTCCTCTCCCTCCCCCATCTTTTTGGTGTGAACTGCATCCTTTGGCAATTCCTTTGACTTGCTGCATCTTTGGAGTGGTTAGACACGTTGCTTTGTGTCACTACGTCACTCTGAGATTTCATACCATTAAAAAAAAGAGTTGACACCTCACTGGAAAGACACATGAAACCAAAAAAGAATTCACACTGTGCTGTTTCTTTGAAAAGTGAGGGTCTGAATACTTCAGATTTTCATTTAACTTAAAATGAGATTTTAAAACACTTCTAAAATAAGTAAAATACCTACTTTAAAAAATTCTGCTTGTAAAATAACAGGTGCATATTGTTTCTGTATATGGCTGGAAGTATGAAAAGAGGTATCTGAATACATACACACAGGCAGATTTAGGCCCCAATTCTGCTACTCTTTCTTCTACTGGCTAGTAACTTACTCTGAGAGTAGACCTACTGATTTCAATGTGCTTCTTGTAAAGTACTATACAATGAGATGCAGAATCTGGCCATTAGTGAATTAAAAACCCTGTGGAATTTAAATAGGTGGATGTATTGCTTTTTATGTGGCATTTTCTTGAGTATAAGAGTTCATTTTGGAAACATAACAAGTTACACTTGAACCTGATCCCTTTGGTGTCAATTTGAATTTTTCTCTGTGTGGAACTGCAGGTTCAGGACAAAAATTGTCTTTGGTATCAGCCATATAAAAATGCTGCTTTTACAGATCCAGACTAACACGGCTACCCCTGTGATACTTGACATAAAAATCATGGGATACCACTTTTTATAATCAGTATTTTTCAACATGAGACACCACCTGTTTTCAATCAGCATTCATAAATATGATGCTCATTCAACCTTTATCCAGTATATTTACTGAAAGATGAGATAAATGTAAGCAGGACAGCGGTAGCAAAAAGAACACGGGCAAGAAAAGTAAAGAGAAATGATTCATGAGTGAAAACAGAGCACTTTCTGGAACATTAGGTGAGTACTCTTCTGAACCCTCCAAGGCTCCTGAATTCTATTTAGAAGAATATATGGAGAAGAGTACTAAGCATTCACACAGACAGCATGCAAAGATTTGTACTATAAGAATGCACAGTTGAACGATTTATTTAAATTATAACATGACAACATGGTGTTCTTCAACATTAGTTTTCATGCTTCACCTTTTTTACAGAACAAACCTATTTATTATGACAAATGCAATTCTGCATCAAATATGGAAAATTCAATTCTCTTTCAATATTTCAGGATTTCCTGTGCTTTTCATATTAGGACCGCTAGGTCATATTTCAAGATGTGAAGAGTGCTCAGAAATCATGCAGCACTTATTGCAGTTAGCAGACAGGATATGAGTATCCAGTGCAACAGAGAGATTGTGTTTTATCAAAATTCTGTACTTGTGGTTCCATATTTTAGGTTTTCAAAACAATTACCAAGTCCTATGGCACCCAAGAACTATGCATCAATGGTCAAATACTTACATATTATATCAAGTAGTTTAAATAATATAGATGGAAGAATGGGGGGAGAGACAGAAAATCAATGTTTTGGCCCCCATGGCCTTCCTTGGATTATACTACTTCCTTGAAAGGATGTGGGGATCTGAAAATTGTTCTTTTTGACCATTCTCCTATCTATAATTGTAAACAGCTTAATATAATGTGTATGTACTGAGCTTCAGTGTTCAATTCTTGGAGCACCATATGATTGGATAGCTAGGTTGGATAATGATAATTCACTAGCACATAAGTTATCTAAACTGGGTACCCTGGTCATTTAAAAATTGAGTTACAATGAGGGTGAGAGTCTGATACAAGACAATACTACCATTTTTAAAATGACTGTAATCTAGCTTTGTGTTGTAATAAAAACCAGAACTAAAAGTTGAGTGCCAGCTTTTTATTTTGTTTTAGGCTTTCATGTTGACCTCTGCTCTACAAAAACATAAAATCTGTTTTACATCAGAAGCTGCAGGGATATGAGAATACATGGGAAATGGACAGGTCTGGGAACCTAAAGAGGACCTGTTAAGTTTGTTGAACTCCAGTGGGACTGATGACATAGCCAAAGAGCAAAAAACAGCATGTAATAGGAAGGACTTAAATATAAATAAGAACACTTTGAAGTTACAGGTTTTTATTGATTGTGTGAATATTTTCAAAACAAAGTTGCTGTTTCTAAAAATTAATATAACTAAGAAAGAACCCAAAGCCACAAGGTTCCAGGACAGGAACAGAAAGGATATTAGAGGAAAATAAGTGCACAGAAGTGCTTTATAGTGTTAATATTTATTCACTGTTCAAGTAAGTGAACTAAATTACCCAATTTTCTCATATTAAAAATAACTCAGTTATTTGATTTCAGATTATCTGGTTAAATTAAATCTCTAGAACACCCATCAAATTTGATGAGGGAGAGCCACTGGCTGATGGGATTAATACAGGGATCTGCACATGCAGATCCAATTGCAGAGCCTAAATTTAAGTGCCTAAATAATTGCAGCATCTACCTTTTAAAAATCACTGGCACCTTTATCTTGCAAACAATTATGCATTTGCCTCAAAGTGTCGTTTTAAAAATAGAATTTAAATATTTGAATTCATGAGTCACCTTTTATTAGCTGATTAAGAGCTACAGTCTTTTTCCCAGCATTCAGTATACAAAAAGACCAAGATCATTTGCATTATCTGTGCATGGTTTAATAGGGAGAATATTAACCACTCTTCAACCAGCGCTGATCTTTCCCAGTAAAGGTGCCTTTCATAAATTCTGTCCACTGGGGTCAGAGCTCATATTTCAATGTATTAAGTCTGAAAAAAAGAGTGGGGTTTACAGAGTCACAGTAACAAAAGTTGAAAATAACAATCTGAAAAGCTGAAGCTAGTGAAATATAGTGGTTTGCTGTTAGAAAATATCTGTGTGCTTCCCCATAAAATGATCTATCACACTGTCAACCATGAAAAATAAAAATCCAATAAGAAGACACAAAATTAGAGTAGGAACTGTTTTGAGTGAAAGGGAAGAAATCCAACCTAGCTGAACTCAAATGTCACCATTCGAATGACTGTCCATCCTATCTATCATTCAGATCATTTATTTAAAGTTCAATTTAATTGCATATTACAAGCCAATCTTGCAAACACTTATGCATTAGTGTAACTTTACTTAAAGGTACAGGCTCATTCACTGTGAGAAAAGTTATAGGTTAGAACAAAGTCTCCTGTAATAGGAATGTGCAGCAACACATCATGAACTAATTTCTAAGGCATGATGTTTCTAAGAAGACAGTGTGTTTGCCATTGAAATTAAATTTGTCTGATTCCAATGGTTACTGAAGCTATTACATGAAAACCTGGAGGTGTCTGTCTTCTCAGAAAGGGAAATTCATGTTGCTAGTGATCTGTGTAAAGTGGAAGCCTAAGATTATTTAAAAAAATACATGAAGTGATAAATGGAATTGTTTCATTACTGAAAGCTACAATGAAATCAGTGTAGACTGGATCCTACACAGATCATGGGGTGGAGACCTGTGTATATAATCATAACATGAAAAAGGTGAATAGGATAAGGAGACCAGAGGGACATGTGACTAAAATAGGGAGAGTGCTGATAAGAGGCCATCAGTTAATTTCTATTCAGTTACAGGAGTAAAGCCTAAGGAAATTGGAAGGTTAAGGATTACAAGGCATGGGAAATGTCCTTCCACAAAGGAAATGGAAAGTGGATTAAAGACATGGAATCCCCATCCTGACATGGTGCACCATCCTTCCAACTTCTCCTCCACGTCCCTCCCTAAAACATATTGCTTTCATCAACCCTATCAATCCCAATTAATTAAAACATATTACTTTTATCTTTCAAAGCCCTAAAGACTCTGCAATGTTGTATGATATTACCACCCTTCTAACCATTTCTATGTATTGGTTTCTATCTACTTAGATTTCAGTTCTGCCATCAATTACAAGGGTGCAATTACCAGTGAGATTGATAAGAGCCAGAGGTGCACCTGTGTAAGCAAGGGCAGAATTGGGCCCTCAGATTCTAAGCTCCATGGGGGCAAGACCATGTTTCCCTAGAGGATCAGGGATCCAGCAAGTACTGTGGAGCATCTAGACTTCTACATGGATTCTCTAGTCTTTCTAGGATGTCCCAAGATCCATGGCTCTTCCTACCTGATATCAGGGCATCCATTTGATATATCCTCTGCCTTCTCCATGAGTGGCATCCTTGCATGAAACCATGGATACCTATGGAGTTTCAACCTGGGAAATTTGAATATCTCAGGCCTTTTGGTAGGTCTCCCAAGGGATGATGTGATCTGGTACATATACATCTGCTAAAAGAATGAAAAATCAGAGTACTAAAAAAAGATAGTTCCTTACTCATGAGTGTAGGTGATGATAAGCCATTAGAAGACCCTGGATGAAATTAATTAATGGACTACATTGCAGATCTATTATTCATTGCTGGATCCTCCTGTCACTTTGCAGATGAGTGTTCAGCTGGTGTTGACTTAAGTTCCAGGTTTATTAATTTTTTATGGCTTCTCCCATGGGAAACAAATCCAATTCAGGATTTGCAAAAGCAGTTGCATATCTTTCAAGTGTAATCATTATTGGAGGCAAAGGTTTGAGGTGTTGGCCCTACAACATGCTCTCTTCTCCTGCAGAGCCCTCACATGCTACTCCTCAAAAGTGGACACAACCTCCTGGCACAAACCTCCCCATTGAAGTCTGTCCAGTATAACAAGTTCCCCCAGGTTTTAATGTCTATCTTGCATGCTCAGAGGTTGGCCTTCAAGATGTCTTTATATCTAAGGATGGGTCGACCCTCAGAGTGGATTCTCATGCTTGATTGACTGAAGAGCACAGTATATGGGAAACCTCCATACGGATCACATGCCTGACTCAGCGAAGTTGAGCCCTGATGGGCATGTTCTTCATGCCAGAGATTTGGCAGCTCTCAAGGATTTCAGTGTTGGGGATCCTGTCCTGCCACTTGATGTTTCAAATGGATCTTAGGCGGTGAAGATGGAAGCTCTCCAGACATTTTATGTGGTGTCGGTAGAGTATCCATGTTTTGTAACCAAAGAGGAGTGAGATGTCTACAACAAAGTGAGGTCATTTTTTATCTTGGTTCTGAGGGTGCTTCCCTATCACCACAGGACTCTGGTAAATTGATTAGGTTAAATTAGTTAAAGGAGATGATGGCTGAAAACCTGCACTATGAAAGGATTTAAGTGAGAGGAGTTTGTGTAAAACCTGTCCCACTCTCTTGCCCAAGCAGCTGTTGCCACACTTGTGCAATAAATGCCACAAACATGGCAGGTGACATGGGTGGAAATTTTGATTCAGCATCATCCTACCTCGATGAGGTACCAACCTGAGCTAAAGTGCTTCATGAGTGTAGTGAATGGCCAATGACTGCATATTATAATACAGGTTGCTCTGATATGCCATCATAAGGCATGTGCTTCATTGCCATCTGCTCACTGTGCGCAGACCAGATAGGACTGTACAGGAACAGAGAGATATTCCTGCCCACCACTAGTCTTGGGGTCACACCTTAGGTAAGTGAGTAATCCATAAACCTCCCTGTGAGGGTCACAGTGAAGTCTTCATCAGCAAACAATGCAGAAGAACACATTAGTGTCAGCAGAGAGGATGGTGATGAACTATTGGTTATAGAACCAGAAATACCATCTCTTTATCTGTTTCATAAATTATTCTGAGGTCCTCTTACTCTCATTGAGTGAAATCCACTTCACTTACATAACTTAGTCAGTAGGAGGGTGAAATGTGGGGAATTTAAGGTGGTGAAATTCACCCCAACTCTCCAAACTGGGGCTCCAAAATCATTAAGGCTTAAATGGTGGCCAGAGACCATCCATTTTATTCGTGCAGAGTTTGGGAGATTTTAGATCTGCATAAACATAAATCCCATTGTCCCTCACCTGGCCTATTTACAACCTACCCCTATGAAAGACAGCCCTCCTCACCAGCCCACATGTGAGCAGCTGCAATTCCCAGTGCAGCCAGAACATTAATTTTTAGAGGGGAGGTCTTGTGTTTTCCCTCTGCCCTGTGGATGGATTTCTCCCATTAAGAGTAGATGTTCTATAATATGAACAAGGCCATATTGTACATAACCCCTCCAGGAAAAATATCCTAATGTGGTTGCACATGACATAAATATCAACCATGGTTATTACTAAAGCATAAATCCCCACCATATAAATGCTTTCCATAGCATCTCCGGACAGCTGGGCAACCTATAATTGTGAAATAATAAAATATTTTAGAGGTAAAGATATTGGAGAAGTTTGAGGTCCAGAAAAAGTTCTGGTTGCTTGGGCTCTCTTAAATAAGTTAGCAGATCAATTTTTCTCTAATGATTTATTAATGTAGTGTGGGCCAACGAGAACTCATGCTGAAAGTTAAGGTGGATCAAACTTTATTTTAAAATACCAGCATGAATGTTATTGCCTTCTAAAATTTGAAAAACAAATGTTATATTTATAGAATTTATATAAAAAGCAGAATGCAATTGAATAGAAAAGGAGGTATATGTTTCCACTGAATCATTTATTATTATTATTGCTGTTAATATAAAATATCATCAATAAAACTGGCATTAGATTTTTATATTTGGTTGCAGCTTCACAAAATTGGCTGAGTCTCATGGAGAATTGGAGAAATTCTGCTGTAGCCTACTCAAAAGCAGTATATTTGCTTGGCAAAAAAATAATAATAAAATTTCACTCAAACATCTAATCACAGAAAATTAGATTTTTCTCATGTGTTGAAGCAAAAACCCATTAAGCAAAATGTCATTAAAAAGCACAATTGTGTGGGGACCAAAATAGCTTGAAACAAAACACTTCAAAAAGATGTGTCCAATTTCATGAAAAAATGATCACAGTCTTGGACAGCCCTATTTAATACCACTCTCTTTACACTGGAGAATCATGCTTTTGACTTGGTGAGTGCTTGATTGTGCCTTGCAGGCATGAAATTGCTTTGAGATGATGTAGTGTCTCACCACTCCAGAATTTCTTCCACAGCTTCCCTGCATACAGAGTCAGAGTGCTTGCTGCCATACCCCTTCTTTATGGGAGTTCCATTTATTAAGTCAACATGGAGGTCAGTTCTACTGGTTGGTACATGAGAGATGGGAAGGGGAGGGCCCTGGGTCTAACTCTGTTTGGAATGCTGGGCCTACCAAAGATGGAAGGGCCTGGGAATCCCTATACTCACCAGAGCGCAGGGGTTTCAAGTCTGCCTAGCTCTTACATAGGGACCCAACAAGATCTGGTCTTTAAAAACACTGCTTTTTTGTTTTAAGAAGAAAAGAATAGAGCTCTTTGAGAATTCTGGTGCCATTAAATGTTTAATATTATTACACTTCAGACTTATCCAGCCTTTCATCTGAGATGTGCACTGTTTGATAAAGATGGGCAGTTATTATTTTCCCCATTTTATCCTTTTAGAACCTGATCCACAGAGAGGTTTATCATTCATTAAAGTCATGAAAAGACCTTTACAGACTACAACAGAAATTGGATTGCCCTTAATGACGTATTTAGCAATATGAGGTTGATTGATTGTGTCTTTCCATCAACTTCAATAGACTTTGGACCATCAGGAAACCACAGTGCTCCCCAAGACACTATGAGGCTTTTAAAAATAAACTAAGAGTATAGATTTCAGAGTGGTAGCCATGTTAGTCTGTATCAGCAAAAAGAATGAGGAGAAGTTGTGCCAAAAGAGTACCCAGAAGTCACCTACTACAGGACAGGCCCAACAAAGAAAGTAACAGAATGCCACTAGCCATCACCTTCAGCCCCCAACTAAAACCTCTCCAGTGCATCGTCCAGGATTTACAACCTATCCTGAAGGACAATCCCTCACTCTTACAGATCTTGGGAGACAGGCGAATCTTCACTTACAGACAGCCCCCCAACCTGAAGCAAATACTCACCACACAACAAAAACACTAATCCAGGAAACTATCCCTGAAACAAACCCCATTGCCAACTCTGTCCACATCTCTTTCAAGGGACACCATCATATGACCTAATCACATCAGTCACACCATCAGAGGTTCATTCACCAATGTGATATATGCCATCATGTGCCAGCAATACCCCTCTGCCATGTACATTGACCAAACCAGACAGTCTCTACACAAAAAAATAAATGGACACAAATCAGACATCAAGAATTATTAAATTCAAAAACCAATCGGAGAACACTTCAACCTCCCTGGACACTCAATTACAGATCTAAAAGTTGCAATTCTTCAATGAAAACTTCAAAAACAGACTCCAACATGAAACTGCAGAACTGGAATTAATTTGCAAACTGGACACCATTAAATTAGGCTTGAATAAAGACTGAGAGTGGATGGGTTATTACACAAAGTAAAAACTATTTCCCCCTAATGCTAATTTTTCCCCCTACTGTTACTCACACCTTCTTGTCAACTGTTTGAAATGGGCCATCCTGATTATCACTACAAAAGTTTTTTTTTCTCCTGCTAATAGCCCACCTTAATTGATTAGTCTCAGAGTTGGTATGGCAACCCTCATCTTTTCATGTTCTCTGTATATATCTATATCTATATCTATCACATGCATAGAGTAGAAAATACAGTATCTATATTTTCTACTCCATGCATGCGATATACAGTATATATAAAATGTATTTTCTAGTCCATGCATGTGATATACAGTATATATTTACTGTATTTTCTACTGTATTTTCTACTCCATGCATGTGGTGAAGTGGGTTTTAGTCCACAAAAGCTTATGCCCAAATAAATTTGTTAGTCTCTAAGGTGCCACAAGTTCTCCTCGTTCTTTTTTTTAAGAGTATAGAAATATCATTTAAAAGTGGCAGATGATTTAGTCAATCTCCTGATCCTCTTATGCAACTGTTTGCCTCCTTGTGCCATGTAATGTCGGGTAGAGACACAGCTTGCAGTTCAAGCTGATCTACCAACTAACTATGTGATCTGAGACCTTTTTGCAGTAAGGAGCAGCAACAGCAGCCATTAGCTAAAAGTGGGGAGTCATGTCCCAACTAAACTGTACAAAACAACAGAATATCTGGTTTTTAAGAAAGCATTCCAGGAAGTATAGCATCAACAGTGACCAGATCAACAGACAGACATTAAGATGTTTAAAGAAAAGCTTTGCAAGATAACACTCTGGCAGCAGTTGGGAAATCTATAATTCCCTTTTCACCTTCAATTGTTTCTGTCTGGTCTTTAATTGTTTCTGTCTGTTGAGTAACTGGTCTCACAACATTGGAATTGACTCTTGTATGTAGAAGTAATGTGTTAGGATTGGCTAAAGAATTGTTTCATAATACTTTAGTAAAAATGATTGGTTTAGGTGCAGATTAGCAGGACCTAAGGTTAACTATATAAACTGGGGTCCAAAAGGAAGTTCTTTGGACCCTAACTCTGGGACACAGCCTAAGATCAAAGCTTCCAGAAATCGAAACCCTGCATGACCATACCGTACAGAAGTCGATGCCCTGGACTAGCCAATCCTGACTGACCATCCAGAGAAGCTCATCTGCTTTATCAGGAGCGGTGAGCATTGTGTGCTCAGCGAGTGTATTCTGCTGATTAATTGTTAATAAATAAAAGTTAAGAATATTACTGTGTAAAGGATCTTGCACTGGGGAAAGCTCCCACCAACTCATAGAGCGACACTGAACCCAGGCCCTGGGAAGGTTGAGGGTGGGAGCGCTAAATTGTGCAGGTGACAACTAGTCCTCCAAATTACCATATTACAAAAAACATTAAATTATAGTGAGTGAGTAGGGCTTTTTAAGTGACATTCCTAGTCCCTTTTCCCTTTCTAATGCATTTTGAAAGAGAAAGAGATAAACACTTAATACATGAACTTCCTGTAAAATTCCTGTTCCCTTATATGAATTCATATTAGATAAAAATATAAAAACTTATGTTCATTAATTTTGGTCTTTGCTAATCTAGTACTATAAGTCTAGTTTACATGCATTGCCTTTGGGAATAAATATTACATCTTTGAAATATTCGAGAAAACAGATCTCTCACAAGGACACAGAAAATCAATTCTTTAAAAGCCTAAACTTAGCCAGAAATCCAAATGCATTACTATATTACCCAATGTACACGATCTCTGTGTTTGCTAGATTGTAAGCTCTTACTTACATAATAAGGACAGGAACGGCACTCCACTAAGCTCACAAAGTCCCACACTGGAATGCTTTGGATCAGGTATATTAACATGCAAACTAGTAGCAGTTCAAGTTCCTCATCCTCTTTTACCAGACTAGTCCAACCTACACCTCTGCCCATATTTCATACAATTTCCTATTGTCTTTTGTTCTTCCCTGTGCTTTTGCCTTTGCGCCTTTGGTTATGGTGATGTCACAACCTAGGACAAGTCCCCTCCTCTTGTTTTTCACTTGTCCCCTTTCGCATTCATGTCCTTCCTTTAAATTCCCTTTTTCAAGTGCTTCTTCCTACATTGTTCTCAGTAGCAGTCATCTCACCCAATATAATGTGCACAGTTGTCTCTTGTCATTATATCTTGAATTTGTCTGTCTTGTCAAGCTTTTGGAGGCAGGAAGTGTGTTTTATTTGTTTAAATGTGAGCATTTTATACTTGTTTCTTGCGTTTACTTTGTGGCATACTAGGCTGTTATAAGAACAATCAACACTTATGTTAACATTAGAACAGTAGGTGTGTAATATCAGGGGAAAGTATGAGCTTCCTAGCCACATCATGTAAACAATGTCAGAAGTCTGAAGTCCTTTCTTTAATTTATTTATTGTATTTTACTGTATTTTATCATAGAATATGGTGGGTATACAGTGTATGCCACTACTTCATAGGAAGTTTCCTGAAGGGATAACTCTCAAACTATTTACATGGACAATTGTGCTAAGATTACAGAAATTGTTGGGATTAGCCATTGTAATTTTGCTGCCATTAAGGACATGATCATGCGGGTGATTTAATACCTGATACAGCAGTTTTTCTCTACTCACTTATTAAACTGACAGGCCTTTTTTCATTGATGAAGTAGGGAGAAGGTATTTAATGTAAAAGTGAGGCAAAACAAAGCTGAGGTGAAAGAGGAAGGAGCAGATTTTCATGAATGATATTGGATGTAGTATAACAACTATAAGGGACTCCAGATTTCTGTATTGATTTGTTACTCAGTTTTGAACTTCTGCCCTCTGCCTCCTAATAAAAACTCATTTTTCTTCCTCAGCTGAAGTTCCCAAAATATAGTCTTCATGAACATTGATTCAACACATTATTCCCTAAAATAAGGTGATAATGCCTGTATTTATATCTATCAGGGGACTGACTGGGGGACTTCAATCTATGAGACTGCAGATGATGAAAACAGCCATCACCAAATAGTATAATTGTCTGCCATGGTATATATCAGTATTTTTCTTAATTATTTCTGACATTTTATCTATTACTCCCTGAGCTTTCTCAAAGGACTGAAATAAAGAGAAAAAATGGTTTATGTGCCACAGATAAAGAAATACATCTTCTGTAAGTAATTCCCAGTAGAAATCTTACAGGATCAAGAAAGATGCAAGGTGGTAACATTTATTACCCTTACTGTATTGGTCATCTAAACTTACAATAGCAGCTGAAGCTGAGAGCCTGACCTGCTTCCTCTTAGCCTATAAGAAGTGGGGACAAAGGCTCTATAGGAGAGGGAAAAGTGTCATGGAAGTTAGTAACATCTGAAAGTTTTTCTTTCCAATGTCCCTTATTTCAATGGATGTCAGTCCCCAAATTGCCTGCACCCCACAGTCCAGTGTCCCTTCACTCCTATTCTTGGAAACTGTTTGCCTCAGAAACAACAAACCATGAAAGCCAAGGTTATAGAAAGTTGTTTACACAAAAGTTAGGACCAGAGGATGAAGACTCCAAGAGAGAGGTGGTGAAAACTTCATACATTAAATGCTATGCGAATGTAACAAACATGTCCACTGATCACCAGTTCCTGAGACAGTTTATTTTTGGAGGCTGGGAAGAGTCACCAACAGCACAGTTAAAATTAAAAGATTCTCTATAGTTCTGAGTCACAGTTTCTGGTAGAGATTTGACCCAGAGATGTCAGTGGGGTTAGGAAGAGTGGCCTGTGACATTGACCTTGGAGACATTCAGAAAGCATTTGAAACAGACATGGCGCATGGCACCAATACAAAAGTCCAATTATTCAGAACACAGGTTACAACAGACACTGTCTTTCTGCTGCACCCTCTAAACCCACCCAGAACCACAGACAACTGCTACAGTGCACTTAAATCAATACACAAAAAATTCAGGTCCAGTTCATAGGTCCAAAGCAACTGTATACACAGCCTGTTCACTCCCTCCAAATTCTCACCACCACCTGTAGAAGGGGAAAATAGATTGCATAAGCTTCTTTTAAAGCTACAACCCTCAATTTAGGTCACATGTAGAGATAAATCAAATGCATGCCATGCTGTGGAAGATTATATCAACAGGTAAGTATCAACCACAACTCAGTCAAAGTAATTTTGATAAGAGTGACACAGACGGACACACTAGGTACATGTGATTTGTTCTGTATTGCATAGAATGGAATACATGACTCAAAGATGACCTTTAGTAGGATGGTCTGTCCTTTTAAAAAAATCATTATTATTATTATTATTGTGTTGTCTACTTGGTGGCCTGACTTTATGAAGGAATTTATTGCTTACCTCCAAGGGATAGGAGAGGAAGGGTGAGTGATTTTCGCGCTCCAGCACTCATTGCAGGCTGTTTAATTTGCCAGGACTACTAGGCCACGGTTTTGTGCTTTGACAGGTTTTTGTTATTCCTGCTAATCCCACTTCTGTTGTGTAATGTGTGTGGCAGCATCTGGTGACAACAGAATCGAACATCTAATTGTGAATGAATACAAAGTGTCCCGTGCTGTCACATTGCCAGTTGCCTTATTTTTGCATTTTTATGGCTAAGAGTGGGCTTTCAGGAGCTGCAAAGCAGACAGCCCATCTCTGTAATCAAATTTGCTATGTGCATGTGGTTGTTCTCTGTAGCTTTCACTATTGCTAAAGCACCCAGCATTCCCTTGGTTTGGATTTCTATAGCCCTCTTTCAGTGGGAGGGATGAACCTTGATATTTTTAAACATCCTCAATTTATTTTAATGATACAGATTGCAATGTAAAATGGTGGCCTGAATCCTGGCTGAGCAGGTTTGTACACATTTTGTGAGTCTTTGCAATGGCTAGGGCTTGGAATGGACCCTATGCAGTACTTGAGGGGCTACTGCTAACTATACTTCAGGAATGGCTATGTCCAGTTGCTAAGTAAGCATAGACTGTTCCTAAGGCAATATTCCAGTATGCAACCTGGAGTGAGTTTTCAGACCAAGATGCTAAGCACCTTCTTCCTTTCTTAGAACTAAGTACCTGACACCTTATATCACCTCATCTCCCTCACTCAAATGCTCACTTTGGGTGCTGAGCAACCATATTTAACTGGGTATGATTAACAGGCAACAGCAAGCCTTGCTCAGCATTGCCTTGAGGTTTGAACAACCATGCCATCTTGCACAATTGAGCCAAATGAGCTTAAGCCCCTTCTGAAGTTTGTACTTAAGGAATCTCTCCAAAAGAATGAATACCATAAATAAAAACAAACAATTTGGAATTAATTTTTAAAAGCTCATCCCTTCCAAAAGGTTCTACCCAAACAGCCTGACAATTATTTTCTGATTTACTCAAAAGTTTGTGAAAAGCACTCTCATGGTGGGATGGAGCCTTATCAAAATTTTGAGTAGTTTGTTTCTGGATTCAACAAGGGCCTGATTCTGCTTCATTGAAATCAATGGCATAGTTCCTGTTGATGTCAATGATGCAGAATCAAGTCACTAGTTGCAGGGGAAGTGTTTAAAAATCACCCTTTTATAGTGAGGCTTGCTACAGCGTTAGCAATGGAGAGATGGCACATCTGTCCATATACTGATAACTTAGAATATAAGGCTATAGACTATTACACTAAAACTCAGGAATATTTTGAACGTAATGGTAAGCGTTTTTGTCATGATGGTAAATAGTTAATCAATATTTAAAGTCTAAGTCCTTATCATTCATAACCACAAGCACAAGCATTGGTGTCAACAGTAGCAAGACTTATTGCTCATATTAGCCTTGCAGAGGGCTTCAAAAAAGAATTTAAACAAAATGACCATGTATAAAGCCAAAGACTGAAAGTGTATAAGTGATAAAATCACTGACAGAGCCTCTGAGGGAATGCATCAAAAATGTAAAGTCAGGTATTAATTGTAATTCTTATTTTAAAAACTTTTAGAATTAAAAAAAATACTATTTCTATAACATCTTCCAAAAGAATGAAAGAGCCAGAACACAGAATCTAACGTACGTGGCCAGTGGAAAAGAGCTGCAGTGGCACAAAATTGAACTTCTTATTTTTTTGTCTTTTTTTACATCTCCTAAAGAACCACTGAGTGTAATTTGATAAATTTGGTCAAATATATCAGATGATGATAAATATTGACATCTCTGATTAAACTAGTTTCAGGACTGAGTCATGAAGTAGTGTACAATCCATATGGAACAAAGATCTTGTCTTATGCTGCTTATTATCCTTTGCAGGCACAATACTAGAGTGAGTTCTAGGAAGAATACCAATGGTGTTCTTGACACTTAAGATAGACCAAGAAAGGTTTTAAGGCTTTAAGGAAAAACAGCCATAGTGTTTTTGCAATTAAAATCTCACCCAGCTTGTCTCTAACAAAGAATGGAATTTTACCCTTAACCTTTTTTGCGAGCTGTTTTTTTTTTATAATATATTAACCACAAGATGTATAATGGATGAAATTATCTAACAAAGGGCATAAGCCCTGACTAACCACCAGGCAACAGTCCAGCTGAAAAGGTGCAATGGAACTCGGAACGTTGGACATAACTTAAGATAAGGAGAAGTGTGTACCAAAAACAGGAAATAGATAAGGACCAGAATGACACACTATAAGGGTAAAAAGGGTATAATTACCCCTAAATGATAGGAGAAGTAAGACCATTGGCAGGCTGGATGCAGACTGTCAGAAACTAGAGGGAATGTCTTTCACAGCTGTTGATAATTGTATGCCTCTCTATTTATGTGCTGTCTTTACCAACTATTTGATTAATAAATCCAGTCAAAGTTGACTTAACTGTGGTTTGTTATTAAACTAATTCAAACTGGAAAGAACACTTCTTATTAAACATATAATCACAGTCAAAATTCCTACCAATTATTGCCCATTGAATCATTAGCTTTGATTATTGAGAAATTATTGATCACTGATCATTGGTTATCAACAAACAGTGTCCAGACAGGGACCTTGATAAGCAACTATTGATTGGTCTGGCAGGGTACAATCACAATCCACCTTCCAGAAGTAGGACTGAATAGTGTAGAGAATTGGACTCTGGTCTAGATGTTCAGGTACATAGCGTGCTGCAGCACAATCTGTCAGCAATCCTTTTGGATTTGTAAGAGACATACATATCAGAATGAAAATAATAAAAAGGTTAAACAGAAAGTACAGAGTAAATAAAGCGAAATGCTACTTTGGGGAAAATGATGTACCGAATAGTAGCAGAATCAGCTGATAAGTGATTAATGTAACTATTAAAACTTTACCTCTTTTTATTAGCATTAACTGGAATATAAATATAGGTTTTTCCTGTTTCTTTATGAAAGTATTTTTACATTTAATAAAAATGAAAGGCAAGCTACCTTAATAATAGGTAACCTACTTTAATCATTTGATTCGTATTGTTTAATTTTTGTTTTTAACAAATTTAAGCTTTTAAGGTTCTATTTATATGTTCAAATATAATAATTATAATGTAGTGGAACTATTTACTTTTGATTACAAGTTGTTTTATATGTTACATGTTTTGTATCATGACTTTTTAATTTTTTATTTCAGTTTTTATTTTGTTGCAACAAAAATACATTTTGCATGCATAATTATATAAAGAAAAATGTTTTATCGATCTCATAGAACTGGAAGGGACCCTGAACGGTCATCAAGGCCAGCCTCCTGCCTTCACTCCCTTGTGTACAGTTGACTATGAAATTGAAGTGCCTCAGCTTGATGAGCCTTTGGCTTTGACAAACTAAATCATTTGGTTTTGTCAACACAATAAAGCAAAGTCCTGGAAATATCTAATGTTTTCTCCTAATGCAGAATGCGGCTTTGGGAAGAAGACAGGCAGATTGCTTGACAAGTTTAGCTGAAAATCTGAGATTATCTTGGGAATGAACTTTAGGTGAGGTCTGAGCACCACATTGTCCCTATCAAATAGCATGTCGCGGTTCAGCCAGGAGAACCTGCAACTCACTCATTCTCCTGGCTGATGTGAGAGCCGCCACAAAGACTGACACACAGCATGAAGTTATGTAAGAAACATTCAGAGAGCATTCTAATGAAGCCTCAGATTGATGTCTCAGGTGGCAGTAGCTATTTGGACAGTGTGTAAGCATGCAATAGCCTTTGAGAAACTATGACACCATGGTGTGAGGGAAGACTAAGCATGATTGTATAGGTAGATGGCAAGCTGAGACTGCTGTGAGGTGGACCTTAAGAGGTGAGCAAGAGGCCAGGCAATTTTAAGTGGAAAAGATAGTCAAGACTATTCACTATCAAAGCCTGGACTAGGACAAGGGAGGGATGTGGCAGCACTTATCAAGGACCTCTTTCATTTAGATGAGCACAGCTGTGAATCAGGATTTCCTGGACCTCTGGGGAGCAGGCTATCTGTGGTACTCAACTACCCATGCCACCAGAGACAATGTACCTCTTTTTGTGTGTTTGTGGGTTCTAGCCACTAAGTCAGTTCTTCAGGGCAACCGACCTTGCTGTCTAACTGACGTCTTGCGGGCAATAGACCAACCAGAGCCAGAGTTGGGCAGAGGGGGAAGGGAGGGACAGCACAGGTGAAGGCTGCAAGTGGTACCATGTAAGTGCATATCAATAGGTGGCCTAACACAACAAGCCAAATCCATATTGTTGTAGGAAATTTTGGTGTTAGTTGGAATATGAGTACTTGCAGTGACTGGAACCTGTCCTCAGGTACCTCACAGCTCCTACGAAGTGTGTCATCTGAAACAGCATTAGTGATGATTTTTCATAGTTCCCTATGACGACAAGCTGAGTGAACAGGGATAGAGCACATTCCATATTCACTGCAGTCTCCCACTGTGATCTGCTCTGATGAGCCCAGTCATCCAAGGAGAGGGGCAGATATGAATGCCTTGTCTTCACAGATTGGCTGCTAGCACTACCAGGCATTTTGTGATGACTGTCAGTGCCATGGAACCCAACTGACAGTATCTTGTACTAGCAAGTATCTTGTACTAGTGAATCCCAAGCACTTCCTATAGGACAGGGGGATGGCTATGACCTGTAAGTCAAGAACCATGAACCAGTCTTGAGTGTGAAGAGATGGAAAGATGAAGGCAAGTATTGGCATCCTGAATTTGCAGAGGTGAATATATTTGTTCAGTCTCCTCAGATCTAGGATAGGATGAAGACCCTCTTTCTTTTTCAGGATAAGGAAATATCTGGAATTCAACCCTCTTCCCTTGCATTCCTGAGGAAACCTCCTCTATGGCTTCTAGAAGAAGCAATGAGGCCATTTTTTTTCAGTAAACTCTTGTGAGAAGAATCCCTGAAGAAGGACAGGGAATGGGGCAGGTAAAAGAGGTGAATGGAATAGGCAACTATGCCCAACACCCATTTTTCCAAGGTGATATCACTCCAAGCCAGATGGAATGGGGCAACATGTCTCCCAAAGATTACTTTCTGATTGGTTCCAGTGTGGCTATCAACACTTCCATCAAACCTGCTGTCTAGATGACAGGCAGGCAATAGATGAGGCAGATGGGGGGCATCTTCTCAAGTACTGTGATTGTTGGGGCTGACATCTATAGTGTAGGAGCTGGAGTGTAAATCCCTAGGAACCCAAAGGTGTCTCTTGAATCCTTTAAACGAGGGTCCATTCTTTTCATCGTTCTTTAGCTAAAAAGTTACATCCCTGTGATGGGACCCCCAGGGCACAATCTGGAACTGTACCCCCTTTACTAACTATTCTGGGTTGTCTCTCACAATGCCTTACGGGTGGCAAGCAGCAAACCCCTCCAGGTGCTGTTACCATTCGGTACAACTCCATGTGGAGCCCCACAATCAGTTAGATTGCATGAATGCTCCAAGACCCACTCATGAATCACACAAAGGCACCCCAAATTCCCTTGTGCCCTAGGAATATACCATCTTGCATTGCTCAAGACTCTTTCTTGAACAATGGAAGTTTATGAATTGGTTCACCACTTCATCAATGGAAAGTGGACATACATCAGCCTTTGTAACCTGAGCAGATTTACCAAGCACACCAATAAAACTCACTGCTAAGCAAAAACATTGAGATAAGTTTATTGATTACAAAAGATAGATTTTAAGTGATTATAAATGAGAGGCAAAAAGTCAGAGCGGTTATCAAAAGAAAAGAAAATAAGCATGCCATCTAAACTCTCAACCCTATTAGACTGGACAACCTCTAGATTAGCGGTTCTCAAACTGGGGGGTGTGAATCCTTGGGGAGTCATAAGTTTATTACTGTGAAGATCATGAGCTGTCAGCCTCCACCCCCAAACCCCACTTCACTTTCAGCATTTATAATAGTGTTAAATATAAAAAATATGTTTTTAATTTATAAGGAGGGTTGCACATACACTCAAAAGTTTTAGAACCAGTGATCTAGATTATACCCTTATCTATGTGGGCTGAAGGATAGCTGAGGTTTTCCACCTTGGATCACCAGCAAGCCCAGCTGCCATGGCCCTGGGGTAGCAGCGGCAGGGCTCCAGCGGTGATTTAAAGGGCCCTGGGCTCCCCGCAGCAGCCAGAGCCAGGACTCTTTAAGGCACCGCCAGAGCCCTGCTGCTACTGCGCTATATGCAAACCCATGTTATATTGGGCCACATTATAGTGGGGTAGAAGTGTGTGACCTAGGAGATCCTGAAAAGCTTTAAAATCATCAGCTGCCAGGGCAGGATGTGTGTGTCTGCCTCATCAGGTGATAATAACGATTCTTTTGGTGGAGAGTGGTGGTGCTGTTGTTCTTCCAGAGACGTGCTGCCCACCGCGTCCCACAACTCCCATTGGCCAGGAACAGCAAAACACGGCCACTGGGAGCTGTAGGTGGCCATGCCTGAAGACAGTCAATGTAAACAAACTGTCATGCAGCCCACCAGCGGATTACCCTGATGGGCTGCGTGCAACCCACAGGTCGCAGGTTGCCCACCACTGGTCTAGATGGTGGTGCTGCCAGGGACCCTCATCTCCTTCTCTTCCTGAATCTACAAGTCAGGACTCTGCTGTGGGACATCTCAGAACACAGTCCCCAGTAGGGCTAGTATGGGGAAGATGGCATGGAATATAGGTATTGGCAAAATTGTGACTGATCAGCCCAGGGCCACTTCTGTCTCTTTTTCAGTGGTGACTTGCAAGAGTGATCTCTAGTAGAAACTCTAGAGTCATTCTCAGAAGGTAGAGGGGAGGCGTCCCTGATCAACACTACGGAGCAGGTGTAATCTGACAATAGTGAAGAAGAGTAATACGCTTTGATCAGCAATACCATGGGATAATATGTCAGCCTGGTGCCATATGCCACACCAGTACCAATGACATTTCCGGAAGGGACCTCAATGGCCCTATGAGGGCATATATCAGTCCCATGATCAACGTAGTGCTTGGTGGCAGTGTCAGCAGAGGAGTTGGATACCCTGCCCTTGGAAGACTAAAGTCTCTTCTCTTCACTCCAGTGCAGTACCTCTCAGTGTTTGGAGCTGTGATTGGTCTCCATTTGGCACTACCTTTTGGTCTTGCCCCTGTGTTGGGGTGCTGGTTCCAGATCCAATGATGACATTGTCAGATGTCGGTGCTGAGGCCAGTGCCAAATCTGTCGGTACCAGTGCCAAAGCGGTTGTGAGTGTCAGTGTTGGTGTAGGGCAGTTAGTGCTGAAGACTCTGCTGCTGGGGTGATCGAATTAAATTAAATTAAAAGAATTAATTAAGATAAGGAGAGACTATAGATTTAGTCAAGAAGATGAGTCTGAAGCTCAGAGAAAATATCAGTTCAGACTTGCCAGGTTTCCGACTTGCTGCCATGAACAATAAAAGTAAACTGAGGGCATATCTCAGCCATCCTGCCTTGTATAAGCATGAGGCAGCACAGGGGGCATTTGTGGCTCTGACAGACTCTGCCATCCAGAAAAATCCAATCTCTCGTGCAAGGGGCACATACGCATCTACAGTGGTCTTTAGATTTTAGTGCACATTTTGTGATAATCTGCAGCAAAGGTCGTTTATATTGAAAATTCCATGGCTAGAGAATCATAGAATAAATGAGTGCCTATGAATAAGATTAAAGAATATTCTTAATGTGAATTTAGTGTTTGTGATAATTGCTGGATTTACAGTCCTGAAGAATGGACCCAACTATATAGCTTATAGGACTATTCTGCTGAGGGCAATATTGGTATAAATTTCACACTCTTACTACTAATGTGCCTGACCTAGAGGGACCACGTCTAATAGTCTCTTTGTCAATTCATTCCTCTGTTGAGACCACCAAGAAGGGTGCCAGCTAGTGTCAGTGTGGTGGTAGTTTTGGAAACTGTTGGGAAATATACTGAGACCACAAACTCATTTCATGTGTTGTAAGCTACCAAACAGCTATCGGACAGAATATCATCTCTTAAAAATTAGTGCAGTAAATGGCAAGTTCTCTTTTATTATCCATTTAAAAGTCATAGAAAATAAGGATATGGAGAAATAAAACCTCTCTGCTACTAATGATTTAAACCTTTAAACCTGCCTACTGTATTTAAATAAAATCTATTTACCTTTTATACAGTTTGAATAGATGCTTTTTAATTATTGCTAATTGTTTAAGATATTGTTGTATGCCCCTGAAGATTTAAGCTGAACAAATTTAATTCCTCTAAAACCTCCTTCAGCTACAGGCAATACAGTAAGAAGCCCCATAGGTATGGCAGTAAAAATAACCATAAAAAGTATAAGCATTTAAATGAGAAGAGCATGGAATCCTTCCCACTAGATTGGAGGGTGGAGTAGAGGAGAATAAAAAAAGCTGTGTGTTTTGGAGACACAAGAACCAAACCATGAAACAGTTGAAACATTTAGGATGACTGTGAAAAATGTCTATGTTCGCTTGTTAAAGAATGCGCTAGGGCAGACTAAAGCATATGAATAGTCCTTTCACAGGTCACAGATCCTATTCAGTTCTTGGACATTGTTATTGTCCGACAGAAATAGATGGGCCTAATTAATATTCTGAACATACCTGAGAGAACATTCTTCAGGAAATCATCCTCTGGTGGCTTAGGTTTGTTTTTTTGTTTTTTAAACAGCAGACATTAAAAATTGTGTCTAGTTAGTATACTATAAACACAATCAGAGTGTTAAAAGTTTAATGAAGAGCCTACTACTAAATAGACTCTTGCTTATGCAGATTTTTTGTTTGTTTGTTTTGTGTTTTTCATTTTAATAAACAGTTATGCCATTCAGATTAAAACTGAACTGTGCAGTCATTTTGAAGTAATTTTATTCCTGGCACTTTTTCTGAACATAGTATAATACTTACCACAGCAATCACATTTTTTATTAGACCACTCCAAGCAAGCCGCAGGTTACAACAGTGTCCAGCAATTGAAGATATTTCTCAGATGCTAAATATTTATCCAATTTCAGCAGCCTCCGAATCAAAATGGATCATATGCTTTGAAGATAATATGGTTATACAGGCCCAGATCGTGCATTGTGATCCATGCGGTTGTACTGTGTACTCATGCAGAACCCCGTTAAAGTTAATGGGACTCTGAGCAGGCACAGCAGTTCATAAGTGCGATCACAATGCAGGATCTGTAGTAAGGAAAATGAACCGTTGATTACAAAGTTAACACTCAAGGGATGAGGTGTGGTCGGGGTCTAGTGGACAGAGAACTGGACTGGAACTGTGGTGACCTTGCTTGCTTTCCTAGCTCTGCTGGGTAACAGTGGTCCAGTCTCTGTACTTCTGTTTCCCTTTTGACAAATTGTCTATTTAGCCTGTAAGCTCACCAAGGCAGGGACTGTCTCTTACTAAGTGATTGCACAGTACTTAACACAATAGGGCCTCAGGGCACTATAATAAATATTATTATTAATGATAATAATTATTATTAATGGAGTTTAAATCTGCTTTTAAATGTATCTAATTTAATTTACAATATTTTAATCTATTAACATCAGTCTGCAAGTTCAACTGGAAGTAACACTACTTCTATAAAGCCTGATCTTGCAGCTTTGAAGTCAATGGGAGTTTTGCCACTGACTTTAGAGGGAGCAGAAGCAGGCCCAGCATATGGTTTGTCATCAGTTCACCATCCAAGCTGCCTTACATTTTGCAGTCAGGACCCATTTCATTACAATGACTTTTTCTCATCTTAAAATGTCTGCTGCATACAGATATAGATAAAAGTAGATGACTAATTATCACACTTATTTTCCACGCATGCATGGAGTTTTGTGAGTTACTCCCACACATAAATCCCCCATGTGACAAGGAGTGAATAGACACTGCTTTAATCTATTGTACAAAAGTTGTTTTATAACAGCAATCAGCTGAAACAGAGAAGAAACTATTAAAGAAATATTTAAATACCTGTCTACAATACCTGCTGGTAGTCAAGCAGTTCAGCCCAATAGCATGCCCTAAAAAAGGAGTTGTGTATGATACTCAAGCCTCAATATGGCATATGCATAAAAAATCCCATTGAAATAAATAGGGCCATTCATTTCAAAGACAGAGAGACTAACTTTCTTTGCCTTGCTACTTTACAGCCCCTTGAGAGCATTTTTCCTTTTCATTGTCTTTTAGATATAGATTGCCCTGGATTTAAGTATCACAAAAGCTACTAGTAACAAATACCTAAATATATAACAGATGTATAAGTGCATCTTGGGATAAATACATTATGGACAATTAACTGTCATCAGACCCCTCAATTACATTTTCACCCGCTTATGTAGTGTACACCTGTGGCTTGTTAGTGATGCAATAAGTGTTGTAAAGCAACTCCAAAGTTCAAAGGTAGCTCTGCAAAACCTGTTTTTCCCTTTTCTTAAATGTACTTTACATAAATGTGGAAAGAAACAAACACACAAGAAAAAAGCAAAACATTAGCAAGTCTTCCTTGAACCACTAGCACTAACGATCAAATGGAAGTGTTTAATATTCCTACTATATCACATATGAAGAAACATTTGCATTAAGTATAGGGCTAGATTCTGATTTAAGTTATAACGGCACAGATTTAGAATAAAAGTCAGTGTAACTAATTCTGGCCCATAGCGTTTAGCATCATTTGAAATGTCACATTCCTTAACCGTTGGGGGATAATCTAGCAATCGCAACAGCACAAATGTTACTTGAGTGAAGCTTTATAATGTACAACATTTTTAGTCAAACATTTGCAAAGTCGTTAGAAGCAAACTAAAATAGATACAGACCTAGGCTACAGTATAGTTAAGTCTGCAGCTTTGCACAATGGATGCTTATATAAATTAAATAAGCTACTGGATAGCCTTACTATAATCACACTTAAATCTGTAATAGTTTCAGAAGGATTATTAGTTATTAAATATGTGAGTGGCATAATTTAGTGAACTCTATATATGACATTGATAAAGTGTCTGTAAAAAAATTACAAATAAAAATATATTGGAAAAATGGTCTTATATCTAATTGTAGCTAGAAGGCAAATCCAGCATAAAAAAGTCCTTCTTGATTACTATTCCAGTAGCATCAATATATTTGATTTGCTAGTCCATTTGTTTATTCATGAGACTATATCCTGTATAGTTATGTTTAAGTATTTTTCTACAGTCTATATTTTTCCTATCTCAGTTGTTACATCACTATATCCTGTTTCTCAAACATCTTAGCCAAGAAGGGGAAATTAGAAAATCAGCAGTAACTAGCAGCATTTTTTAAACATGAGTTATGGTTCCTTGAGCTCCAGCTGGATTGCTGCACACATCAAGCTGGAGGGTGGGGTGATCCCTCTGAAGGTGGTACCAACTGTCCCACCGACCCAAACATCCTATGGCTTTCAGAAAACATAAGAGAACCAGAGCAATTTCATACAGGGGGCACAGATGCCCTTCAGTGCTTTAAAGTTGGCTGAGGAGGTCAAATTGCACCAAGAAAGTTGCATCCATCACCCACTGCTACTTTACAGCCCCTTGAGAGCATTTTTCCTTTTCATTGTCTTTTAGATATAGATTGCCCTGGATTTAAGTATCACAAAAGCTACTAGTAACAAATACCTAAATATATAACAGATGTATAAGTGCATCTTGGGATAAATACATTATGGACAATTAACTGTCATCAGACCCCTCAATTACATTTTCACCCGCTTTTGTAGTGTACACCTGTGGCTTGTTAGTGATGCAATAAGTGTTGTAAAGCAACTCCAAATGTTCAAAGGTAGCTCTGCAAAACCTGTTTTTCCCTTTTCTTAAATGTACTTCACATAAATGTAAAGTACTTTTCTATTTAGGGTTCCATCCAGCACTCACTGATATCTATGGGAGTATTACTATGGACTTATTAGGTTCTTAGACTGGACCAAGGATATGGTCCTATGAGAAAAGCTATATTCACAGTATTGCTTTAGAAACCAGAAACAGAAAGTATCATAATGCTTCTGGTTTTCAGTTCTCTTTAAACACTTCGGAGATCTGAATGATTCCAGATAGCCATCCACACTTTTGGTGATGATCCAAGCTAAACTAAGCCATCAGACTTTTGGCAGCTCACTCATTGCTATTTTATATTTGACTTAAGTATTGTTGCATTGACTTAGTAGTGATGTTGAGTTAACTCTCAAAGTGGGACTTTCTTTTTGGCCCAGTTATAGGTGGATAATTTTTATTTTTTTATTCTACAACTAATTTCCTAAAAGGTTTTCAACCAAAATCTTCAAAATGAACATGACCTTCTTTTGAAGTATACAGGACACAAATCCTTACAAATCTTTAAACAACTTCTCCCTATTTGCACACTTATTACGATGCTCACAACTTTTACTCCTGGACGTGGTCATCACCATACTTATGTTAGTTGGCCATCCTTCATCTTTTTAACTTCCTTTTAAAAAACAGACTATAAAGAGGAAGTCATGTCACGGGACAGAGATGTGAGATAGCCCATCTCTATATAACTGTGGTGCAACTGCAATATTGAATTCAGTTCTAAATACCACATGACCAGAAAGATATTGTTGACAGCTTGGAGGGCGTTCAGAGATAAGCAATGAAAACGTCCAGAGGGATTGATTTATAGAGAAAGATTAAAAGAATTACATATGTATTGCTTGGCTAAGAGATTACTAACAGATTGTCTACATGACAAAAATTTTAATGTATTCAAACATAACTGCAAAAGAGTCAAGCTAGCTGGCACAATGGTAACCGCAACTGACCAATCAGCATAGGACAGGGCAAGCCATGTCAGATAATTTTGATTAAACAGTGGTCCCAGAACAGTTCAATCACAGTTGACATCATGCCAAATATAATTTGCCCTGGTCTACAGTGACTGCTCAGTCACGTCCACTAACTGGACATTTCACTTTTCATGTTTGAATAAAGTGAAATTTCCTCATGCAGACAAGTAAGGAGTGGAAGAGACCGAGGACATAAGAATAAATAATTGAAGACTGTAAGCACCAAGGACAGAGTGGAATTATTTAGCAGAAATGGGATACAGTTAAGATTAGGCATGCTGTTAAGAAAGTGAAAATGTAGGATGACTATCAGAAAAATGTTTCCGACACATGTAATGCGTTAGGCTGTAGAATATTTTTCCAGCAGAAGCCCCATTGTTTGGGACTTCTAAAACTAGAATGGACAAAACACTCGAAAAAATGCACAACTGGGAACAATCCTGCACTGGCAGAGAAATGGGTTGGGTGATGTCTTCTGCATCTCTAGCACCTATTATTCTGTGAAAGATCTTCCTGCTGAAAAACTGATGTGAGTTCTGCAAAGGAAAGTTCACATTCTACTTATCTCTAACCTTTACTCCTCATAATTGCAATATTAATAAAAATGTCTTAAAAGGAAAGCCTCTAAATATTTCCATTACTTTAATAAACTGCTGCATGTGCATTAATGTGCCTTGGGGTTTAATTTTTTTACTGATGGTAAAAATCATCCTAATACCTATTGTCTAAGCAATTCCATTGACTAGTCAGGGCAGAATCAGTATCAGTAGCATTTACATTGTTCTATAAATGGCCTGTGTGAAATCCCACAGGGTAGGCAAAATTCATCTGCTGTTTGTACTTCCTATTTTGCAGATGAGGTAGTCTCAAAAGGCAGAGTAGGCTGAAGACTGGTTCGACAACTCTATACATGAAGTCTCAAGACTCTTGTCATTCTAGCTGTCTAAATTACTTAAACAGGACTCAGAGGGATTTAAAGGGGAGAAACGACATGACAAACAATTATATTCTAACACACTATTTATAACAATGCCCTTTCAGATTATTGTTCCACTCAGACTGACACATCACTGTAATCCCAGGGATGAATCAGGGGACTTAAGAGTTAGATCGTGCACAGCTTGTAGGAATAAAAAAAAAAAAACCGAATGAAGAGCTGACATTCAGGAAATATAGAGCGACTCAAGGATAAATTCTGCAGGGATGAGCTTAATTTATCAATGTCAATAACAACGGTGAACACATAGCAAGAATACATGCATATTAATTGAAAATAATTCAGATTAAATCACTGCAGTTTGACATTTTGAGATAGGCACTTTATCTTTTCAAGAAAGAGAGCACTATAAAATCTTTAATCTGAAAACACATCTTAATTGCATGTTATCACCTCCTAATTGCTTCTATATTATATTAAACATTTTGCTAATTACTAGCCTGATCATGGTGTAAATAGCTCCAGGCTAGAGCTCATATCCAGCTGAAGACAATTGGGCACAAGGAAGGCCAGAATGAAGTTTATCACTTTGGTGTAGAATCCTGGACTTCCATCATTAACACTGCCTATCACACTTTATCACAGGTTCCCTCCTGAAATACAAAAAGAGAGGCAATAATGTAGATCAGAGGGTGGGTTGCTTTTCAGTTAATCCATCTATTTCTAGCTCTAGATTTCTAATATTCCCCAGGAACAAAACTTGTCCGCCTACTACTGTCACTAATCTATTGCTCGAAGAGGGAGGCTGAAGTACTATTGGCTCCACCACAATGCTCAGTAATGGACATGCTTCTGGATACCTGGAGGTGCACTCCACATCTGAAACTAAGCAACATGAATGAAATGTGTTGCTGTGAGCAATCTATCCACTTAGCTTTTGATCCTGAGTAATACACATGTAATATGTAAGGAGAACTGAGGCAGTACTTTGTGAATTCATTGATTATTATTTATTTCTTCATGTTTAAGCAAGAAAAGCCACTCATACAAAAAACTCTAGGTGACTTTATAATGTAGATGGCCATAAGGCAACAACTAACAATTTAGGCAATTACTGTAAGCTTAAAAAAATTAACACATCTCATTTTCAAATATAAGAGAAGCATATACTTGCCCCTGAAAGCAGTTAGGAATTAAATGACTTTATGGCATTCCGAGTTCTAAAGGATGCTAGAGCTTTTCAGAATGTTGTTATGCTTTCTGAAAAAACTGATTCTGTAGGGACACATCGTTAGCCCAGTATACAGGTTGAGTAACCATTCAGCTCCTCCCACAGCCCATCCTTGGGCAATGCAAGTTCTATCAGTGCAAGAAGTAGGTACAGATGTCTGCATGAGGGTTCTTCATTCTGCACTCTTCTTTCCATATCAGAAACATATCCCTCTGCTTAGTCAGGGCGTACCACATGGGGAGGAAGTGGCCAGATTTTTCTCATAACAAGAACACTTTCATTTGTTATTATTTGTATTGTAGGTAGCACCCAAAGGATGCAATCAGGACGGGACCCCATTGTACTAGATATCGTACAAATAGATAGGAAGAAAATGGACCAAACTCTCCCTATGTGTCCAGGGCCTGCAGATTGTGATTCCGTTCATAAACCATCCAAGGGTTAATTACTCTGCTCCCAAACTCCTGTCTTCCAGGATTTTATGAAGATCCTGAGAGGAAGTGAGTAAAAGTAAATTATGAAAGGAGCAAAAGAAGTTTTTAAAAAGTGAACTGCACTCACTCTCATCATACATATTTTGTCTGTCTCCAGCCACCCTTCCCCTGACCCCCATCTACTTCACACTGTCTCACTCTCTTCTCTCCTTGGGTTTTACAAGAATCTCTCCCCCATCCAGGTCCTACATCACGCTCCCCTGGCAATCTGCTCAATTCTTTGTTCACCAATAACAGCATGAAATTGACAGAAATCTTGCTCTCTGAAATGCGCTGTGCCAAGGCTTCAGAAACTGGGCTTCTAGATGACCTTTGCTGCTGCTGCTAGTGTAGCCAGGAATGGAATACAACACAGGAAACCTAAAGGAAGCCATGATGCACAGCTCTCTGGTTGCCTGGCACATGTAAGAAATTTTAAGGGACTATACTCTGCCTTTCAGTGAGCCAGTAGCACAGGGCCTTGGATTTCTTTCTGCTTCAGAGTCTTCTCACTCATTACTTCATGTTTCCTCCTTGTTTCCATTTCTCTTTCAATTATTCACTTTTGAATTTCTGGGTCTAGGATATGCTTATCCTCTTTTGCCCTTTCTTTCTCTCTCTCTTTTTAGGTTCTTGCCTATTTTAAAGGCTTCCAGACCCCTCTCTGTTCAGGATACCTCCACTCCGAATCATGAATTTGCCACTTATCACCCTTTTTTAATTCCAATATCCAGTGGACACCTGAGCTACATTCTCACACAAACAGCTAGTAACCAAAGTTGGGGAGAGGGAAATTTCTCCGCAGATGCAATGTTTTACCATTGCAGTTTGATTTTAAATGCATGAAAGAGGTAAAAGTGGCTTTAGGAGTATTTAGCCATATCATCTTTGAGCACTGGTGATATACACAATTTGAAAGAGATTCACTTATGGGACACAGAACTTTTCCAAATGTTCATTTCAATGAGTGCATTTTAAACCCACCCTATAAATAAGTGCAATGATATTTGCTTGCATGTGTTTTCTCATCCATATTCAAATATATTATCACAACAACCAGTAATTCTTGATATAAATGATCCTAAGCCATATAATATGGTCCATTAACTTGATTTTTAAAAGTATCTAAAATTTATGTAGTGATTTAAACAATAATATAAATGATATTAAGTATGTGCAGCAGCAGAGGCTATGGCCTCCTGAACAGAATGAATTTCCCCTTGGAGGGCACTGATTAGTTCATTTTTCCTAATGAAGCTTTCATTACCTTCAGAAGTTCCTTAGTTATGAAGCAGTTTTTGTCTGTTTGAGGGAAAGTGAACTAATGATCCGCAAGTTTGGTTGAGATGAAATTTTCATTTTGAATCTCCTCCTGTAGACTGACAAGAAATCTACATATAATAACAATGGCCAGGTCTTATTTAGCATTTTTCCTCCATAACTATCAAAGCCAGGGGTGGCAGAACGAGGAGGATGGAGGGAATAGCCCCCACAATGGAAATATTGGGATGGTCTGATGTATGTTTCTGTCCCCATAATATCTCACAGAGGCATAAAGGGGGAGAAGCGGTGGGACCCAGAGATGGGGCTGGAGTGGCCACCGTGATACATGAGATCAGGCTGGATGCTGAGGAACAAATAGAACCAGCTGGTTTAGGGGACGGGCGGAACTTGGCTCACGTGTGCCAGCTGCTGAGGTGAGGGGCAAGCGGGCAGCACAGGATACCCCCCAAATGGAGTCTCAGTATTCCCCTCCCTGTCCCCACTCCACCACACTCAAAGCCTTTTACAAAGGAGGGAAACATCATTATCCACATTTATACTTTAGGAAACGGAGGCACAGGGTATTGAGGCAAGTTGCCCAGTGTCACCCAGCAATGGCAGTACCAGGAATAGAACCCAGATCTCTTGAGGTCTAATCTAGTTTTCCGTCCACTAGTAGGGTTCCCAGAACCTGCCTCGTCCCACCTCTTCCTCCAAGACCCTGACCCCGCCCAGCTTCCTCTCCTGAGGCCCTGTCCCCTATTTGCTCCTCCCCCCATTGCTTGTTGCTCTTCTCCTCTTCTCCCTCCTCCCACGTGCCCACCTGGGTCAGGAAGGACTCACCTGCAGAGCTGGGGCTAGGAGCTGCAGCTGCCCAATGCAGGTAGGAGTTGGCTCTGGCTAAGTAGGGGCTGGCGCAGCTGATGACCCAGCACCTCCCTGCCTCCTCGCCCACAGTAACCGGACTTTTGGTGTCCGGTCAGCAGATCTGACCAGACAATATCATGTCCCTTTTTCGACTGGACTTTCCTATCCATCTGGCCATCCTATCCACTAATCCACATTGCCTCAAATTATGTAATCTGGCTACCAATGTACAGAGTTTGAGTAAGCAAATGAATATATGGGCCTGTTCCTCCTCTCACTGGAAGCAGTGAGAGTATTACCATTGCTGATAATCTCAAGGTAAGATTCATTAGGCCTGAGTTGGCTATTGCTACACTTCATAACAACATACCATGAGCATGTGTTTATCTAGTTCCAGCCCTGATCCACCAGCTACAGCCCAGGCAGACTCTGCCTCATTGGGACTGTCTAGTGCTGCAGTCAGTGCTTACACTCTCACTAAGAGTGCAAGTATATCATCCTGCTTTTCCCCTGTGCAAGGGTGCAGGAGAGAGAGAGTTCTCTGTATCCTTTCTTAAATACCTTGCACATTCACACAAGAGTAGCCAGAATCAAATGGATTTTTTGGGTATAATGGAACTGAAATGAACTGTTTTTAAGATAACTTGCCTTTACTTGCAAATTTGAGGTTTCTTTGGCAGTTCCTTAACACTACGTTGATCATTTACACTGTAGTTTATCATTTACACAGTATCGACGTAGGTAGTGCTTTCCAATAAGTGGACATCAATTCATGCTAAATTACTGCAGAACTCCCATGAAATTACATCCACATGATCCCTGAAATCATTGTGATTAATGATATAATTTATATGTGTATGTTGATGAAAGATTCATAAATTAGTAGAGATTTATGGACTAATAATTTTGTTGTGCTCTAAGGTCCAGATGCGAATTACCTAAGTGATATTGTATTGACAGCCAGTTTTATGCTAGGGTATCTTGAAGTGGTAAGGAGAAGGCAATATTTCTACAACATCAAAACAGTTTACAGTGCACATTACTTAATGAATAAAAGTTCTTATTTCAGAATCTGTCTCTAAGGCATGAACCAGGAATAAGAGCTCATCCCTCACACCCATCTGCACATGCAGAAGAGTAAATTTAGGCTGAATGAATGCAAAGTACTTGAATCATAGGTTTTATGTTCACAACATATACACAGTGAAGTTAGATAAAAACACCACCACCACCACCTCTTGCTGGAAAGCTGCAATGTAATGCTACTTTATTTCTTAGAATCCAGAAAGATAAACACACAAGAACCCAAAACCAGAGAGAGAGAGAGAGAGAGAGGGAGAGAGAGAAAAGCAGGCTGCTCCCTAAAACAGAGAGGCACAACTCACCCGACCTTATACTAGGGCTGTTTTTCTCCAGACTCATTTTGATCACATGCTTCCCTACAGAGACCCATAGCCTGAAAGCAGGACCAGGAACCATCTCCTCTTCTCTCCTTTCAACACTCTTCAAATGATAGCTTGCAATTCCAACACTGTCCTCAGTACATCACACTGGATCCTATACTAACACAAATAGATGAAGAATTATTCAACAAGTTAACCTGCTCTGTTACTCTATGCAGATTGCAAGTGGAATTCAGACCCCTGACACCTCCAGAATCAGGTATGGGGCTACAGAAGCATACAGCAGCAGGTACTTCTCCAGCTTATTGCCTGAAATAGCAGCCGTAGCCCCTCTCTGTTCACACCAGTTACACAGGATATTGGGTGCACTGGATCTACCTAAATGCTGATTCCCCACTCCTCTACTGGCCCATCCTCAGACCACCGCTAGTGTGGCCTTGCATGCTAGCCCACACTGGCTAACATTCATACCAGTTCCATGACATGCAGAGGGTTCACAAGCATTGAATTGAATTGACCAGTGATCTTCCATATAGAAATAACACTATACGAATTGCTTATTTCATTTACAAAACTTCTTGAAATATTATGGTAGTTGCATGTGCAAAATGGGAGGTGCTTTTATGACCCTTTTAAAAATTTAGTCCATGCTGCAGGGAGTGTGTACAGTGACAGTAACAGTGGTATCCTGTTTCTTCTCTGAACACAAATACCAATTGACAGCACAACAGGAGAAGAAAGTAAGTGAATTAAAAGTCTGGAGATTTTAGCAATATTTAGCAATACTAAAGTAACCATTTATAAAATGCATCTGTTAGAATGAAAATCACTGACAGGGTATAGATTTTAAATAGAAAACCTCTACAGGTCACAGAGTGTCTTGATTTTAGTCAACATACAATATCCATTTTTAAAAATAGGAAATAAAATTAGCGATGTTCACAGGTTTTTTGAATAGTTTCTCAGGGCTTCTCTACACGATTGGATAATGCACTCCATAGGACTTTGATTTCTAAAGCTCACCAACATGTTACAAATTAATTGGTCAGTGTAGACCATTCTGCTGCGTACTACTGTGCTCTAATGTAGTACTGTTTCAAACAACTTTAAAGCACACCAGCAGGATCTACATGGACCAATTTGTATGCAATATGTTGGTGCGCTTTAGAAATCACACCCATGAAGAATGCATTCTCCCACCATATAGTCAAGTCCTTAGATTGCTGTTAGGATGTTTGTGGGGTTTTTTTCCCCCCATTTGCTTTGGTTGATAAGGCATCGGATATTATAAATTAGCCAAATTTGTTCTTGTTTTATGTATTTACCAGGGTATAGCACTTTAAATGCACACAGCACTTTAAACATGCAAAAGACAAAGTTCCTGCCCCAACTATTTTATAATCCAGTTTATTAACAATCTCACTTAGTAAAATCTACTGGGCTCTCAGAATGAGTCAGATTGTTTAGTGCTTTTAAGCAATGCAATAATTGTTACTATACATTAGTAAGTAAACTGAGATCTCAAATGCTTCCCCTTTGAGTCTTCCTGTTTAGATTAGAAAGGCGACTTTAATTTTTTGCTGACAGGTCTATAATTACTTGTGTAGCACTAAGTCAAATCAAGAGCAGAGTTTTAAGTACTGTACAATTTTGGGTATATTATCTGCTAACAAAGCATGTTGGAGGATTAACTCTATTCTAAAGAGAACCAATGCCAAATCTGTAAGGGAGAAATTACTGATAGTAATATTGCTAACAACAGCCAGCATGTTTCCAGGCATTTTACCTAGCCATATGCTAGTCCTTATGAAATCTGGAGCTACCACTTCACAATATATAGAATACCTAACTAATTTTCAAAAATCCTTGTTTAAGACCTAATTGAAAGGAAAAACCTCTCAGTCTTAGAAAAGGCATTATTGCCGGAAATTAAACTGCTTGATGCTATGTATTGTTCTAGTGGTAGTCAGGAGGGAATATTAATTGAGATGTTCCATGGATTACAGTGTGTATTCCATGGTGGTTCACATGTTTCCTGGTGGTCTTTCCAACAGGAATAGCACAAATGAGGGGAATAAGACAGATCATTTTGAACCTTAGTAGTTAAGCCATTGTTCTGTTTTGCACAAAAGGTAATGCTTGGTTGATTTGCTTTATTTCTGTGCTGTTCTGATTTTTTCCCTGTGCACCCTAATCTCTGCCATTTCCTCTATGAGTCATCAGCAGCTGGACCCAGTGAGACCACAGGAATTGGCTCTTGGAAAAGAGCTCTAACGGTGCTATCACTCAAGTTCAATTCTCTGTAAGCCAATCATGAATCATATGGTACAGACAAGAGTTTTATTTTGCATTTGCTTCTTGACAGAAATAAAAACCCAGGCTTGCCTTTGTCAAATAGACACAATGGCATATACTGTACCTATATCTATCTGTGCATACATATTAAAGACTAAGTGCTAGATTTTTAAAGCTATTTGGGCAGCTTCACTCAGCAACACTACACTTAATTCAGGAGTCTAAATCTCACTTTCAAAAGTTGACTCCTAAGTGCCTAAATCCATTTTGAAAATGAAATTTAGACTCCTAAATCAGTTAGGCTTTGTGATGCTGATCACAACAATGCATAAATGCACCTCTACCCCGATATAACGCAACCTGATATAACATGAATTTTGATGTAACGTGGTAAAGCAGAGCGCCGGGGGGGTGGCTGGGTGGGGGTCACACTCCGGCAGATCAAAGCAAGTTTGATATAACGCGGTTTCACCTATAACGCAGTGAGATTTTTTGGCTCCCGAGGACAGCATTATATCGGGGTAGAGATGTAGCTTTAAAAATCTGAGCCTAAAATCACCACTACAGCAAGTATGAAAAGATCACGTTATTTGGAATTCCTCTTAAAGATTCCCCTTTGCCCCCAATTAACATTTACTCTGAACAGATTGTAAACACAGATTTTTCTCTATTTATTTATTTAAATAAACAAATGTTTATTTTCTTTTAGCTCTCCATGGAGATCTAGAAACACAGAAATCCTTTAATTTGATCCACACCTCCAGTTCAATTGATTTGATTACTTGTTGCTGCTACACACCTGCTGCTGTCACTGCAGTAGTCTGCATTTTTGGTGTACACTTCTGCTATGTGACATAACAGGTGGATCTTGTAGGCTGAAAAGAATGGTTTGAATGGTAATTACTCTCTATCCCTTCTTATACAAATGCAGCAAGTTTTCAGACCATAAAATAAGGAGACCTCCATAATCTGCCTCTAATAACTAGGCTAGTCAGCTGTCTTATTTTTTAACTAAGGCCAGAGCTTTAACGGCAGGAGAGAACAAACTGATCAGCTGCAATTTACATTCTGATGGAGGGCCACTTTTCATAGGCTCTTGTTCATTGCTGAGTCTCTGGTTTTTGTCTGTAATACATAGTCTAAACGCTTTGGAGTGCCCCAGGGGATCTTTCTGACTCTTGGTAGGAGTTTCTTTCCTCTCCTCCAATTAAAACAAGTCATCCTTAATATTTAAAAAAAGACCCTTATTAAAAGAATGTCTCATCGTTATTATCCTCTCAGGCTAACATCAGGCCTTCGGATGATGTCTTGCATACTGGTATGGAAGCTTTACTGAACTGTAATGGAACACTACTCAAACTGATAGTTGATGACATTCTGGAACAGTGGCCAGTCGAAGAGAATGCTACTTCAAGGATGAGGGGAGTTGATTTTATGAAGCACCGTGAATTATATGCTGATTAAAATGTTGATGAAGATTCTGCTCGGTGAATGGAAGGGGACTGCTCACCAACTGGATCTCTGAATTATCTTAAAGAGGTACTAGGGTTAGGTCTATATGTGTGCATTTCATGAGCCAAATTTATTGTCAGCGGTCAGTCAAAGGTAAGTGCACTAGCTTTCACATGTATGAATCTAACTAGTAGGAAATCCTCCTGGAAGAACAAAACAAGCAAAATAGAAAAACCCCTCAGGATTCTGGGCTTCAACAGAGCAACTGAATATGGCTAACATGAGTCAATTGTGCCTAAATCAGACCATTCTTTATTATTATTATTATTATTATTATTATTATTATTATTTTTGCATGATCACATTGGGATGGATGAAAACCTCAAGTAGATGGACAGGTTTCCCATTCAAACAAGTGGTTAATTTTAGCAGGGTACTGTGCATTACCTAAAACACCTGTTATTCTACAAGCTAAAACTGTTTTGATGTTTATGTACCTCAGATGTAGACCTAAATATCAGGCCACTAGCAATGTCCAGATTAAGGGTAGACTAATTCTTTCTAAACCCTAAAACCAAAACGTAGTGCTAGTCTCTTGAAGTATTTTTCCAACTAGATATTGATTACTGGCTGCTTGTAAGTCGTGATTCTGAGAAGAAAAACCCTACAAACCTCCTTGAAGCCAGTACAGTACCTATTTTCACACACACTTTTTCAAATACACATATTTTAACTGCTGTTCTATGGAGCAATAACTTTTTCAAAATCCAGAAAACACATATTCCAGGCAAATCAAAGTGGATGTAAAGTGTTTAAAAGATGGCTCTGCTGTAATTATGAACTTTGGAAGAATCCACAATGTTTCATGGCACTCAACTTCAAATTAATCTCTGATTAATATTGATTTATTTGCATGCATGATCTCTAGAACTATGAACTCAGTATTTTCCCCATATGTTTTAGCTTTTATCTATACAGCATATATTAGTGTTACACAATTATGGCGCTGACAGTGTTCCAGCTCTCAAATACACAAAGAGGTTGAGATCAGCCCCGAGGGCTTCCACTTTCTCCCAGTTCTAACAGATGTATTTGTTTTACAGTAGAAATTGGTTTCTTGTTCTTAAAAATGTTTGAAACAACTTACAGCTGCTCTATTTTTATGCCATCATAAATATTCATAATAATTTCCAATGCTTTACAAGTACATGGTGACTTTAGAAAAAACTAAAGGTCTGGGTGGTACAGTGGAAAAGTCATCACCTTTTCACTTCTGTAAGAATTACAGAGACAGCTGCAGAGTCTGTGCACAACATCACGTGATACCGCTGGCAAGTGTTTTCCTATTTATATCTAAAGGAAATCAGTGAGACGCCATTGCACTAAAACCCTGTGCAAACAAAGAGTCTGACACCAGAGTTTCAACTTAAACGTAATGCCCCACAAGAAATCACAGGGTGTTTAATTGACAGCTCTGTAGTTATAGTTACATTAGAACAAGTTCGTCACTATGCATCAGCACACTCCTCTAGCCTGTAGGGAAGGGAAGGAAGAGACACGTAAGCTTGAAACTGTGTGGCGAATGAGGGAAGAATGGCAGTACAGGCAAAGTTTACTATGTTGTTTGGAAAAAGTCAGATTTCCAGTCAATAGCTAGCCCAGAGCAGTTACAACTAGTATGGCAAAGAACATTGACACCACTGACCTAGATAGAATCAAAGGGATCACAGTATCACAAGGATGTGAAATATATGGGGTCAAAACACACTGTCACCATCAGGCATAGCTCTCTCTTTTTTCTGCAATTTGCATCTTAAGCAAACATCAAGGGGCACATTTCTGAGGGGTGTCTGGCTAGGAAGGAAGGAAGGAAGAGATTGTTGTTATTATTTATATTTTTAAATACTTAGGAGCTGCATAGACATTAAAGTATAAGTAACTATACAAGTACATAGGTAAGTAGTACACAAAAAATCACGAGCACATATTTGCTTATTTTGTTGGTGCAAACAGCTTTGTACTTACTACAATCAAACATTTGTGTATGCATAGTGCACAGTTCTTAGATTATTTCACAGGCAGATATAAATTTTTTGTGTGCCATACGCATCTGTTCCTGTACATTGTGTGGATGCACATGGAGGCTGGGTAGATCCACAGTTGGAAATGTACATCTCTATATGTAAGGAAAAAATCCACTCACCATCCCTTTTCTTTCAGTCACCTTCTCTCCCCAATGTTTTTTGTTTTGTTTTTTAAAGAACTGTGTGAAATGTTCCACAAGTCCCAAGGAAAATAGGGACCATACGGTTTGGGGAAAAATGTACCTAATAAAATGTGCATTGAGACTGTACCAAGCTAGCCAGGGAAGTCTCTGGTCTCCTTACTAGTAAATAAAGACATGAAATGGAGATGAAATAATTCCATTCAAGAAGATGCAAGACTTTGAGGGCCAGCCCCAAAGCTATGCTGGCTTACACTAGCTGGCCCGAAATGTGTGAGTGATTTGAAATCTCATTTAAGTATGCCCTAAATCACCAAGGACTTGAATGATATGGCTCAAGAGGAAAAGGTTCATAAAATGAACACAAACAAGATTCGTCACTACATTCAGGGGAAGAGATACATTTTATACTACAGCATTACATCTACCGTATACCCTTCCCAAAAAGTATTACTGGGTATAAGTGCACTATGGGTACATTTTTCAAAAGTGCTAAAGAGACTTAGGAGCCATTTTAAATGTGATTTAGGGGTCAGCTTTTCAAAAGATATTTAGACACCTTCAATTCATTTCAATGGAAGCTATGTGCCTAACTTGCTTAGGCACATTTCGAAATCCTACTAGATGTCAATCTGCACCTTGAGGTGTTTAAATACTTTTGAAAATTTGACTTTAAGTGCTTAGGTGTGAAGTCCTGTTAAAATCACTGAAGATATGTCTTAACCAAAAATAATAATAATAATAATGGTGGTCCTTAAGTCAAGTTAAGTAACACAGGTTCAAATAGCAGTGAAGACACGGAAATCATGCTTTCAACTCGGGTTAGCAGCTCCAGTTAAAGCCTAGAGGATAGGACAGGGGTGGGTCCACGAGCCATTTTAAGCCAGCCCGCGAGCTCCCACTGGGGTGCAGGGGCAGCGCTCTGGCCAGGGCAGTGGGTTGGGGCACACCATGCTGCTGGACCCCACTCCGGCCGGGGCGCTGGGTCAGGGGCCGCACCATGCAGCTCAGCTCTGCTCCGGCGCTCCAGCCAGGGCACAGGGTTGGGGCCGCACCACGCAGCTCCCAGAAGCCGTGTCATGGCTCCGCTCCAGCTCCTACGCGTTCCAATGGCCCCCTCCAGTGCTCCAATAGAAGCTGCAGGGGCAGTACCTGTGGATTGGACAGCGTGCAGAGCTGCCTAGCCGTGCCTCCTCATAGGAGATGGAGAAGGGACATGCCACTGCTTCCGGGAGCAGCTTTAGGTAAGCGCTGCTCGGAGCCTGCACCCCATAGCCTCTCCCAATGTCCCAATCCCCTGCCCCAGCCCTGATCCCCCTCCTGCTCTCCAAACCCCTCGATCCCAGCCCAGAGCACCCTCCTGCACCCCAAACCCATCAACCCCAGACCCACCCCAGAGCCCGCACCCCCAGCCAGAGCCCTCACACCCTCCCGCACCACAACCCCAATTTTGTGAGCATTCATGGCCCGCCATACAATTTCTATTCCCCGATGTGGCCCTCAGACCAAAAAGTTTGCCCACTCCTGGGATAGGAAGTCTGGAATTGAACTCAAACGGCTAAGCTGAGTTGAAAGCCAAGTTGCCATGTCTTCACTATTAACCTGCAGTAAGAAAACATGCACTTTTGGGTTTTTTGAAGTGACGACATACCTTGAGATCCAAGTTCCTGAGTCCAACGCTGAGCGTTTTTGAAAATCTTCATTCTAGATAAACTAAAAATAGAATGATAGAAATAAAATAATGCCATGAAATAGTCATATTTTGATTCATTGTTTTTTCTTAATGTAGCTTGTAACTGAAGTCACATCCACATATCTTATGCAAATCACATATAGTGTCATATTGATAAGACACATTCATTTTGTAACCTCCCCAATAGGCCATGTTTAAATGTCTTTTTCTCCTCTATTAACTTTAGCTAAGTTTGTACTATGCCTATGAACCTGCAGAACATTTTTTTTTAATTTGCCAACTAGGCAGGTTTTTTCAGTTCTCTCAAGTCAATTCTGAAGCTGTGGATGCTGTTTTTATGTTGCTGAACACTATCCAGTGTTCAGTCTGTATAATGTTCTAAAGAAAACTCATCCTTGCCAGGGCCAAATGAGGGGAAGACTTCTACCTAGTTTTTTTAGAAAAAAAAGATTAGTCAAGCCAACCTCACAAAGTAGATGATAAGAGTGTATATAAAATTGTACATCATACAGCCAATATATAATATTCAGGGTACCACATGCAGAAATTATGTACAACTGAAGATGTGTCTGTGAAGTCAACCACTTTAATTAAACATCTCTAAAAAAATCTATGACGAAAGCTATTTTTGGTAAAGTAGAAATTGTATTGAGAATGACTTTATTTTAAAATGAAGTCATATTTTCAAACATGGTTTTCAGCAAGCCACATCCTTTTTACACTTCACAGACATGACATGTCATTAGGAAACTGTGTTATTCTTGGTTACATTGGCATGTCATGTTACAGTACATTAGAAAACATGATGTGCAGATATAACCATGCATGACCATTATCCAAATGACACATTAAAGCCTGGCAGTTCAAAGAGAGAGACATCTGGCTTTTTGCACATTTTCAACATACATTGTAATCAGTCCATGAAAAATTTAAGAGATGAATAAACTAACAAAAAATTGCAAAAATATATTTTAAAAGATACTATGTTTCATGCAGTCTTCATCTCAAGTTCACAGCATAGCACATCCCATACAGCTCACACAGTATCATCATCATGGTGATAACTAATCATATTTTCATAATTGGCCTTATTCTAACTCTTGCTGAACATATGAACAAGATAAATCTTGTAATATTAAAAGAAAAGGAAATAACCTTTTATTATCTCCCCACTTATTATATTTGATTTTACACTGTATTCCTTCTCTTGGCTGTTGCTGTATGTTAGCATCTGGGACTCATCACTCACAATGGCATTTCAACAAAGATGATGTCACCACTGCCAAATACTTTAACAAATGTGGCTACTGCATAAATCTAAAGAACTGCAACATAGGGCAAATTATGTTTAAGATGAGAGACAAAATGGATAGCTCATACCACAAGTTTAAGTGTATTAAATATAGAGTCTCTTTCCAGAGGGAAGAAATTGAGCAAAAATGGTAAAACTGGGGCATTCTTTTTCTGTAAGACAGTTTGGAAGAGCTTTTGATCTCACAGTGTCTGTTACAACCTCAGACAAGGTTAAGTTTACCCTTAAAGTTAACATTCCTACCAGCTTCCCCTGCTCATGAACAGAGTAACTTAATCACCAACTAAAGAGAATTCAAAATGCTTTAGAGAATATGAACTGACACCACTTGTACTTGATGATGAGAACATGAAAAAGGATGGGTTTATTGCTGTTACTAATTTTATTAGTGATTCTGGGCCCAATTCTCCTAGATGCTGTGTGCCCTCAACTCCCAACTCAGAGGCCCCTGCCAGCAGAAATGGTACAATTTTACAGCACAAGAAGGTAGCTGTTGCAGGGGGCTGCAGTGCACACTGCTTGCATATCACAGAAACCTCCCTCCCCTCCCCCAGTGTGAGTTCCTTGTGTGGCAACACTCTGGGAGCACAGCAGGGCAAGGATGAGGCAACCACTGTTGTGCAAAACTTCCCATCACGCACCTCTCAGCAAATGCTGGCTGAGGCTACTTCAATCATTGGGCTGTTCTGCACCTGGGGGTGGGGAGAGGATTCCCCTCTCTCCGCTTTTATCTATGCATCTGTTCAAAACTGAGCCAGGCTACTCAGGCTGGCCCAGGATTTGACCCCTTAAATACAGATTTGGGGGAAAATATTCAATTCAATATTGACCCATCCCTTCAGAAATTCATAGAATTTAAATGATTTCACCAACTTAACAGCCAAGGAATACAGGAAATTCCACTCTGCCCCAGACAGAGTTACAGCACTGTGAGGGGAAGTGCAAGCTCACCCATCCTGCCCCCACACTCAGACTCCATGGCCCATAAATCTATGGCCCTTCCAATGAGGCTGCAAACAAAAGACCTGATGCAAAGATGTGCTGAACACCCTGAACTCCCACTAAAGCCAATGCTCAGCACTTCCCAGTATGAAGTTCAATGGTTCCAATTAGTAACAGTTTCAGTGGGGTTTTTTTGTGGGGGACAATAGTTTACTAGGAACTTGACTGAAGCCAAGTCATTTTACATAAGCCATGAAAACAGTCAAATTTGTGATTATTAATGACCTGAACTGGACTAAAATTAAACCAGTGACCATGATTTTGAAGGCTCCTTATCTCTTTATCAGACTCATGGACCACTGAGTCTCCCTCAATCTCTATTTATTAAGTTTAATAAATACTGGAGATAATTTAGCAGTAAAAACAAGATGACATCTTATAGCTAAAATACAAAAGGAACCGAGGTTATACAGAAAACATCAAATGAGCACAAATGAAAGTACAACACATGTCAGATACAGAAACGAGATTGATTATTTTTACACTACACAGTGAAGCATGAATAAAATAAAATCAACTAAACCCAGGTAAGGAGCAATTTCAAAAATCAAACTAAAATAGAGTTAACCCTATTTTCAATCTAACCAGGAAAATTCATCTGCACTTCACTTCTCACCAGGAGCTATTATTTTCAGCCCTCAGATACAACATCTTGTATCCAGAAGCAGAAAGAACAGATCAGTATTTTTCCCCACATATAGGAACATGAGCCACGGTACATCTACAATATCCCTTTATACTTAACGATACCAGTACTTGCCACTTTCAAACACTTATCTTAGTTTAAAATCTCTCTGATAAAACTGAGCTTAAGGATAAGGGAGTTTTACAAAATGTCCTGATCTTTAACTCTGCTGAACATGCAACCAGTTAATGGAAAACATGGAGATGGATATTTTCTGAAAGCTCCTTACAGCTATGGACAAACATAGTGAGATAACAATGGCAACTTGTTTGGCTTACTAATTGTAACCAAATGTATGCCATTCTATCAAAACATTCTCAGGAGGATGTCAAAGACTTTTCTCTAAGCAAACATCTTGTGTCATCCTTTTACTGAAATGGAACAAGAGTCTCACATAAAAATAGCATCAGAGGAATTCTTATAGAAGTTAAAATATATATAATGGATCTTTGAAAATGCATCTTTGGAGTTACATTAATTATTTGCCCTAGCTGCACCTAAAATGTTTCTGGCAAAAGAATAAATGTAAAAATAAAATTACATAACCCTTTTTAAAAAACAAGAACACGTTTCAAAACAGACACAAAGGGTGCTTTCAGTTACTCTGCTTCTCTTTTTTGTTGTGTTCTGACAGGAAGCATTTTTGTGTGTGAAATCTATCTCCTATAACACTACTCCAAAGAAAGCAAAAAATTCAATACCTGATTTTAATACTTCATATTGAGCTGATCTATTGTGCAAATTGTAGTAAGTCCTAGTATTGAGAAGTAAACAAATATCTGGGGAAAAAAAATAAAGGTTTCCATCTGAAACAATTGGTGAAATTCAATAACATTGAACTTCTAAGGCCATGCACTTTTTCCCCCATGCCATATGTGGTGAATTTGTAATCAAAACACACATTCAAGCAAAACTCCCAAATATTTTTAAGACATTCAGTTATTATCGAGCTATGAAAAATTCCGATGTGCTTTTCTGCTGAAACAACGGATGAAAACAAGCAAAAAAATCTCATATTTGTAATCAATCCTGAAGACCTTACATATATTTTACATAGGCAAGACTCACACTGATGCCAATGGAAGTTTTTCCTGGCTAAGCACTGAGGTCCCAATTCAGTAAAGCACTTACCATATGCATAAGTCCATCCCTTTTCAATAAAGCATTAAACCACATGCTTAACTGTAAGACCATGCTTAAAGTTCCCATTTACTTCAACAGGACTTAACTATGTGTTTAAAGTTAAGCACATGTGTGAGAATTCAATGAATCAGGGTCTAACTAAAAGAAAATCAACTAAGATCTTCAAGATTTGGTCCAAGATGTACCAGAAGAGTACAATCTTGTTCCATTAAAGTCAGTAGCAGAACTCACTGATTTCAATGGCATAGGACGGAGACCTGAATGTAATAGTAGAATGTCCAGGCACTCAGGCTGATGCAGGAATTACTGGATGAAATCGTAAGGCCTGTGTTATGGAATTGATCAACCTAACACAATGGTGCTCTAATAGTATTAGGATTCTTAGGTGCTCCTATAAAAATAACAAGGTGAGAAAGATTGTTTTCTAATGGCACTTTATTTTCAGAGCAAAAGGGACTTTTGAAGGGACTCATCCCAACGGAATCTCAATGAACCTGCAAAATAGTTTTACGTCAAATTTCTCTAGAGAAACATTTCTCTATGGGGAAACTTATCAAAGACTCCTAGACACTAGAATAATATGATGGGGAGACTGCTTGCTGCTGCAGGTAATTCATTACCCGTAGACTTCTCTCAGCTCTGACATCCCAGAGATAGACTGCAGAAAGTGTTCCTAATGCTGCTTTAAGGGCTACTGGGAGGTAGAGAAGGGTGGGAACTGCATCTGGTTATGAACAACTCTTCCTAGGACCACCTGTCAAGGAGGGAAAGAAATCCAAAGGGCAATAGGTATTGGTTAATGGACCACCCAGTCCCACCATGTCTCACTCACACTTTTGAAATAGAACTGAAAGTTCAAAAGTGAGCAATTAAGGACAATGGGTTGCTGAAAAATGTTGCCAGGAATGGTTCCATTCCCTAGGACTCTGTAACATTTGCTGTTAGTTCTTGATTTCTCCAAACAGCTTTTAACAATCTGCTCAATGGACAGGGCAAAAGGAGGTCAGAAAGTGAAGAGGAGAATTAATACTATAGTATCACTAACTTTCTCAGACTGGCAAGAGGAGGAAGAACAGTAGAAAAATATAGGTCCCTGTTCTGGCAATTCCGCCAGCTAAGAAAGCTACTGATCATTGACCTGTATCCACCTCAAAGTCACACATTTACTAAGGAAGCTCCCTATAAAAAAAACGCCCAAATCTCTTCAAGCTGTGCTGCCATTGCCCTTTGGGTTGCCAGTCTGAGAAAGTTAGTGATACTATGGTATTCATTCTCCTTTTCTTCACTTTCCTTCCTCCTTTTACCCTGTTCATTGAGCAGATTGTTAAAAGCTGTTTGGAGACAGCAAGAACTAATAGCAAATGTTACACAAGGAGAGACTGAGTTTGCTACTGTTCCCATCAGTCCTTCTAAACCAGTATAGCTAGTTGCAGAAAAGCAAACAAAAGGGAAAACAACAAATAGCCGTCTTCTAATACATGGGCTTCTATCAGTTGAACTGAAGAATATGAGAAGAACTGAAATGCACGATGTCAGAAGAGATGTTGGTATAAGGGGAAGGACTGTAGAGAGAGAGTGATCTTAGGTACTTTGGCTCAGGGACCAAAGTACTGTGGTGGAGGAGGATTAGAAATAATGAACTATATTCTCTCTTTTTGCAACAATTGTGTGTAATTCCCTCCCCTCGCACCCCAATGTGCATACATCTGGTTAACCAGCAGGGACCAATTCAGAGCATGGGACTAAAATATAAGGAAGAGGAATCCAAAAAGCATGACTTCTTGCAGCATTTAAGGGCTTTCACGTTCCTAGATGAAAATGAAATGAAAACTAATTAATAGAACAATTTTTTTCAAATTAACGACACAAACAAAATAACAGTAACTCCTTCAATAAGGTTAATTTTACTTTTGTTAGAGATAATGATTACAACTAAGAAAGCAGGAGAATATACAATTAGTAGCTTAGGTCCCAGGTTGCGGAAAATATTTTTGGAACTTCTGCTAGCAATATCCAGAAATAAATGTAATGAGCAACTGCCTGACAAGGGCTTTTGACTCCTCACAGATTGTTTTTCAAGATCTAGTATTTTATTTTTATTATTATTTCTTGCAGCCCTGATTTTTCCTCATTTCACATTCTCCAGTGAGATGAGCACTACAAGACTCAAAGGTTTCAGGAGTGTGTGCAAATATTTCCTTAGGTTTTGATCTAATGACTTTGCATTCCCTGAGTTTCACTTTGAGTTTGGGGTTTGAAATGAACCTCAAAACTCAAAGCAAAACTCATTCAAAAGCTGCTAAAATTGCACATCCTTTTGCAGTAAGACCATGTGAAACTGTAAGTTACTTTTGCAATCATTAGCCAGCAGATTTGGAATGAGTATCTCAAAATAATTTCCCTTCCTAACATTTGTACAGATTATTGTGGGCCCTCTAGGATTAAAACCTGTAAACACAAACTCCCTTTAATAATAATGTAGAAAATCCATTTCCTCTGGTATGTGACATACTCCCACAATGGTCTGCAGGGTTAGATAAAATTCTTGCAATTATCTATGAAAAACAGCTCAGTATATACATTTCAATTTCCCATTGGCTCTCTGATACACTTTAGTGGGACAGTTCCATGGTCATACTGAGGTTAGAACTAATGGTCATCTACTTCTAACACATAGGATCTGATCACTTGAGCTGAAGGACAATATCCATTGCCTAGGCCACTAAAAGGGTTTATATACAGCAACAAAGGAATGATAATCTCATAAACCTGAGCAGGGCCCACATTCCTCCATGTAGAAGGCAGTGATATAGCTAAAGGGTAGGTAAATTCAAAATGCAATTAATTTAAATTCTGAATTCTGTTGATCACAAATTGAATTATAAGATGAAAAGTATAATAATAAATACTACCTTATACATTTATAGAGAACTTTTAATTAAGAAGGAACCCAAGGCATCTTAAAAGATGTGCTGCACCCACCATTGAAATATAGCCACATCAGAGGTAGAATGTGATAGCCATTGAGAAGTAACAACAGAACACATCAGCTGTCAGGTGGGAGTTAAGACCAATTTCTCCAAAAAATTGGAATTGGGTCAGATGCTCAGGGTAAACACATCTGTTTCTGGAAAAAGCATCCTTGGATTTTCAGTGACTACAAATGTTCAGAGCCTCATTTTACAGACAATGCTGTCTACAGATCAGTGTCCTATAGCACCATGCTGGGCTTTTAGTTCAGTGCTGACTCAAAGAGTACCACCTAATGATTCATCAACACCACATTCCGTGGTATCCAGGTGTGTTCTTTGGAGGCCTCCCATCTTTGCTTTGCTAAGAGAGCCCAGGCTGAGGTAATATGGCTGCCATCATTATGAAATGACTACTGCATAGAATCTGTCTTTTAGAGACTCTTAAGCCAGAAATGATGATTGTGTAATGATAATTTTTTTACACAGCCTATTTCAGGCTAAAGTATGAGAACTCAATCGTAAAGCCTTGGGAACAATTGTGAAAAAATGAACGCTGCAGAATGCACCACAAGAGAGAAACAGATTGACCTATGGAGAATTGTATTTTAATAATATACGAATAAAATCAAAGTGCGAACAAGCATAGCTTTGCTTCATATGATAGTGATGACTGTATTAGAAATGCCTAGATAGCTAGCAAGCATTATTTATTGTGGTACCTATGTAATGACATTACCAATTAAGATAAATAGTTACATTTGAAAGGGCCTGATTCTGCTGCCTTCATGCATGCCGATTTAGTTCCTTACTCCATTAGAAGTTCCTCTGACCTCAGTAGGATTAATGACAGAATCACTTATCACTCAATGTGAGTAAAAGGGGCAGAATCAGTCCAAAAGCAAATAAATCTAAATAGTAAACAGATGTACAACACTGAATCAAGTGTATTGATTTTAGCTTCCTTAAACATACACACATTCAGCAGCTCTATTTCACTATCTTTCTTGGCTATAAAAAAGTCTTCTGCCTCACAATCCAGATGCATCTCACAATTTCTTGAAGCAGAATTAGCATGATGAGCAGCAATCCATCTCTTCTAGTTACAATACATCCTGTTAGTACTAGCCACTGATTGTATATAATGAAATACGGGGTTTCCCCTTATTTCATGAACAAAGTATGAATGAAAATCTATTCTAAGTTCAATTTTTTACAGTATTAATGAAAAAGTCAAGCTCAAAATATGGTGATAATTTCCCTCCTGTTTTTTGTCATCACTATCAACAGAGTGCATCCTTTCATTTGTTACTTTCCCCCGCTATATCTGTATAAAAGAGCAGGCCCTTGTTCATATTGAAATCAAGGATGCAGTCATTACTGTATATTGAAATTAAAATGCAATTTAAAAGACATTTTAACAACAGCGGAAATGTTCTAATAATGTCTTCAGGTTTTTTTCTTTATTAAGAGACAACATTCTATTTACAAGCCTCCTAACCAGAAGCTGTACTCAACTGCCATTATAAACAACTTCAGACACTCCCTGATTAGCTAGGCTCTGTGTGAATGGTTGCCACATCAGGCAAAACCTTTTGCTGTCTGCTATATTGTGCAATGGTTGGAATATTCCAACCACATAGCCCCATAAGGATGGGGATATACTACCGACCCCCTGACCAGGATGGTGACAGTGACTGTGAAACACTCAGGGAGATTAGAGAGGTTATAAAAATAAAAAACTCAATAGTAATGAGAGATTTCAACTATCCGCATATTGACTGCGTATATGTCACCACAGGATGGGATACAGATGATTTGCATGATGCAAAACTACTCAGTATAGTTAAGTCCAATGCAGACTGCAAAGAGTTATAAACGGATGTAAAAAAACTGGGTGACTGGGCAACAAAATGGCAGATGAAATTCAATGTTGATAAATGCAAAGTAATGCACATTAGAAAACATAAACTCAACTATACATATAAAATGATGGGGTCTAAATTAGCTCTTTCTACTCAAGAAAGAGATCTTGGCATCATTAGTTCTTTGAAAATATCCACTCAATCTGCAGCAGCAGTCAAAAAAATCAAACAGAATATTGGGAATCATTAGGAAAGGGATAGATAGTAAGACAGAAAATAGCATATTGCCTCTATATAAATCCATGGTATGCCCACATCTTGAATACTGTGTGCAGATCTGGTTGACCCATCTCAAAAAAGATATATTGGAATTGGAAAAGATTCAGAAAACAAAAATGATTAGGGGCATGGAACACCTTCCATATGAGGAGAGATTAATAAGACTGGGACTTTTCAGCTTGGAAAAGAGATGACTAAGGGGGGCTATGATAGAGATCTATAACATAATGACTGATGTGGAGAAAGTAAATAAGGGTTATTTACTCCTTCTCATAACACAAGAACTAGAGGTCACCAAATGAAATTAATAGGCAGCAGGTTTAAAACAAAACAAAAATAAGTATTTTTTCACACAATGCACAGACAACTTGTGGAACTCTTTGCCAGATGATGGCAAAGACTCTAACAGGGTTTAAAAAAGAACTAGATACGTTCATAGAGGTTAGGTCCATCACCGGCTATTAGCCAGGAGGGAAAGGGATGCAAAACCATGTTCTGCAATGTCCCTAGCCTCTGTTTGCCAGAAGCTGGGATTGGGCAACAGGGGATGGATCACTTGAGTGTTCTGTTCATTTCCTCTGAAGCACCTGGCATTGGCCACTATCAGAAGACAGGATATTGGGCTAGAAAGAGTCTGATCCAGTATGACCATTCTTATGTATCCCCAAAATTGAGGGTAAGTGGGTCCTTTCGGACAAGTTCCTTTGAGACTTCAGTGGGGTGTCCCAATGGAGTTCTGAGTGGCCACTCTCTCGGTATACCAGTTGTACTTTACGTGTGAGATTCTGGGTTTATTTTGCTGGAGCTTCGGAGATATGTAGAAGAAATGGGTTGTGCAGGAGATAATAGGCTTTATAACTTCTCACATTATTCCCGTTTTAGTGGCCATCATCTTGTTGGGTGACATCTGACATGATAAGAAGTTGATAATTTAGACTGACCGACTGTCATTCAATCAACAAACATCCAGGTTTCCCAGGGTTACAAGGATGGTTTGTGCCTTTCTCCTGCAGTATTTAACTTTAGTATTTAGATTCTTTACCTTGATTTCAGATGAAGAGGTTCTGACAGATAGTGCCAGAGGCAGACAGTGAGCTCATGCCAATTGTGGAGTTCCTGTGGAGCCTTTGTGTGTAACAGTTTTAGGGCTTGTATGGCAGTCCATAGCCAGAGCATCATAGGTGGCTACCAGGGCGGTTTTAATAATTTTATCTGCTTTAGAAGACTGCACAATAATGTTTGGTGTATGCCCCAGGAATATACTGAAGGAGTCTTTGCCCACTCTATTAGATGGCAGTTGGCTTGCTCCAGTGATTTCTCACTTAGCAAAAATATCATTTTGTGTGTGGGGGAGACCCACTAACCTGCGTTCCACAAATGAGGGAAGGCTGGACCAAGTCTCAAGCACACAATCAAGATGAATCTCATTACCTTACCCCTTGTAAGGCCTGCTCAGGTGTTTCTCCACAGCTTTCTTCAGAGCTCTCAGGGTCAGTGAACTGACAGGAGGGCAAAGTGCAGGGTCATGGTAGGTATGCTTTATACTAGCAACTTCACTTTATCCCACCTACCATCACTTGGGACTGACAGTTGTAGATCTTCAGGAGACCATCTCTCCAAGCTTTAGTTCATGTTTTTAATTATGCAGGGTAATACTTCCAATGGGTCACCTCCTACTACACAATAGCTTATTATTTCTCCATGTCTTATGCAACATTTCTATTGTTATCAGTAAAAGAGGAAGAGTAGAATATGACCCCCCCCGACTATAATTAAAATGACTTTGTCCCTTTTCACAGAAGTGAGTTTGACACCTTAATGTACAATCAGAATTTCTGGGTTCCTTCCCAGCTTTGTCCCTGACTGCGTGTGTGACCTTGGACAAGTTACAAAAGGAACTCTTTGTTTTATATGCTTCTGGTTTGGTTTCCTAACTTAAGATGCCTAGATTTGATTTTCAAAGTTACTGAATACCTGCAGCACACATGGAATTCAACTGGAATCTTAAGTATGTAGCATCTCTGATAATCAGAACCTAGATCTCTAGATTTGGGCACCAAAAAATGAAAGCACTGAAGGTAGAGACCACTTCTGAGAATTTGGCCCTTAACATCTCCGTTAAAGTTCTCAGTTAATTCATCCATACATAGATAAATAAATAACAATTCCTCAAGGAGGTAATCTGAGGTGGAAGTAATGAGAATTGACCAAATAATTTGCAATTAATAATTTATTTGATATTTAGGAAAACTTCAATTCCCTTGAGTTTATTAGTTGTTTGGAAGTATTTAAAAATATGTTTCATTGACTGTGCACAGATTTTTGGAAGTACCAATTTTCATACTCACTACTCAGATATGGAACAAGTATTGGGTAGCTGTGTTTGCTCAGGTAAATCACTGGCTGTTGTGTTTATTCCCTGTTTGGATAACTGTAAGCATGTCCAGTGAAAATTCTTTCATCTTTCTCCAGCATTCATGCTAGTAAAATTTAAATCACATGAACGTTTTCAGAAAAGCTAAGGCAAAGGAGACCTTACAGTTAAAACAAATACATTTAAAAATTCAAACAAAAATTCAATGAAAAATCGTCACAATAAACCTATAAGATTATTATAAAGAGATTTAAAAAAGAATATTTTTGCACTCCCTCTGAATTTTAGAGCACTTTGTGTATACTCAGTTTACTGATTTGTTTATAGTGCACCTCATTCCCCACACTTCGAAAACGGGGTTTACTAATTACAAGTAGCAAAAGAGCTGAAACTGAAAATGGAAGCATGATTGGGCACAGAAATAAAGTGAAGGAGGAAGGAGTATAGGTTTGAGCAGTTTGTTCTTGAGCCAACAAAAGACCTTTCTAAACAATTTCCGGGGAACAGATACAACTTTAATTTTTTTAAGTAACTTTTTTAAAAAGAAAAAACAGGACTTACTATTGAAAGGGTGCTTTATCAGAAAACTGATTTTTAAACATTAGTCCATAAAAATCTCCCAATGACCCTTTCATATTTGTAAAGCACTTGTACATCCTCAGACAGATGTTGCTTTTAATGATGAACATAGTCCAATTTGACAAGGATACAAAGTTAAGTGTGAGACAGAGTCAGACTAAAGATTCTTTTCTGATTTGAAAAGCTTGTGTTTTGTTACTAATACAGTATCAGAACGACAGAGACCTATTTGACAAAAAAGCACCTTCTAATTTAAAACCTGTAGCTTTTAAGCTCCATAGCAGCCACTATTTATGTGGTTGACTCACTCTTCACAAAATGTACCCCCTTAAGCTCAGGGTATAAAGCCAAAAAATAAAATCCACATTATTGAGCATGACTGAACAAACTACTGTACTGTATGTGTTTGATAAGAGACAGAAAAGGAAAAAGAGATAACCTAAGGCATAGAACAAGACTTTATATATTTCATTTAGAACACTGGAGAAACTGTTATTGACTTCATTGGGAATAACTCCCAGTGGTAAGCATTGCATCTGGTAGTAGGTATTTGCTGCTAAGTGCCAAATTCTGCTTTATGATATTGATGTAGCACACAAGTTCATGTCACTGAGAGTGATGCCTGTGTATCAAAATAAAATTCGGCCTTTTTTTTTTTGTTCAGTGACCTTATATAAAAGGTGCGTTTTCCAGCTTGGCAAGAGTGAATTAAACTGGGCAACATTATGGGCGTTTTTGATATCTGCTAAACGAAGTGAGCTTCCAACTCACCACATTTACTCAAGCTCATTCAGCTCTAGTAAAAATTAAAATGTTCCAGTTAATTGAACAAGATAATTTAAGTCTCAAATTTTTCCTGCTTCAAATCTCAACATTTTTCACTATCTGAAAGTAGAGAATATGTACTGCCGTGTAACTCTTTAGAATGCCCAGAATACTTAATAGCTACGGGCCAAACTTATGCCCTCATTCTACACAGAGATGTGCCAGTGTGGATTCCCACTGAAATAAATGAGAAGTCATATGGAAAGTGGATCTCTTGAAAATTATAAAGGAAAGTACAAAAAAAATTAAAATAAAAGTCTGCAGAACCTTTATGAAGGAATTGGACTGAATGAGGTAGTAGTCCTGATACAAAATACAAAAAAGTCACATTGCGTACTTTGATATATGGAGAAAGTTTGGAAGTGCTCAGCTGAGAATCAAAATAATCTTAATGTCAATATATGGAGCATTTACTTTGCTGTTCCTTCCTGAAAACTGAAAGATACTATTCAGGTTTGAATATCTGCCCTGGGTCCTCTTTATTTCTCAGGGTCTGATTCTGGAATCCTTACATAAATTCAAAGAAACAATCAACAATAATAAGTAGCAGCAGTGGTCCTTACTTATGGGAATAGATCCATTGAAGCCAACACCAAACTTAATAAATCAAGATGAAGATTTAAGGTTAGCCTTATCTGAAACACACATGTTTACTCACCAGAACCTGTAATGTCACGTGCCCGTGATCTGATATGATTTTACATAAGTGGCTTGATATCTATTCAAGAGGCCACTTTTTTATGGTCTGAAATTGCCAAAGTCTTGATCAGCAGGGACACTCAGTTTAAAAGGGAGAAGATGGAACATACTCCATCTACAAGGTCCAAAGAAGGTAAAATCTGTTCATCTTTAGGGTGCATGGCAAATTCTCCCAGGCTTTTGGGGAGAGAGGAGCAAGACAAGGTTAGTAAAAGGATGTGGATTATTTTTGTTCATCTTCTTGGTTGGTTGGTTTTATTTCATTGGGGTGAGATTGCAGGATTTATCATTTACTAAAGATTATCTTTTAAGTACATGGCAAAGACATCAACAGCCAGGGATAGACACCATTTTATCACACTGCACAAATCATATTAAAAAAAGTTATTAATATAACAGTTTGTCCTTATATAGGTTCACTGAAGAATTACAAAGCACTTTCCTAGCATTTATTCTGGCCTCCCTTGCAAGGAGCCGAGCAGGGACAGTACAAGCAGCCCTTTCCCACAGTTTTAGACCTATGAAGGGAACAGCATCATGCCACATAGTATCTCAAAATAACGAAAAGAACGTGTCTCTTGTGTCTGCCATATCCCCGTCTCCTTCTGCAACAAAGGTTGCAGAGGTCCAAGGAATGGTGAAAGCACAAGCAGCACCCAAGTATATGACACAGCTGCTGCTGCTCCTGTGTACATACTCCCACTGCTCCTGGAAATATTCTGTAAACCTGTGTATTCTGCAGACAGATTGCCTGAAGGCACTGATGTCAATGTGGTGTTCCTCTGCAGTCCCCTAATTGATTGTGGATGATGCAGCCACAGGCTGACCATAATTAAGTTTCATACTATCCTGTGAGATAGAAAAGTATTATACCCATTTTACAGATAAGTGAACTGTATGAAACACAGAGCTAGTACATACAACAATATGATGCTGGAGACAGGAATAAACTCAGACTACACATAGCTTTTGTTGTAAAATCAAAAACAATGCGAAAAACTTGCCTAGTTTTGTTACAAACTCAAACCTCAGCTCAGGTTTGTCAAACAGTTCACAAACCTGTTGCATGAACCTGGGGCAATTTAGGGTTTCAGAACAAAAGCAGGTGAAATTCAGTGGCTCTGACAGTCTCAGTTTGAGATTTTATTCAAATCAGAAGTTCAAAGCATAACACAAACCACCAACTTTGAAAAGGGACCTGCAGAGATATTGAAGACAGCTCAATGAGGTTCCCTGCTCAATGTTCAACAGTATCAAGAAAGCTAACAAGATATGAGGTTGCACAAGAAATGGGATGGAGAATAGTATGGATAATTTTAAAATGCCCTTATTTAATTCAGTGGTGTTGTCTCAGCTGGAATACTGTGATAGCTCAGTGGTCTGAGCATGGGCCTGCTAAATCCAGGGTTGTGAGTTTGTCCCTTAAGGGGGCCACTTAGGGAACTGGGGGCAAAATCAGTACTTGGTCCTGCTAGTGAAGGCAGGGGGCTGGACCTGATGACCTTTCTGGGTCCCTTCCAGCTTTATGAGATAGGTATATCTCCATACAGTACTGGTCACCATCTCAAGAAGGATGTTGCAGAATTAGAGGGAAGTTCAAAAAAGGTGACAAAAATGATCAAAGGTCTAGAAAAACTTTCCTATGAAGATAGATTACAAAGACTGGGATTATTTAACTTGGAAAGGAGATGAAGAAGCGAGGATATGATGATAAAAGTGTATAAAATACTGAATGGGCTAGAGAAGGTTCCAAACTTCTGTTCTCTCTGTCTTACAGTATGGGAACAAGGGCAATTTACTAACACCAAAGGGTGGCATGTTCAAAACGAGACGCGGAAACACACAATTTCACACAATAGGTAATTAAACTGTAGAATCCAGTTGGTCGAAAAGCTTTCAGCTGAATCATTTTCCATCAAAAAATGCAGTTTAGTCAAAATAAAAACATTTCATAGCAACATGTTGATTTCAATTAAGTTTTTGACTATCATGTTGATTCATTTTGTTTCAAATGTTATAGTCTATTAAGATATTAATTGTATTATTTACATATTAAATATAACATATGTAATATAATATAAAGGAAAACATGCTTTGATGGTCCTAAATTGACATTTTTCAGAATTTTTATTTTGAAGGAAATTTTGGCTTTTAATTGTGCTTCAGAACATCTCTACTGTGGAACTCATTGCCACAAGACATTGTTGAGGCCAAGTACTTAACAAAAGTCATAAAGGGACTGGATATTTATATGAATATTAGGAATATCCATACTAATCATAAGTAATGATAACAAACATTTTGGAAAGGATATGAAGCCTCATGTTTCAGTGCTTCAACTATGCTCCAACTGTTATGGGGGGCAGGTGATCCCTCATCTGCTGACTACAGGGTTCTTAGACCTTCCATTGAATCAGATAGTACTGGCCACTGTCAGAGAGAAGATACTGGACTGGATGGCATGCTGGATCAGATCCAAAGTCCAATTCCTATTATATGTTTTCAGTATGAATGTGGATACTGAATACTTCTGAAGATCAGATTTGCAAACAACTCAAATTTGGTTCAGTTCTAAAGGAATCAAAGATATCTGGACTTTGAGATCCCTGTTCTATACACTGTATTAGACTAAAAGGAAGATAATTTCTTGTGAATGGATGAAAGAACCAATATCAAAAGAGTTTGGTAAAACACTGGCTTTTTATAGACAAGAATCACTTTTCTTACCAAATTTGAGACAGAGAAACTAGAGCTGGAAGGGTAGCTAGCAAGACAACATAAATTTTCAGTTCTTTTCAAAAGTTGAAAAATCTGTTATTCAGACACCTTATGGAAAAGGCACACACTTGCATGGAGTTCATAGACTAACATTACTCATACCTCTTTCAGATGATGAAAAATGCAGAGTAGGCTGATAACACAACTCGGGTTTCTGCTAGATATTGCAGCATGAACAGGTTGCCTTTCAAACAGGACCTAAAGTTAATTAGGTCCATGTAACTGTTCAAAATTCATTAGAATGACTTTAGTTAAGCTTTGCTTCCATGCATGCTATGGTATATGATAAGATAGCCTAGAGCAACAGCAGCAGTCTGGGGGCACTTTCTAAAATGTTTCCAGTACTTGAAAGCAGTTGGATTTGTTAAAATTTCTAAAAGGATTATATCAGGACAAACAGGTTTTTTTCTTTTTTCACTTTCTCCAAGCCAGTACAATAATATTATATAGAGCTTTTCATCTTCAAAGATCTTTATAAACCTTAGCAATTCACAATAACTTAATAGGTGTAAAACTATAATAAAACACACTTTTGTTTTCTTGCTAGATTTTTCTCCGTTAGTTGTTGGAACTAACTGTAAACGGCAATAACTTTTTTAACTCGAATTGTTCTGCAATTTGAATGTTAAACTTATTGCAAAGAGCGTATGGACAGATCTCACATACAGTCACAACTGGAATAAATGAACATCGTCAGACTCTGCTAACCCAGTGAAAGACCCATAGCTATAGTCTTCTCTTTAGTGTATATAGCTAGTTGATTGCTGTTGTCATTATTTAAATCATAAGTAGGAATAATATCAGAAACAACAATACAAAATGTTTCACTTAACCAAACTTAACCACATCTAATGTCTGTAGCAGATAAAAAACACGAAGAAGCCATTTTCATCATTCTCCTTCTATTCATTTTTTAACAGCTGCTGTAAAAGAATCTTTCAAGTTTCTCAGGTACACCTAGGTAATTTCACCACTTAACATTAAAGGTTCAATACTGCCAACTGGCTAGAGCCCTCTGCTCCCACTGACTTCCAGGGGAGTTTAAAACACTCACTAACTGGCAGGATTACGTCCTTGAGATTCCATTCAAACAGTATATTACACAACTAGTCCCACTGACATAAGGGACTTCTCAATGTAAGAAAGGGTATCTGAATCCTGCCCTTAATGAAGAAGTTCTGTGCTCCTGAAGAGTCCCAGGCACCTCTGCCTATTTATTCCCAACAGCATGTGGGAAGCTCAAAGATTGATAGCCCGATCCTGCAGACCTTACCAATGCAAAATTCCTGTTGAAAGTTTTACTTTAATAAAGTTTGCAGGATCTGGCTCTACAGAGAGCTTTCTGCTCTGAAACTATTCCAAGTGTCCCAGTTTGAACACTCTAATACTACTCAGCTAGAACTTGTTTGAAGCTAGAGAAGGTGGCCAGGTTTTAGATGGCATTAAAACCATTTCCTAACTGAGGCCTAATCCTGCAAGTCTTTCTCACACTGACTAGTACTTAGTATTTCCAATAAAGTCAATGGGATTACTTGCACAAGTAGTTAGGCCTTCAATAGTATTGCTGCTGCAAGGCCAAAGGAAGAGGTCTCTCAAATGCCATTTGTTTTTTTTAATTTAAAAATTATGAAACAATTTACACTTTACAATAATAGGAAAATGATTCAATATCAGAATACCAGAAATCATATATGTTAGTTTACATCACAGTCAGAAGCAGTTTTTAAAAGATAGAAGATACTGTATAGCAGTGGAAATTAATCTTAATGCAAAACCACCAAACAAATCAGGGTTGTTGTTAACAATACCACTTAGCCCTTATAGAACACTTCACATGTTCAAAGTGGCCTGTGACCATTAATGCATACAATACCTCCGTGAGGCAGGTAATCTTTATTATTCCCATTTTACAGATGAGAACCTGAGGAACAGAGGTATAGTAACTTTCTCAAGGCAGACAGTAAATCAGAGTCCAAGCAGGAAAGGAAACTCAGCGTTCCTGGCTTGCGCTATACCTTTTAACTTTGTAAACACCCTGGAATCTTTGGTATGGCTGAATGAATAGCAGACCACATACCTACAATAATAAAGAACAGGAGAGCAGCAGGTCATAAACTAAAAAAGTCTGCAAAGAAAAAGCCACATACTTCCTTCTCACAAGCCTGCTGCATGTTTGTCTGACAATTGATTCCAATATGGAATACTAAGGAACAGATTCTGACCTCCTGGTCTAATTTTTTTTGTGCCAATCGGGCAGCACAGAGGCCAGAAAACCACCTTAATTGTCTGCATGGGAATTCCTCCTTTGTAAGGGGAATCCCTGGGTGGCATAGGGACTCTAAACCACCCCTGTAATCTCTATGGTTCAAGGGCATGGGAAGAGACAAGAGGACATGGCTAGAGCCATAGCAGCAATTTGGCTATCCTGATTCCCTTGGGCTACATTAATGTGCACCAGAAATTAGATCAGTCCCAAACTGGTCTGAGAAACCAGGTCTCACAAAAGATGGCTCCGAAGGCCCCACACCCCCTTGAGCAGATGTAGCTTAGGATCTGTATTTAAATGTTAAGTTATCAGGCAGGGAAATTCTTAGTACAGGAACTGAAAGTAGAAGCATGTTATGTTTAGTTTTAATACTTACACGTGTTTAATTTTTTACAGTCACATTTCCAGAAGAAAATGAGACAACATTACTTCCAGCACTTAAAGAGGATTTTAGACCTTGTTCTGGAGTGATTTCACTTCCACCTCCACAAAATTGCTTAATTTTGTGCTATACAAAAGATTTGAAGTTTATACAGTATATAGAGCACATGCTATAATTCACTTGGCAACACAAACCAGCTTTAATCCAGATGAAGAATCAAATTATCAGGTTGATTTGAATTAGCCCCTATAATTGGCTAAAAAGCAGAGTTTCTTCAGATCTTTCATTTGTAGACTACTTGATAAGAGAAAGAGTCCTTTCCCGTGGGCCACCTCTTCTCTCCCAGTTCCACACTAAATGATTTTCAAAATATTTCACTCTACAGACCACCAGGAAAGGCTACTTGAACAACATAGTTAAAATCACTTCACTAAGGAGCAGATTTTGTAGTGATAGTCAAGCAGATCTCCCAATGGAGTCAGTACTGCAGGATTTAGTCTTAAACACCAACAAACAGATATACACCCAAGACAGATATTCAATCTCCTTCCATATTACAAACAAACATTCTCTAGAGACCATATTGTAAAATATCACTTAGCTCTGCCAACCATTGTTTAGTTCTGTTTCAAACGCTGCTTTTGGTACCAAAACTGTGCAAGCTCACGGAACGAGACTAAAACATATTAAATTGTCTAAGACCTAGATATTCTACTGTATTTTTCAGTTTTTAAAAAGCCTCCAAGCTTTCACAAGCATTATTCCTTTATATTCCTAATGGCGCACAAAAATATTAAAAGTGCACAAATAGGTAGTGCAAATAAGGATAATCACATGTATATTTTAGTACTTATTCTACAACCAACCTTTGTGTTGAGAGGAACATGGCTAGTCTGTTATTAAATTAGTATCTAGGCTTGAAGATCACCCTTTGCTTTTCTTCAATTTGATAAAAGAAAAGCCTTTTTTCTGGATTAACACAAATATAAAATGGAAAGACTGTGGAACATAAAGGCCATGGGTTGCATTTTGCACTGGATAGGTTCTGGTTGAATGAGATCTGGGATGTGTGCCAAATTAATAGAAAAAAAATCCTATTCTTCCTCTACAATAGCCACAATGTTCATTATTAAGGAAAGCATATGAACCACAGGATTTGATTTTAACAACACCAATGTCTTCATTAATCTGTACTTTCCATTTAGCCTCATTATTGAGTAAATGCTGAGTTAATGCAACACCTATTATTGTTGGATTTTCCCTGGAAAAAAACCCTCTTTTCTCTCTTCTTTTATCATTCATTCAAGGACTATCAGGTGTGTGTGTCATGTTTTTAAACAGGCCGACGGCTGTCAATGGCTGTTTTCTTACCTCAGGTCTAGGAGGCTACTTTAGTAATGTGCTGTCTACAAAGGATATGGAACTCTTCCCCCCACCACCAATAAAATAGCTGTTAGTTCAAAACCATATTTATTTTGGTGTTGTTTTAAACGCTGTCATGTCAAGAGACCTCTCACTATCACCTGCAACCGAGCTGATCTTTCCTAGATGTTCCAGGGGCCTCCTTCTAAATCAAGAGCACTGATAGCCAACACTGCTTTGTATCTGCCGAACAAATAGTGGCCTTTTGTCCAGCACAAGTTCCTAAACAAACTTAATCTCTCTAACACTGTGACAGATGACATTTAGATGTCCTTGTTACTCTTAAAATGAGTTTTATTGACAATCAGAGAACAAAAAGAAGGCCCAGATAAAGCCCAATGTTTTATAGGCCTGCTAACAACATCTTAGTTCTTAGTGCAGAGGGTGTAGAGAAAGCCTGAAGTTGCCCCCATTTTCCCCTGCTTTGCTATATCACCATGACAACAGATATAGAAATCACTTAGTGACTCCTAGAAAGAAAACACAGTGACACAGTACCCCTTGTATGGCGAATCAAACTAAAGCCTTCATTCAAATGGCTATTCAGCTTGGGCATTCATGTAGAGGATGGGGTGGATTTTACACAGGTAACAACAACAGAAAGGCCAGCAAGCACTCCAGCCACAGCATATGGTAAAGTCTCTGTTTAATTAATGCATTCTCAATAGAATTTATCCATTTTAAATTTGTTTTCTTTTACTTGAAACATCATTAATGTAAAGGGCAACATTAATCAACATCTTGAAACTTAAAAGGGCATTAAAGAGTGATCTTTTTCCCCCCTATGCAAAAGAATCTTTTCAAGTAGTTTTGCTAACTCCCTCTGATTCAAGGCATATACTAAGAGTTCTTCATCATAAGGCAAATCTAGAGAGGCCTCTACTGGCCAGTCTCACTATGTGCAATTTTTTATTTATAAGTGACTTGGAACAGCAAGTAGTAAAATGACTAAGTTTTTTTCTTAAAGTTGCATGCAGAACGGATTACTAATAAATATATTGTGTAAAATACAGAATAATTGTGATTTTTTTCCTTAAGCCATCACACGCAGTATAAATTTGCTTTTTTAAAAAAAGTAAGGAGACTATAAAGGTTTATCCCAGCTGTGATGTATGTGCCTCTATGACATTTTAAGATACTTTAAGATTATATGACTAAAATGAATGAGTAATCATTTTGCTTTGTGCACAGGACCCCCATGTAACTTTGGGATTTAAAACCATTCAAATATGGAATTTTTGTATGCATATGGCATTTCATATGTGTATTTCTCCTAGCTTAAGCAAAACATACATCAAAGCTCAAACAACTTATATTGAGAGCACTAGAAAAATAAGTTATTGAAAACCTGGAGAATCAGGGTTCTATGGTGACAACTCACAGATGGAGAACTTCAAAATCTTCCATTTGGGTTCCTGTAAATAGCATTTAACATTATGAATAACTATGTATTTTGTGCTAATAAAAGTATCACCAGTTATAGCTCAAAATAAGATTGCATTTCCATCTTTAAAAACAAAATTTGAAGATTGAGACATTTTGTTCATGAAAAATTAAGATATTTAGAATTAAATGCATAGACTTCTTGTTTTTTTAAATGTAGTGCAAACCATATGCCAGGGTAGAAGTACCCAGGAACTGAATCTTACTCATGGGCATCAAAACAACCCACTAGCCACAGAAGGTGTAACTCACTGGAGATTATCCATTTTCATAAGTGTTGAAACTTCCTATCTAAGTTAAACAGACCCATCTTTAATCTATCAGAAAAAGGCATAACAAGATCTGAATGGTTGAAAGCTGATGGTAGACAAATTAAGACCAGAAATAAGAGGCACATTTTTGACAGTGATCATAATGAACCATTGGGATGGGAAGAGACTTGCCTTGGGATGGGAAAAGACTCTATCACTAGAAGTCTTTAAATCAGGACTGGATATCTTTCTAAAGGATACACTATAGCCCAAACAGAAGTTATGGGCTTAATCAGAAATCACAGAGTAAATTTCTTTGACCTGTACTATGCAGGAGATCAGATTAGATTATTATAATGGTCCCTTCTGGCCCTAAAGTCTATTAATACGTTCTAGTTTTCAAAAAGGTGCCCAACACCTACAGCACATGGTACACAGTGCTATTTCAGATTATAAACAATTACAAAAACTTCTGAAAACTTGTAAGCTATAATACATTTTTTAAAAATAATATCGAATAATGAAAATAAGATTACTCCCATAAAGATAATATGTGTTCAACAAACTTCCACAGCTGTCATGAAAATTTATCAGCCCTGACCCAAAATCTACTTTCCTGTCCTTTACCTGAGTGACAAATTACAACAAAAAATATATATGTTTCACTCTCCTATTTAAAAAAAATTGCATGCACTGGATAAATGAGAGAGCAGAATTTTAACAAGACTGGACCAGCATGTATTTTCTTCATGACATCATATATGAACCTATTTTCCACATATCTTTACATAATCAGAAACTAATTTTAATCTAAGATTACCTTAATGATACCTCTTTCAAGGGAAAGATGGGGTGAGGAAAGAGGTGTCATATAGGCATCTAGTTAATTTAATGTACACTGTCAAGCATCTTAAAAAAAAAATATACTGAAGGCCTGAGGTTGCCACCGTGCAGTCCCAGCAGTGACACCTACTGGGACAAACAGGGCCTGAAACAGCTATAAATTCCCCTTGCTTTGAAAGTACAATGTAAGCTTTACTCTATAACTATAAAGTACCACAAGTTACAGTATTACAGTTTATTTAGAGACAAAACTGCCTCTTTCATTATTGAAGCAATAAGGGAGCGGGAAAAAAACCCTGTTAAATCTCATCAGTTTAATTAAAACAACAAGGATCCCGGTGGCACCTTAAAGACTAACAGATTTATTTGGGCATAAGCTTTCATGAGTAAAACCCACTTCTTCCCGAAAGCTTATGCCCAAATAAATCTGTTAGTCTTTAAGGTGCCACTGGACTCCTCATTGTTTTTGTGGATACAGACTAACACGGCTACCCCTCTGATACTCAGTTTAATTAGGAAAGTGAAGCAGCCAGTAGCCATGTGAATAGACAATATAATATGAAACTGTCATCTACCAGATGTCACACAAAAAATATTACAGATTTTGTAAGTCATTCCAAAAATGGTACCTTCAGCAGTTTGCTAAACAGCTACATATACTGAATATGCAAAATATTATATGTTACCAAAAAAAAGTCTTAGGTGGTTTCCAATTAATCTAAATGTTTTATGTACATATTGACATATGATCAGAAGCTAAAATATTCCTATAATTATTACATCGGCAGCACTACAAATGTCTATGCCACTTTATTGAACAAATAAAATACATGACCTATTCCCTGAAGAGTTCACACTCTAAGATCCAATCCTGCAAACCATTGACCACATGAGTAGCCCTTATTCATGCAAACAGCTTTATTGGAATTAGTGGAAGTATTTGGATGAGTGAGGACCATTCATAAGAGTAAGATTTCACAGCCGTAAATTTATTGAGTGAAAACTGACAAAACTGGGTTGCAGGGAAGGGTAACGTAAATAAGGTAACATAGTTGTGTATGTTTGGAATGGTCACCTATTGACGGCTCTGGAGATTGTTTCCTTCTTAAAAATGTGTTTGCATCATTACATGACTAATTCTTTTAGTCAAGGTCTTTGTCTTCCTCTGGACCCTTGTGGCACCAGACGTTCTGAAAAAGGTCAGTAAAAATATTACATATCAATCCAGATGGCCAGCAACCCATGCAGGCCTTTAATGCCAGCCTAACAATAAATAATAATAAAAGAGTTTTAAGAATATTGATTGAGTGCATTTCACAGAGGAATCTCTGGAATGTAGTAATTTCCTGGCAGAGACAGAATGACATAGTGAAGGTGCAAGGAGAACATTTAAATTGGTTGATTTTTTTAAAGTTGTTTTGTTTTGGGGGGTTATTTGTGTTTGTTTTTTACATTGACTCCACTACATCTATTTTTAAAAGTTACTAGATTGTTAGCCATCAGTCAATACATTTTTAATGTTAAATAAACTTCCATGAAATAATTCTGTGTGCTACAGTAATTAGAAAGTGAACTAATAATTACAATCTAACAAGTGCTCTTGTGCATTTTTGGTATCAAACAGGCTGGAAACCTCATGGAGGATTCCACAAGGGACTGCCATACAAATGACCTGGAGACCTGTTTTCATGGATGAAATTAGGATAGCATCGCCTGCATTCCATCACGATCCTCTGACAGGTATGCAATTTACATATTATAATGAAAATCCAGAATTAATAATCTGGAAGCTACGCGGCCACAAAGAGAAATTTAATCACTATTTAAAACATGTTTTTTTTTCAACACAGCTGTAAGTGAAGTAGAATGCACTGTGCTGAAGAGGGAGACCAGCACAGAAAATGTTTATATATAAAACTATTTCCTAATTTATTTATTTTTAAAAAAGCTCAAGAGTCTTAACTACAAACAACTTTTACACTTGTAAGGAAAAAATTCTCTCTCTGGTCCCAGAAAATATTAAATATGCAACGGAAATATAGAATATGGGCTATATAGGACATACATACTGTGGAAAGAATAACATTTAAAATACTTTTCCATGATCATGCTCTGGAAAGATGATATGCAGAACTGTTTACAAATAAGTTACTTTTAAATATAAATTGGATATGAAACATGATCCCATCTACAAGCATACTGGGAATGAATCCACAATTAATGTCCAAAGTATAGAACTCTTACTTCATTAATTACATATTGATATATGAGATACCACATGTTTGCTCTATGGTATCCTCATATCATAATAGTAATATGTTAAATGAGAAGGACAAAGTAAGTTAATGGAAACATAATATAGTAACAGAAAATAAATGACAGTAAAATAATGGGTACAAACTAGAAGCAAAATTCTTTAGATTGTACCCTCATGGTTAATTTGTGCCAAAAATTAAACCTGTGTGGAGAAAGAAGCAAAATTAGGTAACTGCAAAATGGATTACGTTTTCCTGAATACTTGCACTAGTAATGCAGTTAATATCTACAACAGCAAGAAAGACTGATTCTGTTTTTTTCCCTCAGAAAAGTCCATCTACCCTTTTCAGGAGGGATTTGCACAGTATAAAGCTCCAAAGAGCCCAAGAGCTGACAGAGGAAAATGGCATCCAGCAGCACAGGGCAGCCTCGGCAGCCCATCAAGAGCAATACCACATAAGAGAGCCAGAGGCAGATCCAGAGCTGCCAAAACAACTGCCTACAAAAGCTGCCAAGGAGACAGAAGCTGCTTGTGGGAAAATATCACTTAGTCTTAGCATCTGGGTCCTATGATTATTATCCAAAGAGAGACAGAGTGGTAAGCTATGGTGAGATAAACAGCACCTCATTCCTCGTTTACCACACACACACAAATCTCTTTTCCCCCCCACCCTATATAATTTATTTCAATTTTGGCTGTGTTTTTAATCCATTTCTGCAGACAGCTTTGGTAAAGGGACACTTGCCCACACTCAGTGTATGAGACATAGTAGGGCTATTTGTTACTGTTGTTGTCATGTTTGTCCTGAAATGTAAGCATGTTTACAGTAGAAATGAAGTCCCAGCTCTCTTGCAGGTAATCCCAGGGAGTCTAAAAGGCTCAAGGGAATCCCTAACAGGGATGCTTTAAGATAAACTGCTCCTGTCCAAATACATTAAAACAGGGTCAAATGTTTAATCTGATTTTTCCTCATCTTCGGGAAGAGAACAGACCCCAAATCCCTAAAAGTTCTAGGATCAATCCTCTCCTCTATCTCACTTTTTTTTTTCCTGAAAGGGAGAGAGAACGTAGAAAAAGAAGGGTGCTCTACCCACTTGTCTTTTACAGCATGTGAAAAAGAGAAATAGTGGTTTTTCTGGCTAGTAAATAAGGCAAAGTATTTGCTCTCTAAGGTGACACATGCAACAACAACAACAAGCAAAAAACAACTTAAGGTAATATAAAGGCCTGAGAGATGTTGTGGTTAGTTAATAGGCCCTAACTTCTCAGAGTTATATCCACAGTTATCCAGACAATTTTGCAATCACAAGCTTTTAGATATTGTACATATGTTTCCATATTCAAGCTACTTCTTCACTCTGTGGAAGAAAATGATTTCTGTTTTAAAATATATGGTATTATCTTCTCGCAGTAAATTCATGTTTTTTTCTGCAGAACTTTATGAGTAGAGCTTCAGTATAATCTGTGTTGTTGTCAGAACTGTAATGAATACATTGCAAACTATTGAAACAAATCAGGACTGTCACTCTACTTCATTACAAGGAGAGTTCACTTATATGTGTGATCCCCATAAAGGGGTTTGCTACATATCTGTAGAGTGTGGAGTCAAAATTCCAAATAGCATGATATGTAAAATGCAATCTATTGGTATGTTTTGAAAAAACTCAGTTTTGCTGAACTGCATCTGAAATGATTAATGAATATAAATATTTATTTTAATATATATTTTGAAGTTGGGCAAATCTGTGAGGGTATGCATACAGATTCAAATTTAGTGTTTTCAAGTAAAAGTATAGAGTATTTTTACTGAATGGTAAGTATTCCAAGTGAGAAATAAGGGTCTTACAGTAATCTAAGAAAACCCCACAGGAATATCTGTGATCCACACATACATTTAAGAGTATAACTGGAAGAAAATATTCAAGGGAGACTAACCAATAACATAAGAGGAAGTACAGCCTGGAGTTACTCTATAATAACCCAAGAATCATGGATTCAATGCCACAATCTGTTTTCTGTTTTTTTGTTTTTTTTTTAATTCTCACCAAAAGAAGATACTTTGATTCTAATGATGGACTCTTTTGATTGATGGACCATTTGATAGAATGTTTCTGAGAGATTATTATTTCTGTTCCCGTGTAAACAAGTACATTCCAAAACCCATTTAAATTTATAGTATTATTTATACCATTATTAAGCAAAATGGCAAAAATATTATTAAATTGTTCCATTGCTTCCCTTTTTATTATATAAGATCAAAATTCAATATGAACATGTCTAAATGCAAAGCGAGGCTCAGTTCTTAGAGAAAGCTAGTGTATATATGACTTGCATTAGTCAGCCTTACCCTGGAAGACAAAAAGAGAAGTAAATGTGAAAATATGTTGTTTTAAACAAAGAAAGGTTTTAAAAAAATCATCTGCGGGTACTGCTTGTGCTTTGTAACTGTAGCTTTAAGATTTTTAAATGATGAGTATGAAAGATTGAATTTGATATTTCTGAGCATGTTCATTTTGAAAGAAAACTTATCAGAGGCAACATAGTGTATATATCAGATGGTGCTGTGGGTTACTGTGTTCTCCATTTAAAAGAAAAGTAAATAGTCACATAAAATGTGTTCAAAAGGCTAGAGTTCAAGTCAGACCTGTTCCTCTTGTATGCTTTAATAAGCATTATTTTTTAAAGCCACAGTGTAGTTTAAAAAAAGCCACAGGATTTTTTATTTTTTATATAAAGATTCCATATACCAGCAGGTTTGACTTCCTTTTTTTGCAGTGGGGAGTGGTCCATATTTGGTATATTACTTTATTCCAACGATTTTGCCTCCTTTAGGTTTTGCTGGCATGCAGATCTTGCCTGCACTCTACAATTTGATATTTCATTCCATTTTAGTTACAACAAACCCTGTATACAAGCTGCATCGTGATATTATTTGCCCTTGATTTTCTGAAAGTCTTGCACAATTTCTTTAATGCCAGAATATACATTTTCAATAAGGAATTGTTTAATAAGACAAAGTTTGAGCACTCAGGCCCAAATGATCCAAATACAACATGTCATTTAAATGGTTGGTTTAATTAGCAATAAGAGGTATTTTAGTTTACCATTTTATAAGTAGCCTCTATCATTTAACCCTTTAATGTCTTATAGTTCCACTACATTAGAAGGGTAAAAAGAAAACTGTATAAATTCTATTTAGTAAAGCCAATAATGTGCATTCACTTAAGAAAAAATATTTGAAAATTGTTTTCCCCCTCACATACATTCACATCTATAAAAAGATCACTATGCTTTTAAAGAGTCCGACATTTCTTTTTCCTTAAGACACCAGCTGAAACTACAGAGAACTAGTTAGATTCACACATTCTATGTTCATCCTGTATTCTGTGAAAGAACTGTCCAAATTGTATTAGGATTTGCTTATAATGATGTTATATGATGTCCTTGTTGTGATACCTGCATATGTGGAGAACTTAATATTGATTTACTGTGTCTTTTGCCTATCCTTGAGCAGCATAGATAGCAATTACAGCTGCTGGTAGTATCTATTTTGTCTTTTCATAATTGTCATTTCTGGTTCTACTTAAGATTAAAATATGAAAATTGCATCAAATGTACACGAACAGCGCATTAGCCAAGTTATCAGCAATATCCTGGCACAGCCATCATTTTAACCACCATTCCCTACATTTTATTTATGAAAACTGCATACTGTAATATAAACTTTTAGGAGGAATGCATCATAGAATGAGCTTCTTTGACAGAAAGTCCTCATCCAGATCATTAATATATTCCTAAGAAATCATCAGGGATTGTCCAACACCTGTACAACTGCACCAGATGTTTCTGAGTAGTTTTGTTTGGCTTGCAGTTTGATATTGATTAGCTTAGAAGCTGCTTCCCCATACTGTTATAAAATCATTTGAAAGTGTCTTTTTTTTAGGGTTTTCTTCACCAGAATTTGCATGGTTGATATAAGATATTCATTATTAGACAGTGCATAGGAGGTTTTAAAAAGAAAGGACAGGGGATACTAACATGAACAGTAGAAGACTGCTTATGGTTAGTAATGGTCAAAAAGTCACATGCAGATATTATAACGTAAGGAGAGAGAAATAATTTATATAGAGAAACGGCAGCAAATGTTTTCAAACTTTCTAGGTTTGTGTTTTTAAAATAATTAATTTTTTTAACTCTACTAGCCTGTCAAAAGGGGGAAAGAAAGAAATTCTTGTGTAGTGCTGACTTGGCAGTGGGTTCTTTATAGTCTGTTCATGTACAACACACAGCTGAGATAATGCAGAATAAACATTACACAAGAACATCCTCGCAAACCATCAACCTTATCTGCCAATGCTCCCAAGCACTACATTTTATCATTTATTAATGAAGTGAATATCCTATTTTAAAATGAAGTTGAACAAAATAAAATAGGGGGGGAGAAGAGTCTTTTTTTTTTTTTTTTTTTGCTATGGCTGGTATTTAAAAGATCTTTTTCACATTGCACTAGTATACATTTAAGAACAATTAAATACCATCTAATAATTAATGTATGTGCAATCTATAGCATGCATTCTCTTCTTATTAGAGTCTGTGGTTTTTTGTTGCAATCTAGCTAATAAAGGCTTTCTTTTACACAAGAGAATTTTGACAGGGTTGACTCCAGACGGCTTTCCAGCTGAGGTCTGGGGCCTTGCTGAACCTTCAAAATTTTCCCATTTGAGCTGCATCAAAGTGAAGGAAATTCAAGGATCACTAACGTCTCAGATGGTAGCACTTGCCCTAACAACCAAGGTTCAGGAATTCTTTGGAGCAGGCTGAGGTCATTTTTCTCCCCTTTTCTCCTAATGCTTTTCTCTATTAATCAGAGCTCACAGCTCAGATTGGTCTTCAACTTCCTCCCAATCCTCGCTAAGCCTGTCATTTCTAGCTATTATTTACTTTAATGGACTTTGGCTGATCCCTTATGAAGCTTTGGATCTGAGAATAATAAGGCTGGAGAGTAACGGGCACAGACATGGGTGTGGGTTTGCCTGCAGATTAACCGTGGCAGATGGGCTTTATTGCGGTTTCCTGTGTGCCGAGTGTTGATTGAGAGGATATAATGAGAGAGGTGGTGTCTGCACAATGGCTGCAGCCACTTCATTGCACCTCGCGTCTAAACAACCCCATTTTTCTAAATCTTTGGGTTGTGAAATTTTAGGAAGTCAGAGCACAAGAACAAGTACAAAAACAACTGTAAATAACCATGAATGTTAATCTAACCCTAATTGGTCCCTTCTTTCATTATGGATACATTTTGCTCATTTTTAAAGTATATTAATTATATGGACAGTTATACATAAATTTGATTTTTATATCAGTTTAACAGAAATTTTACTGCATAGCAACTTTGTTATTAATATTAATGTCCCATTAATTTCCATCATTAACACTGGCTGCAAAAGCTTACCTTGCAATCATCTTGTTGTGCCTTAGGTTTTTGTCATCTAGGATAAATTTGTTTGAATTAAATTATCTATTGTCTAGAGAATATAAAAAACAAACAGCAGGAAAATTCCTTAATTTCCAGCATAAGTGCCAAAATAATCTGTATTTTATTTTACAGATCAAATGCAGGTATAGCTCTCAACTGCAATCATATGACAAAAAATTTTTTATTGTCTAAGTACTATCAAAAGATCTTTTACACATTTCCCATTTAAAAGATTTTACTTAATTCCTCCCTTTCACTGATGGATTAAATCACACCTATTGATTCTTTTCTTCCTTTGGGGCTTTACCCATCTGTCTTAAATCTTTCATCCCAGCACCCCTTGGGCTGAGAGAAGTGCTCTACAAATGAACTGCTGAAAACCTGGAGAAGATTCTAGGTCAAGTTTGTGTACAAGAGTTTAAATTTTTAGTGACAGTCTTCCCTTACTGCAGTCTGAAAGTTTCCACACAGTGCTGCACAAGCACCACCAATTATCCTCCTCCTTTGAAAACCATTATCAAGTTTTTCAAAACTTCTTTCATTTCACTGTTGTCATTCGATGAAAAGGAAACTAACCACCATGTCAAGACAACTCAGCTGCCTAGCAACCATGGGCCATGTTTTAATTCTGACTTGCTTCTGGTCTTGACTAATGGAAAGGGACTATGTTAAGCCAGTCAGAAGAGTTGTTTGTCACTTCTGAAATGCAAACAAAACTATATTGTTTTCAAAAATACCGGGTGTGATTGACATAAAGATTTACAGTAACATCATTCATTTTCCCTTGTGTTTAGTGGGATTGATGTCATATCTTTTCATGCTTTATTAAATGCTTTAGAAAAGCTCAGAAACATGACTTTTTTGTCCTAAAGAGTCTAAAGCATTTTTTTCTCCTTATTCGAGTGAACTAAACTCCAACAACTTGTGAAATTTACTGAACCTATTCAACATGTGTCTGCCACATCAATAAATAATTTAATAAGAAACCGTCAGCCACGATGGGGGAATGCATTTCAAAACAATAAAAAAAAGAACAGGAGAAACCAAAATCAACCAATCAGAAGAGAAAAAGATGTTAAGCTGCTAAATTGCAGGTATTAGAATTCATTTGATCAAACTTTCTCACAATTGTTTAATCTTTTACTTCTGATATTGAGAAAAAAATAGATTGTCCTGTGCACTGTTTTGATTGTAAAGATATGCAGATACAAATATAAAGCTCATGTCTATTGCAATATAATGTAATTGGAAACATTACAAGTAACATCAGTGTTAATTATCTTGACAAAGTGTAACTATGACTGATTGTAAACAAGCTGGTTAAACCTATTTGAAAGTCATTTTAAAAAAAGAAAATGAAAAAAGGCTTCTGTTGTTATATTCCGAGATTCTTTTTAAAAAAGCTTGGTCAAGTTTTCTATGCGGTTCATTACTGACCAAAAGTGGATGAGTTAATCTACAGATAATTTCCTCTTCTGGATATTTTATTGATATTTTTAATTATACATGCAGTAGATACAGGATCTACAGAATTTTTCCCAAAAAATGATGATGAAAAGGAAACCATGGCTAGTGAGCAACTCATTTTCTGTACTATTGCAGTAATATAAAATCAGTTTTTAAACTTCCATTACTCTGTGAGGTAATAAGAATAATTTAATGATGAGTGGGATGCTGGTCATAGGTTCTCGTAAGTATAAATATAAAAGCATCGTTGGCATGTCAAACCTGTTTTCCAATGTCAGAGTTTTCTCTTGCTGTTCTGGCCTTAATCAGCCACACTTATTTAAAAATAGCACCTCTTACTATTGTTATACACTTTCTAAATGGGGGGATTGACATTTAATGCAAAATATAAGATAGCACATGCCTTAATTTTAATTGTCAACTGAGGATAGGATAAATGGTATGCCATATAACTTGGAGGGACTAGGTTGCAATCCTGAGTGGGGCAAGTCAACGGTGGGCATGAGCAGGAAAAAAGCCCGCCGTCTAACCTGCCTTGAACTTCTGCTGCTCCTTGGCCCTGATAACATGAGGCAAGGTGACCACATATCAAACCAATAAATCTATATTATCATACTATGATAAAACAATGACAACGCTGTTGTGCTGAGAACCCAGTGGGAGTTGGGTCATTACAACCCAGCTGCAAAATCCAGAACCTGATTGACCAGCTCAGTGGCAGAGCTGCCTCCTAAAAGCTAGTATTATAATGGAAAACTTCCCCTTCTTCCTTTATGTGGCTGTGACAGCCAGACCACATACCGCCAAAATGCCACTTGGACCCTGGTCCCAGTAGTGACACATCATTGACCTCACTGCTTCACCTGCTGCCGTGGTCACATGTGCAGCATTCTCCATGCCCTTTCTGGGGGGATATGCTGCAAAAGGTGAGAAAGCTGAGCATGAGAACTGAGCCCAGAGAATCTAGAGCCAACTAGGTCTGTTAGACAGCTCTGCTCTTCAGCTCAGAGGAAAGGCAGCAGCTGTGCTTCAGGTTCCATGGAGCCTGGATGCTGAGTTGACCCTGCCACAATAACCCTCACTACCTCCAGGTTGGACAGCATATCCAGGGGCAGCTCCAGGCACCAGCACACCAAACGCGTGCCTGGGGCAGCAAGCCACAGGGGGCGCTCTGCTGGTCACCGCAAGGGCGGCAGGCAGGTTGCCTTCGGCGGCATGCCTGCGGAGGGTCCGCTGGTCCCGCGGCTTCGGCGGACCTCCCGCAGGCTGTCGCCGAATCCGCAGGACCGGGGACCTCCCGCAGGCAAGCCACCAAAGACAGCCTGCCTGCCATGCTTGGGGTGGCAAAATACCTAGAGCCGCCCTGGCATATCCACAATCAAACACACTCAAAATGGTTAAACTAGAGGAAGAAAGAAGTTGAGCTTGAGACTTCAGCTCATCCAAGAAGAGATGAATACCATCACCAGAACAACCAGGACAATCACAAGGTGCAGGCTTGCTTGACCCCACCATGTAACTACTCCTTGCCAAGCAACAGAGGGCACTTGCTGCCACAACCAAACTTGATGGCATTGTCTTCAGGATCTTCATAGGGATTTGGAACAGCACCTGACTCCCAGCACTCAAATATTTCCCTGGCAGCCATTACTTTGAGTGGCCAGAGACCTCACAGCCTTCCTCCAGATGAAGGTTTGTGGCCTACTCAACTAATCCTCAGGAGGCACCCTACATGGCAAAGTAAAAAATCAGCCTCTATGCCAAAAATCAGAGGCTGAAGCCCTCCAGCCAGGGGGGTTCTGCAGTGAGTGCAGCCTCAGACACTACCGTTGATGGTAACAGCCACAGAAACTCTAGAAGCGGCCAGTACGTCCCTCAGCCCGCGCCACTTCCAGCAGCTCCCATTGGCCTGGAGCAGCGAACCACGGCCAGTGGGAGCCACGATCCCCCGGACCTGCAGATGCTGCAGGTAAACAAACGGATTCGGCCTGCCATGGGCTTTCCCTAAACAAATGACATCCCAAGTTTGGGAAACATTCCTCTAGAGGAATTACTGTCATTTACCATGTAGCCACCTTGATTAGATCATAGATAACTTGCTTGAGTGTTCGGGACCCTAAAGCACTTAAATGGAAAATCAGGGAATATACTGATTTCTTCACCATGCTAAACAGGGCCCCCTAGTCTAGGCTTTTCAAGTGAGACCTGCACACTTGGGCTTCCCTTTTTTTTTTGTCTTGTCTCGGTAGAGTGGCAAGTGAAGGCCACTAATGTTTGTATTTTTCTTACTTAGATTCCTAGACTGATGTAAAAAAATGTGAATTGTGAGATCAATCTCCACACACAGCACCCATGCATTATCCAACTGGAGTCAAACACATTTACCAAGAGCTCTCTTGCCAGACGCTCTCTGTGTTACTTGTTTCTGCAGCAGTGGAAGGAACCCAATGGGAATTTCCCTTAAACCGTTCAAATATAACATTCTCAGCCAGATTCTGTTCAAAACAGAAAAGAGAAACTGAGAAGCCAAAAACATAGGCTGCCAGCAAGTATGCTCCAACCATCCCAGCAGCCAAACCATGCTGATCTGACCAGCACAGCAGGAAGCAGCCCCCCAGTACTTTCTTAGCTAGTGCCATTCACTCTGAGCCAGCTTCCTACGAATCTGACCATCTCGCAGAGCTGATTTTCTCCAGCCACCAACATCCACAGTTGTTGCTCTTTTCATTCTGCCAGCTTATAGACTCATAGGACTTTAAGACCAGAAAGGATCATCATGATCATCTAGTCTGACCACATGCACATTGCAGGCCTTACCCACGCATCCACCCACTCCTGTAATAGGCCCACAACCTCTGGCAAACGTATCCAAAAGTTAGTCACTGTGGAATTCTCTGGGCAAACACCCCAAGAGACAGTCAGACTACATCTATGGTTTTTCCTTCACTTATTTTTCTTCCCCATGTTACATCTCCTCGCTCCAAGCCAAGACAGCAGAATGTTTTCACAGAAGGGCCTCTGTAGATCTGGGGAAAAGAGATGGAGAGTAGCCCATGCAGATTCTATTCCTCCCTTCCCATTCCCCTCGCCTCAATTATTCCATTGGTTTGAGTCTTCTCTGCTGCTTTGTTGGCCCCTTTGTTTCCCTCTCTGCACTCCAAAGCAGAGGGCACCACTTAGGCCCTTGTTCTCTTGTATTCACTACAAATTAACTCAGTCTTCAGCAGAGAACTTTCAAACTTTTCTCATTCAAATACTGTATATTGTAAACAAGGGTTTAAAATATATCCCACTTCCAAGTTAGATAAGACAATGTTCCAAGCCACTTTCCAGTGTTCATTCTTGAACCAGTTTTTATTCATTCTTACAAAAATATGAACAGTGAGAGAGAATATTAGATATATCACTTCATCCTAGATTGTGAGCTCTCTGGGGTAGGAACTACTTTTTTTTTGTCTTCTGCTTACACAGCATTTAGCATAAAGGGTCCCAATCCCAGTTTTATGACCTCTATTACTACAGAGATAACAGATCAAATATTTCTTGTGTGTGTAAAATAGACAGAAAGAGAGCAACTCAAAGGCAGGAAGAAAGCCAAGCAGTGACCCTGGAAAAGCCTAGAGGAACGTTCTGGGGGTGGTGGATCTATCAGAAAAAAATGTATCCTTTGTTTTTTGGTTCCTCCTGTGTTTGGAGAAGCAGAACTTTTTACACTTTCTCTAAATAAACACAATTGTATAAAAGAAAACACCAGACTCCATCATTAATTTTTGTTCCCAACTGCAACATCCCCAGTGCCCCACACTAGCTAGCTGCTCAGGTCAAAAAGGGGCACCATTATTATTAATCCAAGTGAGTTTCTAGTTCTTTGCTATGCCAACCCTGCTCCTCTCTCCACAAGTCCCCTGACTCCCCCTTTCCCACCACATCAAGTTCAAATTTCTTCTCTTTACCTTCCACGCCCTTCACAACTCCGCTCCTTCCTGATTATCCACTCCTGTGCTTGTCCTACACTCCATTGCTTCAACAATTGTACTAGCCTTGACTGCCCTCTCGTCTACTTTCCTCAGAGCTATCTTTGACTTCTTTGACACTTCACACCATTTATAAAACTTCCTGCATGACATTATCCAAAAGGCCAGTCCATGCTCTCTTTCAAATCCCTCCTCAATATCTACTTCTCTGGGGACACTGACTGGAAAATGGCCAACTAATAATGGATATATTGGGAGGAGTTGGATATAGGTAACGTATATTTATAAACATTGTTATTCATTTTCTTTATTGATATATAATATACAAAAATGTACAGAATACATATAAAACGTTACCTATTTTGACTTATTTCTCTTCCCTATCATTTAAACATTGCTTGTTGTCTCAGGCCATGTCTACACTACAAAATTAAGTTGATTTAACTTATGTCAATATATAGCTGCTTCAATAATTACATCACTTATTCACATCTACACTTTGCTCCTTGTGTCAGTGCTGTGTGTCCTCACCAAGAGTGCTTATAGTGATTGAATTGTCAGTACAGGGCATAATGGGAAGGCTCCTGAAAGCCTGTAGCAGTCGACATAAGCAATGCAGTGTCTACACTGACATGGCATCAACCTACCAAATCAACTGTGACTCTATGCTGCTTGTTGAGGGTGAGTAATTAAGTTTGCATATCAGGGCAGTTACATCAGTGGGAGCGAAATTTAAGTGTAGACACTTCCATAATTAGGTCTACATAAGCTGCCTTGCATCAGTCTAACTCCTAGTGTAGACCAGATCGCAGACAGTAAGCTTTTTGGGTCAAAGACTATATCTTCCTCTGGGTATGAACACTCACTAGTCTATTATTGGCATTGCACTGAAAATTGATGCACCACAGGTTTGTCTAGTTTGACATCCTGTCTCTGACATTGGCCAGTATAGATATATAGAAGGAATGTTTTCCACTTCCCTAATAGACAATTCTGCTAGGTCAAAATGTTCAAGCCTGGCTGCTGAAAGTTAAGCACCTAAATCTATTCAGGTAACTAAGTAAGTGATTTGATTTTCACATGCGTACCTATACATCCCATGACCCTGAAAAGCAGTTAACTTATTTAGGTGCCTAAATTAAAGCACTCAGGATTGAACATTTTAGCCTTAGTTGTTGGTTTATGTCTGAAGCATCTGCATTAAGACTCTTTATAAATTACTATCCATACCAATATGACTCTGGATTACATACTACAGAGGAAGCTGGTAGTGACCCATCAAGTTAAGATTCCTTTACAGTCACTATCGATATTATCATAACTTTCCAAAGTCTCCATTCAATATACATATCATCCTGGTTTTTAATCCTACTGGAGTCTTCGCCTCAATAATATCTAATATCAAGATATCTTGAATTCTACAAGTTATTTGTGTAACGGATAAGAAGTATTTCCTTTTATCAGTTTTAAATTAGTTTACCTTTTAATTTCACTGGATGTTTCCTTGTGGTTGTTATGAGAAGGGGTAAATAAGAGCATACACATAGTCACACACACACACACACACACACCTCTACCTTGATATAACGCTGTCCTCGGGAGCCAAAAAATCTTACCGTGTTATAGGTGAAAACGCATCATATCAAACTTGCTTTGATCCACCAGAGCGTGCAGCCTTGCCCCCCCTGAGCACTGCTTTACCGTGTTATATCTGAATTCATGTTATATCAGGTTGCGTTACATCGAGGTAGAGGTGTATTTATAATACATTTTATATACAGACATACAAAGTAAAGCAAGGCAGAAGTAGTAAGGATGTATGCTCTCTGGTTCCACCTCCAGAAATATAATGGAGATCTGGGCCAAATCCTGCATCTACAAGATCTCCTACTGTATGGTTTACGCTGAGGCACGAAGCCATTAGCAACTACAAGGAAATGAGAGAAGGTAAAGCAGCTGACGAATCTTTCCATTGAGTGGAAGCCAGAGCTGGCCTCGAAACAAACAAACTCTCCCTCTCTTCTCATTTTGGGTTTCTGTCCACATAAGCAAGCTCTGGAGGACCAGGAGCACACCCTGGTTGACTAGAAGTTCTGACTCCTCAGCAGGAGACACATCCCTACATCTGCTATTCAGTCAGAGGTTTATGTCCTATCAACTGACAATGCAGGCAGTCCAGGTGCCCAGGAGTCAGAAGCAGTCAGTGCAGGTACTTCTGACAGTAGTGGACTCTTCCTCTGGTCCCACCGGTAGTCATACTGCAGCAAGATGCTCTTCCCATCTCCCTCCTGCATTCCATGGGGATATTAGTAAGCTCCCAAAGAAGGGAGATATTTGAGTTACAGATTTTGGGCATGCAAAGCAAGGGAAGCACATGACTCATGTTGATTTCTGCTATGATGCAGTGACAAATAACCTGTTTTCTATTAGGATCCCATAGAGCATCCTCACCATTACTGATCCTTATAACAGATACACGCTCCAGACCTGATCCTAGATTCATTTAGACCAGCTGTACACTAATGTAGTTGCATTGCCTTACAAAAATAAATATACATTAATGCAAAATGTTTCTAGTCTGGCTAGGTCTAGATATTAGATCAATGGGTTGCACCTGTCTATCACTGGTCTAAACAAGTAGAGAATCATGTCCTGTATCCCCAAGGGGAATAAAATTAAAAACATGGAAATCCCCACATTAACTAAACTACATGTACAAGTGTGGTGTAGAACAGTCTCATCAGAGCCAAATGTACATGCAAAGCATTCAGTAAAATCCACCTCACCATAGGAAAGGCATGCAATATACCAGCCCTCCTATTACAAAACTACATAATAACGTAATGGTGGAGGAAAGCAAAAGGATTCATCTAAATAATCTTGGTATCCTCCACAGGACCCCAAGAGGCCATGTAGTCCACTGCCCCCAAATAATACACCTACCTGGTGGTTTCTTCTTATGGGAAAGGACAGGTGGCTTCACAACCACTGTCAGCATCTGGTAAACTGAACACATTCCAACATGGTGTTTCTGAGGGGATTCCAGGTAGTGCCTCACCTTCTCCTGATCTTCAAGGGTGGAAAGAATACATGATGACTCTTTCACAGTGGTATAGTGGTGGAAAAAATAAGTTGATAAACTAACCTAACCTGAACTCTATATTCCCCAAATGGCAGATGAGTAAACTCCTAAACTAAACTACATATTCCCTAAATAAGAAGTGGGTAAACTCCATTTACCCACATTTACCCTCAGCTACACTATTTCTTTTCCAACCCATAATGTTGCAGGTTTGCAGTACCATCAGTTACCTTCTGACTAGTTCAAATATAACACACAGATTGTAGCTGCTCCATCTAAGAAAATGAATCTAAATGGTTTCTGCTAACCCCTTCACCATATCACATGGGGTAGTTTCAACCAATCATACCATCTGAATGAATTCCAGGAGACCATATCAAGACAACTCAAAATTCATAAGAGCAATACAAATATCTGTTATGGTAATTTTGCAGCTGTCACAGTAACCAAATGAAAATGCATTTCAAATGTTTGAAATTTCATACAATTACTCTAGGTTCATGACATTTCATGAACTCAAATTAAACTTCAATTGAAAACATAGTTACTCACAAATATTCACCCAGGGCTAGTCAGGAACCAGCAATTGGGGAAGGTGAGGAGCTGCATCAGCAGGGGTCAATGTAATGGCCAGGTAGGGTGGGTAATGCTGCTCCCCTTCCTCTGCTAAAAGCAGAAGGGAGCTTCCCCTTCTATTACTAGCTAAGCACCTCTTCCCAGCAGTTCTCTATCCTTCTTAGCTGGTGCAGTAAGAGCTCCCTCTCCTGTTTCAATCTACTTTAATCACTGGACATCAGCATAAAAGAAAAAATCAGAGGAATAAATGGATCGGGCCAGGCTGTCACAAACTGGGCCCACCTCCAACATCAGAAACGCTCTATCCTCTAAGCACAATCCTGCAGGGCTCCACAATAACTCTTAGGATCTGGTCAGGCCCCAAGCTGTTAAACACTAAGAATGAAATCCTGGCCCCATAGACATCAGTGGAAGTTTTGCCACTGATCTCGATGGGGCCAGGATTTCACTTCTAGGGATAAGTTTACCTCATAAGGGTTAATATAACCTCAGGCTGTGCCATTATAATTTTAGTGCATGTTCCCATTTCAGTTATTGCCCAAGTTTAATTTTTTAAAAAGGTGTTTAAACAACTATTTTAATTCACATAGGGGTGCAACAAGCAACAAAACTTTAGCAGGGCTGGCTAACTTCTCATTTCCCCCAGAAGTGACTTGCATCTCAGTGGTGAGTAAAATGTTCCCTCCTTACCTATTGTATATCGGTAAATTATATTTCTAGAATACTTTGGGATGCTTCACAATAAAAGGCACTGGATAAATGTTAGTTATTATTAATAATAAAGAAAAGCAATAGGGTTTTTTTATGCCTACAAGACAAATTCACACTTGGCTTAAATTTGGTACGGAGATTCTCGGCTTGAATTGGAATTGTTTTATTTTAAAAGTACTTTTGTTTGATTGAAATATTTTCTAGCTCACCTCTCTTTACACTTTCATTGTTAAGAGATGTAAGCAGGGAGAGTTGACTTTTTTCCTGGCACACATTAACAAGCATTCTGTTTCAAAGCAAAGAAGCAGGTTTTTCAGGGGCACAACCCAAGGTTCCTACTCCCGGCCAGATTGTGACTGGCAGCTCAGCAAAATGTGCGGGGTGAGGGAGACACATAACATCTACACCCTTTGTGTGACTCATGTAAGGACCAGTCATAGGCACGGTTGCTGCCTTTGGAGGAGCTCAAGGATTGCTTCCTCAGTGCCGTCACAAGCCCCAGCTAGACTAGGAAAAAGAAAAGAGGTGTTTGTTTGAAACATGTTAGCCAGGGCTTAGAGAGGGTTTAACACATTTTAAACATGTTAGGAGCCTACAGTTGACCACCTAATACTTTAAAAGAATGAAACCAAAGGTACCTTTTTTCCTAGTCGAGATAAGGCCACCTCCACATCAGTGATTTCTAGTCTCCCTTCAGTCTTTCACTCTCCATCAAGTCTTGCATCACTAACTCTCTGTCCCATCCCTCTTCTTAGACAACTAAGTGCCATCTCAAAGTTAATCTTTCCCAAACTAAATATATCAACTTTCCTCCCAATCCCTCTCCTCCATAACTCTCCCCCATCCCTATTGACAACTCCACTATCCTTCTTGCCTCCCAGGCCTGTTATCTCAGTTTAACTTTTGGTTTTTCTCTCTCTTGCACCCCATGTCCAGTCTCCCCCAATGTTTCTTTCTCTTTAATATCACCATCTCTTCTTCTCTCACTGTCTGACCCACCATAGCCCTTGTCCACACTGGTCACCTCTAATTTTATTACTTTAATCCCTCCACCGGCTCCTTATCATCAATCAAACCCAAGATCCACATCCTCACCCAGATCCTACATAATTTTTCCTCTAACTAAAGTACCTCCTGCTTTCATTTCCCCCATGTACTCCCTACACTCTTCCCAATCCTTTCACCTTACTCCTTCCACCCTGTCCTCCATTCCCAGCTACATACCTTCTACCACGCCCACACTGCCTCCTATACCTAGAACAGCTTCCCCATCATCTCTCTTCTCTGTCAGTACCATGGCTCTGATAAACAACTCCTGACTTCTCATGATTAGTAACCCTCAGACCGTCCCTACTCCAGAGAGTTGTCATATGCTTCATGTTGCATTTGTTTGTCTTCATTCAATTGTAATTTTTTTCCAACAGGAAGTGTATCTTAGCTCTGTTCCATAAAGTGCTATGTAAATTTAGGGCACTATATACGTGGAAAATAAATAAAGATTTCTGAGGTTATTTGTCAGAACTAAATACTTTTTTGTCATGACATCTTTCTCTGCCAGATGTTTTGGCATGTATAACACGTATATAGGGGACTATTCTCCCTTCAGTGCAGGAACATGCAACTTCCATTAGCAATAATGGAAATTATGAGTGTGCATTGAGGAGAGATGTTAGTCCATAATAGCCATTGTGCTTTCGATGGCAGTTTTTCTTTACCAGGACCCAAGAGCATTCTAAAAATCTTTCCATCTATATTGTTCAGAAAGCAAAAGTTAAGCTCCTAAATAAAAACATACTTTTAATTAGGTGCAATTGCAGGTGCTATTTCTCTCTAATTTGATATATCCATTTTTTAAACAAAACACAACCAAAATAATTTCCAAAATAAATTAATTAGCAATAAAAAATTACCTGGAAAAAATAGAGTTACTAGACTGGTGAATTTTTTTTTAAATCAAGCTATTTTAATAAACCACATCTTGCTACTATAAATATCCTTGTATGGTTATATGGTGCCTTGCGAAATACTAAACTTCATTTCACCATCAATTTCATGATTCATCTGAAGAAGTTCATTATCTGTTAAATTGAAGGCAAGCCTCCCACCGAGGAATGCTATCTAAAGATGGATGTATTTGTGTGTAGAAGGATAGCCTTTCTTAGCTGTTTATCAAAAGGGGCATTCATAGACTAGTTACTATACTTCACTACTTTGTAAATATAGAGTACAAGTACTACATACTGTTGCATGGCAGTGGTTCCTTTTTGTCTTCATGTTGTGGCAGATTAATATAAATTTAGTCAAAACATTCAAAGTTATGCTGTTAGCAATGTTGCCATCTGTTTTTAATGAATATCTGGGGTCCATTTTTCAGTTAAGCTTTTCTTATTGTTGCTTTTTCCAAGCTATCTGCATAATTGCTTAAAGATTTTACTGCAAAATTAATATCCTCACTGTGAATGAGGGAGAAGGGCAAAAACCAAGATGACAAAGGCTGAAATGAGGTGAAAGGCAAATTCAATTTTTCCTTGCACCATAGAAACCTCGTCAGAACTAGCTTTATCTAGTAATCCACATTTAAACGTTAACCTGTAGGGGGGCTCTTTGTGTTAGTTAATGTAAGCATAAAAAGAGTCTGCACCACTAATCAGATTAATCATATTTTGTGAGACTCAAAAGCTTCATTAAAAGGATCTAGTTTCCAAGCTACACATTTCAGAAGAGAGGGAAAAAAGTTTACTATGAAAAGGAAAGAGTAACAGTGAAATTCACAAAGACACAGAATAGGTACCTTTTGGAGCCAAGGCAAACAAAATAATACCACTAAACTTTATGAAATACATCCCAACTATGCCAAAAGAAATAGTCATGACATTTTACTATTACATTATCCTTTCCCTTCATTTACAAGGATTTATATGGTGTGCATAGCACAAGAGAGGCTTTTCATTACATTTTAAGCTGTACAGACAGGTCTTGATTGTACTCTACCCCTCTGGGGGTATGCAAGTCTAGGAGAGAGCATGCAAGGAACCTTCCCACTTTCACACCTTTGTGAAAACACTGGGTACTACTGTAGTCCTTGCATACCTAGAGCACAGCAATGCGCGATGAGGATGGAGTGGGGCCATATGCAGAGATTAGCGGAGTTGATATAGTATAGTGGAAATGCACATGCATTGTCTTCAAGGATGGCACAGTGATCATGGTTTTCTGCATTCTACATGTTCTTGTGCTTCCATTGGACCAGCGTCTTCATACTAGCCGCTACCTTCAGCTGTATGCCCCCATTGAGCCTCACAATAGTGAAATACACAAAATTAAGCTGATCCAGTCCAAATTCTACTCTCATTTACACAGGTGTAAATCTGGAATAACTACACAGACTTTAGTGGAATTACTCCCAATTCACACAGGCACACGTGGCAGCAAAATTTGGCCCTTCCTCACAATTAATAAGCAGGAGACTCTATGAATTAACTCTGGTAGTACATGCACACATATCTGTGCATATACAGATGGATCACCTGATGATTATCTGTTCTGTTCATTCTCTCTGAGGAACCTGGCATTGGTTACTGTCAGAAGACAGGATTCTGGGCGAGATGGACCCCAGTATGGTTGTTCTTATATTCTTATGTACAGGCAATACTGCATACACACAGTTAGAGGCCATTTGTAAATTTGACCCTGAATGACAAAGTTAAACAATATGTAACTGTATCAACAAATGAGAACTATGAATTAGAAAGACAACTTCTGTTGGTAGAAGGGACACACTTTTAAGCTTCACTGAGCTCTTTCTCAGGTCTGGGGGAGTAACCAGAATGTCCAAGCTATATACAAGGTGGGAGCGATTCTTAAGCATAAGGGGTTCATGCATATTGAAGGAGACCCCTTAAAATGAAGTGAGCACTTAACACCTCTGCAATTGTAGGACAAAGGAGAGTTGTAGGCAGCAGGATGTGTCAAATTGTTGTAATCAGCCATAAAACCAGTATTTCTGTTAAAGCAGCAAAGAGTCCTGTGGCACCTTATAGACTAACAGACGTATGGAAGCATGAGCTTTCGTTGGTGAATACCCACTTCGTTGGATGCATGTGCCGAAGTGGGTATTCACTCATGAAAGCTCACACTCCAATATGTCTGTTAGTCTATAAGGTGCCACAGGACTATTTGCTGCTTTTACAGATCCAGGCTAACACGGCTACCCCTCTGATACTATCTCTGTTAAGTCCATGGTTGTTAGTGTCCAAAAGAGTTATACATTTAGGTTAACTTATTTTTAAAACTGAAAAATAAAACAAATTGAATTTAAGAACAATGAGTGTTCATATTATTTGTTAACTCATACAAAATGCTACATTCATGTAACTTCTCATAAACTTCATACTAATGGTATGTAAAACTTTCAATTCAAACCCTGGAATATTGCAATAGCTGGGGATTTTGTTACAAATTCATATCTCAGCATAGGTTCAATAAGGTTGATGAAACTTTTTGGTGAACTCGTAACAGGTTTGGGGGAAACCTAGGCTGATTTTGTTTCACACCGAGATCATGAGACTCTCTATGGTTTCAGGATGAAACCACATACATTTGAACATTTCAATTCTGTTTTGCTTTCAGCTTTTGGCTCCATCAATGTCAAACAAAATTTGGGTCTGCGAATCCTATGCAAACTAAATCCACATGAAAATTTCACATCCACTCATGAACTATGGTAAAACCACTGAATTTCACGTAACTTTGCTCATTCCTGCATATTCTGTTTTCCTTCTCCAGACCAATTTGTTTAAAAACATTAATAATGTATGTGAGTGCAAAGTCTCTGAAACATAATACAGACTTTTCTGCACAGGCTTGGGCTAATCTCCATGGGAATTTACAAGTATTATTCCCATGAATGTTATAGTACCATACAGGGAATGATCAAAATAATTGAATGCAAAACCATAAACTTCAAAACAAAGCCCCGTAGATGCTCAAATGATCCAGGAACTTGACAAAGTCCAAACAAGTGTCCATTTCCCAAGGAGAAAACACTGCTTCTCCTGTAGTTTACAAACCCTACAGATCTTCATTTCTAGGGTTTAATTCTGCATTGCCTTGTATAATAACTTACACCAGTGCAAGCGGGGTGTGAAACACTACCATTTTTATTTGGTAGTGTTTCATACCAGTTTTACACACTTATAAATGACTCCATAAATTACCAAGAAGTGAAGAGTCAGCTCCCCGCCCCTGTCCTCTGAGATCTCAAACACTGCTCAGTGCAAGTATTTCTGCATGTCAAGGAGAGGAACATTTACATTTACTGGGCTTCTTTTCCTGGGCATGACAACTAATCACAATCTCTTTATGATCCTCACCCTCTCTCTTCTCTTCTACCATCCAATTCTCCCATCTGCACAGGGGGGTCAAATTGCAGCAGCAGAGGTACAGTGGGGGTGCCATGCAAGCTGCATCCCTTCACTCCCTGCACCAAGCCCTAGCATGAATCTGGCCCATAATATCTGTTCACGCCATGGGGAACTGTAGGCTCCTTTCAGCAGTGAGGCAGAACGCCTCGATACAGTTCTGACCTACCAAGTAGTTACACTACATGTCAGTGTCTGATGGCCAAAAACTGATACAGAATGAACAGTCCTTGTAAAAGATTCACAGGGAAGAGAGTACAAAAGATCAGAACAGGTCCCTAAAACTGTCTGGATTTGATATGGGCTGACCTCCAGTTGTTTGGATTTCAGTTTGATTTGCAAACAGTAGAAGAAAATTCACCAGAGAAACAGTTGGTTTGCTCTATTTCAGAATATTATTTCAGCTGGAGACAAACTATGAGCAGTTTTGCAGCTGTGAATGTGTACATCTTACATTTTTAGTGAGAAAGTGACATTTAATTCTTAAAACATAAGATTGATACAGTATATTGTCTTAGTCAGAGCGCCTGATTAATGAGAGAAAAGAATACTTTCCATTGCCCAAATTCCTGCTGAACCAAAACAACTGATCTCTACATGAAAAAGTATTTTTCTAGTATTTGGTACCAAACCATTCCTTGAAGATGACTTCTTGGAATGTTACCCTTTGTGGCCCCATCTACAATCTGCACCACTGTTATTGCACAAAGGAAGAAAAGACAGAAGCAAAAGGGAGAGAGTAATAAGCAAAAACCTAAATGCTTCTTAACATTTTTTTATACTCCAGCACTCTCTTCCATGAAACCCTATTTCTAAACTATCTTAAATTAAGCAAATGAACAGGCACAGCAATGTTTCTGTAAGCAGCGACAAAGAGATGGTTGGAACCTGGTACAGAAAAAATGGTGTGAATGTTTTTGCCAATTCATTTCCATGATTCTGCAAGCCAAAATTATGAATTTTTGTCAAATTTCCAGAGCAAGAAAATTACTCATAGTGAAGCATGGGAAATCTCAGCTGCTGGAGGAAAGGTACCCGAATGCCGTGTTGTCTAGAGGAAAGAAAACAGGGCTATCAGTCAGGGGATTCTGCCATGGATGTTCCTTAATAATCCTTTGTACTTTACAAAAGGTATTTAAAAATGGAGCAGGTTTAATTCTAATTTCACAGATAGGGAAGCTGCTGCTACCTTAAAGCTAGTCCTAATTCATTAGAGCGCAGTGCCTCTCAGGCTCAGCTTGACACTTGGGGCTAAAAGACTTACTGTTCCTAGTGTGTTTGGTTTTGGACATCTTAACCGTGTATGTTTTCAGATTTCACCTGGGAGAAATATTTCTGTCTTGCTTTACAGATAGAAGACTGAGGTGCAGAGAGCTTAAACAAGTTGTCAGAACCATTCTTAAACCGCAGATCTTGTGATGCTCAGTCCCACATCTAACCAACCAGGCTATAGGCTACTGCAATATAAATAGTAATAAAACCACCCACACCCAAATGCCTAGGCCAGTATTTTGAAAAGTGGCCACTAATTTCATGTGCCTCCATTTTTGGATGCCTAATTTGAGACATACTTAAGGTATTTCAAGTTGGGCACCCAAAATTAGTGGACACTTTTGAAAATTTGGCTGTAAATCTTTCTAAGCCTCAGCGGACAATGCGAGAATGGCTAGCCAGATGGCAAGTTGTGATTATTGCTATGGACTGACTAACTACATTGTGTCCCCAACTAGTCCATGCTAATACAGTAGCTACTGTGGTCAATTTTCCTGTGTAGACAAGACCACAAACTATGTTATTGAAGTAGTAGGTGTGTCTCCATATTAGCACTCCAGCAGCAGTTGGCACTGTGGTACAGATTAGGGCTCTTCTCTCAGGTTGTTTTGATGAAGCAGGAAAATAAATATATATGAATTCTCTGTGTGACACAGGCAGACCAGGTGCCAGCTCACAGCCAAGGCCCCCATAGCTCAACTAAACACTGACAAATGCATAACCAGAATCAATCTGACTTATCTTTTTGTTAATATTGTTAAAACAGGTATTAGAATGATAAGAATGTGTTTAAACTTTATTGGATGTTGTGAGTTGCTGCATGCATTAGTCTCACTTAAAACATCTGTATCCTATGTTGCAAGGTAATATTTGAGCAGTTGAACCATTAGCCTCTGATGTGTAGATCACCACACAGGACAGCCACATTAATTAGCATAAAGGGTTCATCTTTCAACAGAAAATGTTACACTCTTCCCAAAAGGAAAGGTCCATTTATACCTGACAGACTATTGTGCAACACTGCAACTGGAATTTCCCTAAAACCGTCAACAGGAGGACAAAAGACAAGTGGACTCCTCCCATCAGCTGAGTTTGCAGCTCAGAGCACATCGCAGGAGGGGAATAAAACTCTTAACAAGAAGGAACTGATTATCTCTATGCAGCTTGGACTATGGGTGGCAAGGTTATTCTAGGCATAAGCAAGAGATCCCCAAGTACTTAGCCTGAGTTAGCCATAAAGGACATACTCAGCTTGCTGATTATAGAATTTTCTATTAAGTTTTGAAAGTTATTTGTGTACATATGATAAACTGCTCTAACCTTGCAAATAACACTCTTGTTTCCTTTTCTTATTTAATAAATCTTTAGATAGCTTATTATAAGATTGGCTACAAGCATTGTCTTTGGCATGAGATCTGAGGAGTAATTGACCTGGGGTAACTGAGTTGTCCTTTGTGATTGGGAATAACCTCAATATTACTGTGATTTGTGGTGAATGGGCTCATCTATCACAAAGGTATGCTCAGCTGGCTGGTGATATAGATCTGAGTACCTAAGGGGACTCCAGGTTAAGGCTGTTATAGCAGCTGAGGAGTTTACACTTGATAATTGGTTGGTGAAATCTAAATTTAGAACTCACAACCAATTTGGGGCTTGTGCCCTCTTTCCAACAGTCTGCCCTGAGGTTGGTACTCATGCTCTTGAGTTACTGCAGGCAGCATTACACTGTAGAACACATGCATATGGCAGAGAGCAAGCAAATTTCTCTTTTGGGGGGGATTTTCCTTTTAAAAATTATTTTAGCCATATTTTTATCCAAGCTTATTAGTGGATTTAATGACTGTGGTGTACAGAAGCTGACATAGCAGATGAGACTTTACCCAGTCTTTTAAAAAGTGTGAAATGCTGAAATTGGATGAGCTTGCAGTATAATTAGCTCATTTGACGGGGTAGCTTTAACCAGTCTATGTGCTTAGAAACATTACTGATCCGGCAATTTTTTGTGATGCAGTGAAATTAAATTGGAACCCAAAATGCCTAGACAATGACCCCACAGAACCATTAAAATCCCCTTAAAAGAATAGGATAGTCAGTGTACAATCTAACTCAGAGCCTTGGAGGAGATTCACAATATCCTGGTCTCCCCAGAGCACCAGGGACGGAGGATGCTTTCTAATGCACCAGCATAACCAGGGCATGTTGCAGGGGCAGACTCAAGGCTCTGTCCCCTCCAGTTCCTCCAATCCTGTCTGTGTGGAGGGTGGACACAACAGCTCTGGAGAGCCAGCTGCGCTATGTGTGCAGGGAATGGTATGGCACACTAGCACACAGGGCTGGCTCTAGGCGCTAGTGTTTCAAACATGTGCTTGGGGCTGCCCTTTTCAAGAGGCGTCATTCCAGCTCTTTAGGGGCAGCACTTTTCAAGGGGCAGCATTCCGGCACTCTGCACCCCCCTCTTTTTTTTTTTATTGCTTGGGGCAGCAAAAAACCTGGAGCTGGCCCTGCTAGCACAAGCAAGTAACACCCCTCCCCACCCACACACACTCTCTCTCACACACACACACTCCTCCCAGGCACTGCACTATCTTGTGCCAGTGCCCAGGATGAGCCATGCCAGGATGAACCATGATCTGGTCCAATAACAGTAAAGAATAACACTTGGAATTGTGTGAAATTAATGGTGTGTTTGCATAACAGAAATGTAACCTTTACTTTGTTGCTTCATACAGATTTAATTTGTTCCCTACCAGCCCTCTCTCCTTTGCTCACTCCACACCACCAGAGGGGGAAAAAAATCGCTGTTTTGGAGATATTGCGCCCCAGCCTTGGGTAGCACCTATTTTTGAATTACATTTTTCATACCTCTTATTAACCTGGATCAAGCTTTCTGTAAACTGAGTAATAACTGTGGGACCTTATTTACAAGGTTTTAACCTCCTCAGCTCCCACTAACTCTCCCTGGAGCTGAAGATGCTCAGCACCTTACGCCAGGCATTCATTGCCTTTCAGGATCCAGCCGCTCCTCCTGAAGGCCTCACTGTTAATTTGCTGTCAACTCCTTAGCCTTTAATCTTAGAGTTTATTTAAACCATGATACAATTATTAGAGCTGTGTAGAGGATGGAAATTCCGTTTCATGAAGGATTTTGAGATTTCGAAATCTGGCTTCATTCCAAATGTGAGTGAAAACTGAAAATTTCAGTGTTCCCCATGAAGGAAAATTCTCCCCCAGAATTAATTTTGGATTGTTCAAAATTTTTCATTGACAAAAATCAAAATGTTTTGTTTTTATTTTGCCTTTATTTGTATTATATAACATAATACAGAATAAAAACAATTTGAAATGAAAAGTCCTTTCAAAACAAAAAAACTGAAGTGTTTCTTTCCCAAAGTGCCAAAATGGGGTATTCTGACATTGTTGGAATTTTTCCCCCTTTTTTAAAAAAAAAAAATCCTACCAAAATCCCCCTGAGTTCTCGAATCATTTTCATTTGGACAGATCCACATATTCTGACAGACTATGGTTCGGTCACAGTTTCTCCAACCTGCTCTAACCGTTATTCTTTTATAAGCAGAAATTGCCTGAATGTCCTATAATAAAATTTTATGTAACATTTTGAAAATATCCTAAATGATTTAACTGATCCTTAACATAATTAAAGTAGCCTCAAAATCCATATATGGGGGAAATTGCCATTAAATAGATATTATTAGAACAAACAAATGCTAAACACATCAGTGGCCCCAGGAAGTTCTGTTGTTGGATTCATTTTTACATTATCAGTGGAACAAAACAATCTGATTTGTGACAAGTAAGATCCACTTTATGCAATGTTCATAAGATGGTATTTGTTGCTGCTAGTGATTCCCATAATAAGCTTTTCCTTGATTAAAGTTTCTGTTCATTTACAAGATGGATGAAAACAGAATTTCAAGATCTTCTGTATTCTTAGCTGAGATTCTCTTATTATCTCATGTTTTTCATATACTAATGTAGCTGTTGCACCATGAATTGAACTAGATTATGATTACTAGTTAAGACTTGAACATACTACCACTTTTACTCCTTTCTTCCAGTTACTTTATAAATAAATACTTTAAATTACAAAATTGCTCCTGAAGAAATGGGAATTATGTTGAAAGTACCTCATTGCTGCTATAACAGCCCTCAGATTTACTGAATCCTTCTCACTGTATTATAGTAGCTTCTGCTGTTTTACCTAGCCTACAGAAATATCAACCTCCAGCCTTGGTATTTTTTTTTGGTGGGGGGGGTTATGTTTAAAATTGTCTGGAAGGAAAAAATATGTTTCCGTAGTGAAACTTTTCATCCAAATCACACTGGAAATGTTAGGAAGAAATTAAACAATATCCCTTTCTCATTTCCAGTATGTTACAGGGTTAAAAAGAGCCACTCAGTTACAGTTGGATAACAGCTTTGGATTGCACAGAGGATGAGTCTTTTCTATTAAGTGCGGCAAACAGGAGAAGCAAAATGTTCTAACATTTGAATGACTGTGAGCTGAGAGAGAGAGAAATTTCCCCATCTGCAAATGTCAGACAGCTAGTGTTGCTTGTTATAATAATTGTTGTAAGGATGTTTCATGTACAATTTCTTAGTCTCGTTGTCAAAATCGTTACAGTGAGAATACAGATTCAGGATATTAGCCTGAGTCAAGCTATGAAGAATTGTTGTAAATTCTGCTGTTTGGATAATTTTACCATTCTCATTCTCCCCTCTTAATACCTTCAGTCATCTAGAATGAAAAGACATAGGTTCATGATCTTTCCCCATTTCTATCTGTGCTTGCTCATTGTACTCCGTGAAAGTATATTGTGACCTATAGTGGTCAGGCATTTAAAATCTTTAATCTTAAGAACTCAGGAGAAAGTGTTCGTTTTCCCTTGATAGACAAATTCATACACCAGTACCTATTTAAAAAATAGTATATACTAATTTTAGTCCAGAAACATTAAAACCAATGGACAAAGAATAACAATTAACAAAGAGAGAGACATAAGCATAATGTAGCAAAATATCACCATGATAGCATACAAACCACAGGTAACCCAGTAACAGCTTCTGCCTGTATCAACAGCAAGCCATAACCTTTTTATTATTTATTTATTTATTCTACACTCCCCAAGCCTTCGCTTGTAAACACATGCATAGAAGAGAAAAAAGAGAAAGAAAAATAAAACCACCCTTTAGCTCTTATCAACTCTAGCACAAAATAACATACTTGGGGCCAAATTCTGCTCACCTATCTAATTTAAATAGTCCCATTGAGGTCAAGGACATTATTACCTTGAATAAAATAAGTATGATTGGCCCAAAGACAGGTTAGAGAACAAAACTGTATTTGATGATAATTCCCAAATGACATAGACAAAATCAGATTCCTCTGTCTTATCACCTATTCAGAAGGGGATTCTAGAAAAGGTCTCCATACCATACTGAATTTTTTATGTTTATTTTTGTTCTTGGCAAATCTCTTTTACATAAACAAAAAGCCAGCAAAGTCAACTTACATGTGGTGAGTGCTGGAGGTATCAGAAAAAAAACACTGCAAGCATCAAATATTCTCAAGGCAAGATGTTTAATGTCATTTGAAGGAAAATCCTTGGTTTTGGAGAGCTTTCCCGAAAGCATCAATGAAAGGGATAGCTGCATGGTGATATTTAAACAGTTCAGGAGATAGAAACTGATTTCCTGTTGAAAGTTGGACACTGACTATTTCAGCCTTCACAAACTAGCATTGAAACAGGTTGGGTAGATATAAAATGATAGATTAGACAGCACTTTTCCTCATAGCTAAGATATAGAGAACATGACCCTGTCACCCAACCCACTCCTCACTGCCAAGGTAATGTGCAATTTGTGAATGACTTTACACCGAGTTTGTCAGAGGCAGCTGAAATCTGTGCATTTCTTGATATCCTGTCTCCATTCTTCCAGAGGACATTTTCTCCATATAAATGCCATCACATCCTTTCTGTATTCTGTCCCCTATTACCTATGCAGATATATTCAGAACATTATACAATGTTTAAATTAGACCTCCATGAGGCTCCTGGAAGTTTACAACTGCCTGAAGCAGGGAAAGAGATAAACACATATTTGTGTAATTGTAAAAAACCTCAACAGAAAGTAAGCAAAGAAATTAGACTTCGAGAGTTCATACGAAGAAGGCAGATCTTAAAATGAACAGAATCTCTGAGATAAAAATAACAACCAAGCACTCTAAGTCCACAGCCTCAAAGATAACACAAAATGAGCTCAGCAAAGCACTGTATATTATACGTGGCACTGACTAGAACTATTAATTTGTATACATCATACCAAACCAAGATTAGGGCCCCAAACAATGGACTGTTCCATATAACCTTACCATTTAGAAATTGGTCTTAAAGGTCAATTGTATGATACAGTTGGGTTATCTAATACTTTTGCAGATGCACCTCCCCAATAGACTCTAATAATCTTCAGTTGACCACCTATATTCTATAGATTTATGGGGTGTAACACAAGCTTTTCTCCTCTTTTTTCTAACCTTACTATCTGATTTTAAGGACTTCAGCTTCCTCAGCTCTATTTAGGGATTCTTACTTCACCAGATGAAAGTAAACAATTTCTCTGAAGGTTAATAATTCTCTCATCAACAGCCCTGCTTATCCTGAGTAATTCCATCAGTTTTACTGGAGTTACTCTGTATTTGCACCAAAGAAGAACTGGTCTCTGGTTGATTGGGAATTTCTATTCATCTCGTCTCACTCTGCATGAGCAATGCAGCATTCAATGAAATCAAAAGGTGCAGCCTGCAAAACTCGCTACTACAGATACCATTAGGAGGTTCCAAAAAAGGATTCGGCATTAATATGTGTAACAAAAATGTTGGAAGGGAGAGAAACACTAACATTTCATAGCAGAAGCCAACCTATGGGGACAGGTTATTCCATAGCTGCTGACTGCTGGGTTTCTTGCACCTCGACCTGAAGTACTGGGTGCTGCTCACTCTCAGTGACAGGATATTGGGCTTAATGTACTCACTGGTCTGATCCAATGTCAATTTCTATGTTCCTTAGTTTCACATATGGGGTAAACACAGACTCCTGAAGGAGATAGATTTTTATTACATTAAATTCTACCGAAACCAAGTACACACTTATGACCTTTTGATATTACAAGTTAGGGGCCAGATTGTGTCCACTTGTTCTGAGGGTGTATAAGGGAAGGACAGAAAGGGAGCCAGGAGCACTATCATTCCCTTGTGTCCTTGCACTGCAGCTGGGCACAAACGCAGTCCCAAAAAACACTCCCTCCATGTGTCCCCTGGGACACAAGACCTTCCAAAAGGCATTGGGAGGGCGAAGGTAGAGGTGGGGCCATGTGTCAGACCCACTTTCTGTGCTGGCCATCAGAACTAGTTGGGTTTATTCCAGGGAATATTTTTCACCCACTGTAACAGTGTAGCACTGGGTGCACTTATTCTGGGTGTGAGGGAGCTCCAGTTGGAATTGTGCATTCTGAGACAGAATTCCTCTAGAGGTAATACAGCTTCACATCACCTCCAATGCAGGACTGTACCTAAATAACAAGACTGAGTCCTGGATGAGACATATTAACTCATTACTCTTTTGTGCTGCCAAATATACCAGGAGTATCTGGCATATACCATCTGCAGTGCTGCCAACCATCCCAAGTTCCGCCTGTTATTCCACTGACTTCAGCAGAACTTTAAAGGAACAGCAGCAGTGAATGGGGAAAAAACCAGTGTTTTCTTTATTTGCAAGAAATTCCTATCCAAGGCTCTAGTGAAAACCATTCAAACATATAAAACCAAAAAGCCAAACATCCAAAATTCAATGATTTACCCATATGACCCCAAACATGTCAATTCACAGAACATAAATCACCTAATTAAGCAACCTAGCATGAAAACCAATGGCCTTCTTTTTTTCAAAGTGTTATGTTAATGACAATTATGCATATAAGTTCTGAGTAGTCACCCTGCAAAAACTAAATCAGAAAATTCATTAATTATAATCTTTCATAATTATATTGAGTGCTTATAGTTTAGCCTTCAGGAGGTGCTGCTATGTGTAGTTAACTAGAGCTGATCAGTTCTAATTAACTTTCACAGCAATTTTAGAAAAACTGTTTTTTATTGGAAAAAAAATTTTGGTTTTCAAAAATTATTTTTGGTACACATTTAAAAAAATAAACAAAAACCCAGCATGTTTTCAGTTTGGTTCAGTCAAAGAGACATTTTTTCATTAAAAAAAAAAGTTTTGATGAAAAAGTTTCACCCAGCTCTAATTATAACAAATGATGAGAGAGCAGAAGCCTGGACAATTTGCTAGCTAAATGCACTGCATTAATCAAAGTGCCAGTAAACTATAATGGGCTAAATTCTGGCCTCACAGAAATTAATGGCAAAACTCCCCTTGATTTCAATTGGGCCACAATTTCACCCTAAAAGTTTTTTTTTAAATCTTTTTATAAGTAGAAAAAAAAATATATGTAGAGAGGAAGGATTGTCTAGTAGTTAGGCTGCTAGCCTGTGATTTAGGAGACTGAGGTTCAATTCTTTGCTCTGTCTCAGACTTTTCCTACATAAACATGAACAAGTCAGAGTATGGCTACACTTGAAATTTCAAAGCACTGCCGCGGCAGCGCTTTGAAGTGTGAGTGTGGTCGGAGCGCCAGCGCTGGAAGAGAGCTCTCCCAGCGCTGTACGTAAACCACATCCTCTACGGGTGTAGCTTGCAGCGCTGGGAGCTGTGCTCCCAGCACTGCGGCACTGATTACACTGAGGCTTTACAGCGCTGTATCTTGCAGCACTCAGGGGGGTGTTTTTTCACACCCCTGAGCGCGAAAGTTGCAGCGCTGTAAAGTGCCAGTGTAGCCAAGGCCTCAGTCACTTAGTCTCCCTGTGTCCACAGTTCCACATCTCTAAAGTGGGGATAATAATAGACAGTCCACTTCACAGGGGTGTTGTTAGGATAAATTAATTAAAGAACACAAGGCCCTCAGATACTATGGCAATGGGACCAGTATAGGTACCTCAGAGAGTTAGGGTAATTACAGCCTTACCGCACCCAATTCAACAAGTTGCAGAAAAATTCTGAGCTGCTGATCTTTGGTGATTAAGGAAAACTTTAGCACAATTCCAACTATCTGAGAAAAAATAAATAGGAATCCTTCCAGTTTAAGTGGGCTAAATATTGTAAGACTTGCAGTCCTGCTATTTTGAGTGTCATATAACACATTCCAATAGTTGGGGCAGAAAAACTGTCTACGTATTTGGAGGGAGACAAAGAACGTGAGGTAATATTTTTGATTGACAAACTCCTATTGGTGGAAGAGACAAGTTTTTGAGCATCACAGAGCTCTTCATCAGGTCTGGGGTAGGTGAACAGAGTGTCTGAGTTAAATGCAAGGAGGGACAAATTGTTAAGTATAAGGGGTTCACACATGTTGTTGGAGACCACATAATATGAAGTGGGAAATTAACATGTATTTGATGGGGTGATGTGGAAAGAAGAGAAACGAGGATGGCAAAGAAAGGGGATGAGATTAGACTGTACAATGTGATTACTTATGCAGAGCTGTCAGGGTTTCCTCCCCACTCTGAACTCTGGGGTACAGATGTGGGGACCTGCATGAAAGACCTCCTAAGTGTATTTCTATCAGCTTAGGTTAAAAACTTCCCCAAGGCACAAATCCTTCCTTGTCCTTGGATGAGTACTGCTGCCATCACCGAGTTAGACAAATATTCAGGAAAAGGACCACTTGGAGTTCCTGTTTACCTAAAATATTCCCCCAAGCCCCTTCACCTCCCCTCCTGGGGAGGTTTGAGAATAATCTACCAACCAAACAGGTTAACAAAGTGAGCACAGACCAGACCCTCAGGTTTTTAGGACACTAAAAATCAATCAGATTCTTAAAAAAATAGAACTTTATTATAAAGAAAAAAGTAAAAGAAGCACCTCTGTAAAATCAGGATGGGAAGTAATTTTACAGGGTAATAAAATTCAAAACACAGAGGAACTTTAAAGTTACAAAAAAACAGGAATAAACCTCCCACTTAGCATAGGGACAATTCACTTAAAACAAAAGATAATCTAATGCATTTCCTTCCTATTACTTACAATTTGTAATCTTATATGCTTAGTTCAGGTATGGCTTTGGGAGATGTATTTTCCTTGTCCTGATTCCTCGCTGACCCAGAGAGAATACCCACAGAGAGACAAAACAAAAACCTTCCCCCACAGATTTGAAAGTATCTTCTCCCCTTATTGGTCCTCTTGGTCAGGTGCCAACCAGGTGATTTGAGCTTCTTAACCCTTTACAGATAAAGGAGGGATTTTACACTACCCGTAGCTGTATGTTCATAACAAGAGCATAGTGATATTCATACCCTAGAAGCATGATTAGAACAAACACCAATGCCTAAAATATGACCTTATTCTTCCACCACATAAGAACTTATGGAAGTCAGTAGGAAAATTCAGTAACTTCAGTGGGATCAGGATTTCATCCCATATACTTTTATGGCCCAACTGAATTCTAAAATAGGAGCTAATCCTGCAAACACTAATTGCTAGGTATAGCAACATGTGTAGTCCCATTGACATCAGCAACAGTACTCAGAATTATAACTATGCCCATTAGTATATGCAGGATCAGGGCTTCACATTGGGTTTTTGACAAAATGGTACCCATGTGGCTACAGGATGCATAATGAAATTTCATTGCAGTGAATGTGATACCATCACCTAGACTTCAGATAGATTAGATCTTACCCACTTTTTCATTGCATGTGTGAAGAGAGCTCTGTTAAAATAGTCACAACCAAACTTTTTTGCTGAATATCAGTTTTAAAGTTCCATATTTTTATGCCTGCTAATTTATGTTTAATTAGCACAATAAAAGATTGGTCATAGAAGATACTCAGAATTTAGAAGCTAAACCTGAACTGCCTATGTTTCACTCCCTTTTTATTAACCCCAGTTTTCCTCTAGTGAGTATGCTGCACAGACACAGTCAATGAAAACAATAAAAGACAGAAATTAATTAGATGATTGTATTTCAATCATGGGGTTTTCTTGATATTCTAAACTAGAGAAATGCAACTCAAGCAGTTTGTAACTGACGGCAACGCCATGAAATTGCACTATAGCCCTGATAATTATCCTCTTCATTATTTTATAATATATAAAGAGATAAAATACAACAGTTTCCTTTCATTTGCAGTATAATGGAAACAGCTGAAGGAGGATGTTTGTCTTACAATGCTACAGTTTAAATTTAGTGACAAGGAAAAGAGTATCACATTAATGATGCACAGGAAACAGCACTGTGAGTCTGTTATATAGTCTTTCAATGCAAACCATAAGCATATAGTGAGACCATTGTATAGTCTTTCTACACAACCCGTAAGCATATAGTGTAAATATAGACCCAAACGTTTTGTTCCCTCCTCTTTCTTCTCCTCTCTCGCCCCTTTAACTTGTTAAAAATGTATAAGATGACAACTCAGTCCTAGGGAAAACATACTAATCTTGTTTATAGGAATTGCCTTCTTTTTCAAAAGCCAGTGTAATCAAAGCACGTAAGATGATGAAGAAAGCACTGGTAATTTCTTACCTGTGTATATGACTCCTCCAAGTATCACTACATTATGCTGGTTCAGACAGTGGGCTAATCTTATTCAGTTAGGGACATACCGGGCAATAAAAATTCTATTAATTCTGTAAAATACAAATTAAAAAATGTCAGAATAATCTAAACTCTACTAACAAAAGGCAGGTTGGAATGTCTCAGCTGGCAGAGAGAGGCACTTTAGCAATTTCTTACTGTGACCCAATAACCTCCTAATGTCAATAGGCAAGGAGGTTACAGGAATCTCCTGATTCTGGTATATATATTCTGGCTCACCAAAGAATGTCAAATGAGGTCTCAAATGAAAGCTGGTGTCACACTGGTCATCAATTTCATTGTGAAATGAATGTACAGATACTTTGTAAGGAGTTACATATATATACTGAAAACATGTTCTTAAAGTCTATGTGTATGAGATGGAAGGGTTGGTTGCCAGCAAAGATGAAAATCTGATTCTCTGTCAGAGAAGAGTTGTTTAGCCATATATCAGTTTACATGTACATCACATATCACGTTGTTCTCAGTGGGTCTCCTATCACTAGTCTGAACTGAAAGCAAATGAAGATGTGACACATGACCGGAAAGGGTTAAGCATCCTGCAAGGGGGAAAAAAAACAACAACTCAAATTCAACCCTTAAAGACGTTTGAGGAGATAAATGTTTGTGGTTTTGTGTATTTACATATATACTAGCAGTGGTCAACAATGTAATCAAATTGTCCCTATCTATGTTAATCTGTGTAGATAATTACCAGCCATGCTTAGGAAATGGATCTACTTCAAAGTCTCCATGAGTACCTATTGTTTGCCGAAGGACTCCAAGCTGTCACAAAAAGCCCTGAAACTATATAAAGATGTTTGGGACCCTATCCTTTTGATCTCAGATCTGCTTGAGGTTTCATGCAGGGAAAGCCTAAGACATAAGGTCTGAGATCCCAGTTCTGACTGGACCACCCTGAATATAAACATTGGACTATAACCTATGAACTATTTCTGAAATAACTCTTTGCAACTACAAATCTCTGCTATGAGTCTGAACCTCAAGAATTAAATTCATATCTGTATGTATACTGATCTTTTAACCAATTCTATCTTTTCTTTTTTAATAAAATTTAGTTTAGTTAATAAGAACAGACTGCAAGCTTGTATTTGGGTAAGATCTGGAATATTCATTAACCTGGGAGCTAATGTGTCTGATCCTTTGGGATTAGTAGAAATTTTTTATATGATGAATAAGATTTTCAGTAATTCTCATATTTGACTTGGGTGTCTAGGTGGAGACCTCAGGCTGGGTTACTTTAAGGGAACTGTGTTGTTGACTTCTGGGTAACCAGGGAGATATTATGGAAGCTATTTTGTGCTGGTTTGGTAAATATAAGTATTGGAATATCCCCATTCTTTGCAGTTCACCCTAATTGAGTGACCTCAGTGGGCTCCCCTGGGACTCTGGTCACTCTGGAAAAAAGAACTTTAAAAAGAATCTAAGAGAAGAGAAACAAACAGGGGGAGAGAACCTATTCTTATGGTGCACTTCAAAGTTTTGCTTCACTATATTTGGGAGGAGGGGCAGAGAAGAAACCTGGGAACCCTTCACTGAGGAAGTAAAAGGAAAGCCCTTTTGCTCATGAAAAGAATCTCAATCAGGCTTGGTTGACAATGCTAGAGAGAACCTCAGGTGGAATAAATTTCTTTGGACAAGAATAACTTGCTAGTTACGTTTAGTCTGATTTGGTTTATAAATTGGTGTATGTGTAACCATTTGTTTCTGTTATTCTTACTCATTTTTACTTAAATCTTTATTCTTTGTTAACAAACTTATTCTGGTTTTCCTATAAATATATTTCAGTGCTGTGGTGTTAAGCAAAGTGATGGCCCTGAGTTGAATCTTACAAGCTGGTGTGCACTGTTCCCTTGAGATTAGCAGACTGGTAATTTGGTGCGTTCAGTGGATAAGGGGCTGGACACTGCAGGGAATGCGTAGTGCCTATCACTACCTGTGCAGAGATAGCAAGGCCTGTGGGGGCCTGGAACGCAGTGCTTGTGCTGCTAAAGGCTATTCATTTTGGGACCTGATCCACAGCAAGTGGAGACAAGACTGCTTCATTCTAAGGGCAGTTAGTGGTGAGGTGCCTCACAGCCTTGGGTATCCTGGGGGAGTGTCACACTTACCTCTTCTTCAATTTTCGTCTTCTCTAGCCTACTATTCTGCCAGCTCAGTCTTGGTATATGAACAGCAAAACTTCAGAGACACCGATTCAGATGAACCACTCCAGCTTGTACACGTGCAGCTGAGTTCAAAATCAGACTCACTGCAGGTAATACAACCTTGTAAGACCTGTCTACTGACAACAATTTCAGAAAAGACTAACACAAATCTGTAATTATGTGAAACATCTAGGTAGTTCCGGAGAGCTATCATTTCATGGCTCAAACCATGACTTAGGAATAGTTCTCATTGAATGAACCTTGATAGAAGGCAGAGCCTCTTTAGTTCAAGCAACAAATTTCCTTAATTCAATATCAGTACATAGAACACATGGTAAAGTCCATCTACCTGTTTGGTCAGGTTTTTGTGTCATTATTTTTTGTTCCTACCAGTATACTATGAGGACAGTTTTTTTTCAGATGGTTTCTTGGCTTCAGCAGTGGCAATGGTTTTTAAGCTAACATGCTACCTACCTTTTGGGGTAGTTCTAGATATAATTCTTAGGTTGTTTAACTTCTACAAATAAGCACCCAAAAGTAAAGACAAAATGTGCTTAAACTTAAATAACTCCACAATTGTCTGCAAGAAACAAAGACGGTGAGAGGCCTTGAGGTGATCCAAATACTATTACTCATTTTAGCTGGGTTTGAATAGATAAAGCCTGAGTCATGATGCATGGATCTGAATCAGAACTTTCCTACAGCTCAATAAAGTTTGGTTCTGGATCACTCTTACTTGTAGATTATGCTCAAATTATGTGCACTAGGAAAAGTACTACATGGAGCTCAGCTATTTCTTGTAGTGCGTGCTGCTGCTGGGTTCATTCAAAATGTCCAATGCCAGGCCCAAAGGCTCTGCTATAAATAAGAATCTCTCATTCCAAGTTTACAGTTAACCCATTGTATTGTGAAAGAAAGAGACAACTGTTTGGCTGTTTATCCATGTATTGTACTGATAGCAAAAAGTATCTCTCTATGCTTTGCTTATTTGAAAGCATGCCTTACTTAAAACAGCAGTCTTAACAAAAGGGGTACATAAATAGTGGAAAATAGTTTTCTGCTCTAAAAGGGAATATTGTAGTATGACTATTCAACTAATATTCTCCACAGTGGTGTAAAGTTGCATATATTGGATAGGCATTTTCGCTGCCTTTCTGTTGATGTCAGAGAGGCATATATGTTATTTTAAGGTGTGTAAAGAATGGGGCAGGACTCCATTGATTTTGCACTTGCATTGACTTCTATGCAACTAGAAAGTGGTTAACATATTGTAGGAAGCACTCAGCATTTTGCAGGAAACAGCCCAGATGAAGATAAAAATGTCAGGCCTGAAGATTTCATGCAGAAAATGGAAATAATCAAATCCTTGAACTCATTCAAGGACAAAAACTTTATTATGAGGATATAATTTGAGCGACACAAAGTCCTCTGGAGGAGCTCCCCCAGTAGATGAACATTTTCAGAAGACAATCTCTTTTGTATAGTATCTTCAAAGGGTTATGTGTTCAAATTTGGTGGTTTCTAATTGTGGTCATCTCAGTTTTAAAGTGTCCAAGTTAGGCCCAATTTCCAGAGGCAGGTTGCAACCACAATTCCACTGAATTTGCCACATCCTATACAAAGCTATTTGGTAATTTTGGCATAAATAAGGAGTTTTGGTGTCAAACTCAAAAAACCATAAAACAGCTAATTTTCAGAAGTGCTAAATATCCAACCACTAAAAGTTTTTAATATGTCTCGAGTCAGCACCCCAAGAAAGGAGGCACTCAAAATTGCTAGTTACTTTTGAAAATTTAGGACCTTGTTTTTGATCTTCGGATATGTATTTAGAGAAAGTTCAAACACATAGAAGAAGATGGCATATCCATACTTCAGAAGATTCTTATGTATAAATATGCACATTCCTTGCACTTACTCAAACCAGAGTAATATTATTTTCACAGGGTTATTCATAAATAAGGTCCAAGATCAACAGGATACTGAAGCATGCACATAGCTCTAAGCATGTCAGTAGTTCCGTTGTTTTGGGCATATGTCTGGGCTTAAAGTTGTGCTCATGCTTAAGTACCTTGCCTAAAAGCATAATGGAAACAGAGACCCTGGAAGTTTCCAAAAGTGAGAGCTTGAAGAAACGTGAAGCATGCAGCAGATGTATCAGATTTCTTAATACAGAGACATTGCTTCAACAATGTTGTTTCTTCAAAGAGGTAGCTCTGCAACAACATAAAAATATCCACATTTTCAAACAGAGAAATATTTTCTAATCTGAACATCCTAAAAAGGGGAAATCAATAAATGGCATGAAAAACTTCAAAGACGGACCTCCTGTCAATGACAGAGGTTCTTCAGCAATGTAAAGTCTTTGAAGATGGACTCCCAGTGCTGGGAAACCTTTGAAGTGACAGAAAGCAGACATATATAATTACAGAAAGGTGCAGTGTCCAGCAGAGATAGTAAAAAGATATAACTGGGTTAATGTGTGGGGGAAGGCTGAGAGGTGGCATGGACACTGACTGACCCTACTCAGTTGTAGCCTAAAAAATTGCAAGGTCAACTCGATATCCGTATGGAACAGAGAATTTGTGAAAGGGAAGAGGTATGTAGGATTTAAAACCAAATTAGAATTTTCCTGATTCCAGCACATGAGTATTAAAAGATGAATCTCTCTCTTCTCTCATTCCTCCCAGTTTCAACATAGTCAATTGCAGTTCTTAATATCCCCACGGAAATATTTTAGCTTGTTAAGTTCATTGCTTTGGAACAAACTAGTATTTTGAAATTTGATATTCTGACCATATGGATAGATTTCATTGCATGTTCCATAAATATATTTCTGTATCCTAATTCCTGAATATTCTCAATTGTTTCCCCCTACCCCACTTCCTTTTTGCATAAAATGTTCAAAAATACTGAAAAATGAAAAATATGAATAATAATATTCTGGATAAAGATCCTACATTGTCTTCACTCTGGAATTGTTTCAATTCTTGGCTCTTTAAAAGGGAAAAGTTGAAAGCTGAGATTTACAGAAATAGATTTTCCATTTAGCTGCTGTCTAATATGGTCATATTTCTTAGCCTGTTCTTTTTTTAAATTCCATTAAAATGATTAAACAAAGCCCCTGCTGTCAGATTTGACCCAGGACCTCTTATGAAGTTGGAATAAAAACAAACAAACAACCCTCTAGAACAGACTGAGCCACATTTATTCATACTGAGTAGTACTCTATTCCACAATTGGGCCCATTGGTTTCAATGGGATTACTTGCAGAATTCCACTCAGTGGGCTGAATTGGCACCTTGCAATCCAGACTCTTTTATTTAGTTACAATTCAGTCCCTATTAAACTGCTATTCTTATGTTCTGCCCCCTAGTCCTTTTCCTGAGCATATTACACCCCATACATGAAAGCTAGCTCCACCTACTCTCTACCCACCAAGCCAGCACCCTCCTTATCCCCCAATGCCTGCCTTCCCACTCCCCACCCACCTACCCAAGAAGGAGAATAGCTGCCCAGGAATGGCTGCTCTCCTAACTCAAGTTGGGTCACCCTCGTACAGGGGCTCATTATTATAATTTAGTCCAACATGAATAAGGATGAAAGAATACTGCACTTTGTATTATATTACAATAAACAGATGAACAATGGTATTGTTAGTTCTTACATAGCACTTTTTATCCACAGATCTCAAAGCAATTTACAAGAAATATTTTTATCATCTCAGTTCCACACGTGAGAAAACTGAGGCAAACAGCAGAAATTCAAAATTACGTCCCTGGAGAAGAAAACTGAGGCTCCTTGCACAAAGATATCAATTTTTGTTACCACATTAGATTCAGAGTAGATGGCATCATGTCTGTTTTTTAATTTAGATAATCTTGAATCACAGATTGACGTCAGGACTATGGAAATAATATTAAAATCAGATGCCGTCATTAGAAAACAATTGAGAGTTGTTTTCTTGAGCTGTGTCTTTGCTGGCCAGATAACAACCATATAATTAGGGCAACTATGCAATTATATTTTTATGAAGTGCTATGTGGTCAACTCAAGCTACCGTATGTATCATTCATGGATTCCAAAGCCAGAAGGGACCATTGTGATCATCTAGTCTGATCTGTTGTATAACACAGGGCATAAAAACTCACCCAAAATAATTCTTGGTGGAGCTAGGACGTTTCTTTTAGGAAAACATGCTATCTTGATTTAAAAATTGTCAGTGATGGAGAATATACCACAATTCTTGGTAAATTGTTCCAATGTTTAATTACTCTCACCATTAAATATTTACACCTTATATCCAATCTGAATTTGTCTGTCTTCAGTTTCCAACACTGGATAATATTATACCTTCATCTGCTAGATTATTAAATATTTGTTCCTTATGTAGATACTTATAGACTGTAATCAAGTCCCCCCGCCTTAACCTTCTCTTTAAATGAAATAGATTGAGCTCTTTGAGTATATCGCTAGACAGCATGTTTGTAATCCTTTAATCATTCTCATGGCTCTTTTCTGAGTTATATTCAATAGACCAAAAACCCTTCATGAACTATGGACACCAGAACTGGACATAGTATTCCAGCAACAGACATCAGTGCCAAATACAGTGGTAAAGTACATCCCTTCTCCTACTCAAGATTTCCATTTATGCATCCTAGGATTGCATTAGCTTTTTGGGCCACAGCATCATACTGGGAGCTCATGTTCAGCTGATTATCCACCATGACCCCAAAATCTTTTTCAGAGTCAATAATAAAATTATAAGAAAGAACTGTATTCGTATATGCATCAATGATTTAGATTTTTCTGCTGTTCAGGAGGCTGGCCTGAAGGGAATAAGGGAAGAGAAATCACAAAGATTATTATCTTTTTATAATTGTCTTCCCAAAAGTTATGGCATTGGTTACATGAGGTGCATAGTAAAGAAATCCTAGGATACCAGTGGAGAGACCGTATGGCAGTTCAGAACGCAATTATTGAGAAGATAAAATTTTTAAGAGTAATGATTAAATTAAGTATTGTTGCCAGAAGATGTTTACTACTTAAAATATCTTTCAGGTCTTTCAGAATATTGCTTAGAGGTTTTGGCATGAAAAACAAAGCAGATGTCAGATAATACATAACACATCAAGAAACCAATAATATATTAAAAGCTTAAGAGTCCTGCTGGTGATATGGGACAAAAATATGTGTGGACAATATAGACTATTTTTTTAAGTGCTAACACAGCATATAGGTTTTTGTGCCAGTATGTTAGTTAGGCAACAGAGTGAATTAATTCATCAGAACTTGAAAGGGCTCCGTATTATCCTCTGTGCAACAGATCAGTGGACACTATTTTCTGCCTCGTTATAGTCCCATGTGCCTGAAGGAAAGTATGTTCCTCTTAGTGACTACAGATGTAACAACTTAATACAAGATTCAAACTGTGCCAATGATGACACATAGGCCTTTAGGACTGAGCTGCTCAAAGTCTTTATTAAAATAACAGTCATGCTTAGCATTCATATAGTGCTCAACATTTTTCAAAGCACTTTGCAGATGTTAACTAATGAAGCTTATCAAGACCTGTGTGAGGTATTATCCGCACCTTATACATGGGGAAAGTGACAAATTAAAAGTCAAAGCCAAAACTTTTAAGCTTAATATCTGACATTATGCATCTAAATCCATAATTAGGCACCTAAATAGAAGAATTATTGTTTTCACAGGTGCTGGGTATCCCTAGCTCCCCATGACATCAGCAGTAGCAAATGTTCAACACGTCTTTAAAAACCATTTATTTTACACACCTATATTTGAAAGTTCTGACATTTTCAAGGCCATACAGCCTTCAATAGTAGAGCCAGGATTAGAGACGAGGAGTTCCTAGCACCCAGCCCTGTGCTTGATTCATTGCTCATATTTAGAGTTGGTGCACTTGCAGTTCAGTGAAAACAAAAACTGATTTTTTTCAGTGAATCAAAAAAGTTAGAAAAAATTCCTTTGTATTAAGTGAAACATTAAATTTTGGGAATTTTTAACCTTTTTAATTAAAAAAAGCAAAGGAAATGAAGGGATAGATTCACAAAACAGAGGCACTTACCTAGGATGTGGGAGACTCAAGTTCAAATCCATGCTCTGGAAAAGGGACTTCTTAGATGAGTGCCCTAACCACTTGGCTGTTCTGGACAACAGAAGAGAAGCACGGCTATCTTGAATTTGGTTGCTAAATCATAAACCTTTTTCATACTTAACAATACAGCTTCATGAGAATACTCTGGCATATGATATAACAATGTGCAAAGGTACCAGCTCTACAAATTTTAAGTCACCTGCCCCTTTGCCCAATTCACAATTGTTATGCACCTGTAGCAGCCACATACTTGTTATTCCTAGCTACCATAATAGGATTATAGGATACTTCTGCAGCCAGTTTAGCAGACAGCAAACTTGCAATGGCAGTAGCTTCCCCCAGAACTAAGAATAGGAGTACTTATATACTCATAGACTTTAAGGTCAGAAGGGACAATTATGATCATCTAGTCTGACCTCCTGCACAATGCAGGCCACACAATCTCACCCACCCACTGCTGTAACAAACCCCTAACCTATGTCTGAGTTATTGAAGTCCCCAAATTGTGGTTTGAAGACCTCAAGCTGCAGAGAATCCTCCAGCAAGTGACCTGTGCCCCATGCTGCAGAGGAAGCCGAAAAACCTCCAGGGCTTCTGCCAATCTGCCCTGGAGGGAAATTCCTTTCTGATCCCAAATATGGTGATCAGTTAAATCCTGAGCATGTGGGCAAGACTCACCAGCCAGCACCCAGGAAGGAATTCTCTGTAGTAACTCAGATCCCACCCCATCTAACATCTAACTTGTGGCACCTTAGAGACTAACAAATGTATTTGAGCATTAGCTTTCGTGGGCTACAGCCCACTTCATCGGATGCATAGAATGGAACATATAGTAACCATTGCTCTATATGGGGTGGACGTATCCTCTCCCCCAGTATACACTTAAGATTGGTAGAAATGGTAGCCCACACCAGGTTTTGGTGGAAGACCTGTGATCATTCTACTATTGAGGCAAATTGGGCACTGTCCCACTCGGAAAATGAGTCAGAGAAAATAAGATTACTTTCACTCTAGTGCTATCAACTACTACTAACTGCAAATATAACAGAAAACTTTTCAGATGAAGGCTCTCTATAGCAGCAGGTGCTGTAGACTGTGATAGTGCATATCTGCACATTTCAGTATGGAGCTTCACATCAGATATATTATCTTCACACCATCCAAAAGTGTGCAAAATGCTTTCTAGAACAAACAGAAGACAGGTTCCCTACCTTGGAGATCTTAGAATCTAGTCATGGATTGAATGATGGTCGTAAACAAGCAACAAGTGGAGAGGTAGGACAAGAGCTAAAATGCGATGACTGCACGGTTTAGGGATGTGTATGCTTTAATAATAATAATTTAAACTTATTTCAGAAGAAACAAAGTTTCAGTAGGTTCTCATGTTTGAATGAGGACAGGATGTGTGATGCTTGGTGAACAAGGATTAGTTGGAAATTCCAATACAAAGAGGGGGCCATGTGAAGAAGACATGAAAGCAAACGTGGGAAAAGGAGATGGAAGACGAATCAAGATGAATGCCATTTTAGAGCAAAGGGTGTAAAGGTGTGTGAAAGGAGATAAAGCCAGAGATGTAGACCCTTGAAAACAATGACAAGAAATCCTTTAATTTAGTAATATACACAGTGCAATGAAAAGCAAATGATAGGATTAAAATGTAGGGAGGTCAGAAGACATAACCAGCACAATGAGATCATTGTTGTGTCCCTATTTTCACCAGATGGGATGTGGCCAACACTCATGTTGGCCACACTCATGTTGATCCAGGAGATAACTGGGGTTTGGACAAGAGATGTAGTTGACAGACAGAAAGGATCAGTTTTAAAAAAATGTTTTAAAAGGAAGAAGCGACAGGATTTGGCCACAGCCTGGATATTCCAGGGGGAGGAGAAAGAGGAGTCGTATATGACCCTAGGTAACAAGCCTCAAAGATATTCTAGTTTTCCAGTGTTAATAATAAATGCAGAGAGTTTACCCCATGTTACCTTTGTCATATTCTTTTTTGCTGTTTTTTCCATATATTTTGCCAGAGAACACAAGAATCAGATTTATGAAAAATGTATGCTGTTTTCAAATACACAAGTACTTTCTATGAAATGTTAACTCAGAAGGACTTACCTTCCAAAATTTAACTATATGCTTGTTTTTAAGCATTTTATTTGCATTCTTCTCTAAGACTAATCAAAATATGACAATGTATTAGTTGATTATATTTGAAGCTGGGAATTTAAAACAACCTGATGCAGGACCAATGCTGTGAACTCAGTAATTTTCCTTATACTCACTGGATTTCTGAATCCGTTTTAGATGCTATTGATGTCTCATAAAGAAATAGGTTTTACAGTTGTTTTTTTTCTAAAATCAATCAGAATAGATTGAAGGGGGATATCTAATGAATTAAACAAAAATACAAGGGTTACATTAAAATATAATATTACTAGCTGTCATATAAATCTATAAACATAGGAGTGTGTCATTAAACTTCTCTGACCAACATGGCTACAACAACACTGCATGCATTAAACTCCTCTGACACAGTCTAAACTACATTATCAAATGCTTATAATATATAGTATCATCCACACACAGTTTCTAAATTGTGCAAGACCTATGTAGATTCCTGCTGCTTTTCCATCTTTAATTATCGTAGGAAAAAGCCTATGGATCAGAGCTCCAAACACTGATTATTTATATAGTGCTATTGTGTATAAAAGAAAGAAAGATGGATGAGCTGCCCCCCCAAAGAGCTTACATTCTAAGGGTATGTCAATACAGAAATTCAACACTCACAGCTGACGTGGGTCAGATGACTTGGGCTCGTGGGGCTCAGGCTGTGGGGCTGTAACATTGCTACGCACATGTTCAGGCTTGGGCTGGAGCCTGAGTTCTGGAGCCCTATAAGGGGGAGGGTCCCAGAGCCTGGGCACCAACCCAATCCCAAACATCTACACAGCAATTTTTAGCCCCTCAGTTGAGCCCAGTGAGCCTGAGTCAGGTGACCCAAGCCAGCATCAAGTCTTTTATTACAATGTAGACATCAGCACTAAGGGGCTGATCCTGCAAACAGTTATGGTATGTCTACACAACAGTTTGGAGCCTCCCAGCACAGGTCAACAGACTTGAGCTAGCAGGGCTTACACTAGTGCTCTAAAATTAGCAGTGTAGGCAGCATTTTCAAGTTGCAGCTGAGGCTGCAGCATGGGCTCTCAAGCCTAGGCATGGGGCTGGGCCGCAGAGCCCAAGCCACAAACCCCCTAGCTTGCATATGTCAAACCGGGCTGGGAGGCTTGTGCCCACAGGCTCCAAAACACTGTGCAAGACATACCATCTGAGTTCAATTATTCCTACATGGAATATATGAATGCTCAGGTCTGATTTTTTAGTAATGAAAACTTATGTAGTTAGTGACAATGGGAATCTACATGTGGGCATAACTGTGTGCAGGATCATGCTGATAAATTAGATCTAACTAGAGCCAGGCAACTTTTTTCAGTCAAGTAGTACGTTCACTGAAAAGCTCAGTTTCAGGACAATGGAAACTATTTGCAAATTCAGATAATAGTTCTGGATGAATAAAACAAATTGGGGGGGTGGGATTTGAAAACCGTTCATTTTGACATTTTCAAAACTATTTCACCATTTCATTTCAAAATGATGTTTAAAATGTTTTGTTTGACATAAATTAATTTGGAGGGTAGAAGTGAGAAAAAACAAAAAAGACAGTTTTGGTTAAAAAACAAACCAGTTCTTTTTTCCAGATTTTTTGATTCAGCCGCTAACTAAAAAAATCACTTATTCACTCAACTCTAGACATAACACAAAGGAAGGAGAGAGTATGAAACAGATCACAAAACAAGCTGGTTGTGTGGATGCATCTTATTTAGCCAGCACCAGTTCTTTGGTTATACTGGCTGTTGATGTTGTGTGTCTTGTATAAAAGGAAGTCAGTGTCAGACAGGAAACAGAGGAATCTTAGGATGGTTTAGGTGAGTAAGAGTAAAGCCACATGGGGCAGGGTCAAGGAGGATATTCCAGGTATAAGGGCCAGCATAAGATGGATGTTCAGGTATTTATTAATGTGGTAGTTGCAAATACTGTTGTACTGCATATATGCATACACACAAACATACACACATCCTGGAGGCTTACTGCCAGTAAGAAATTAGAGGCTTTAATTCCCAAAGCTACAAGTGATAAAGGCCTTTATGTTACAACCTCTTGCTTTGAAGTTTAGCAAGGAATGAAACTAGGGGGAAAAAGGTGCAGCCTCATCCAAAAGGGAAGAGCAGCTGTTTGAGATCTTCCCTCTACTTTTTCCTTTGGAGAAAATTCATACTGTCTAGAAGCCACATGGGATAAGGGGGAGGCACCAGGGACCAGCATATTGTTCCCCCTCCCAGATGGGCTGGATTCCATGCCAATAAGAGAGTTTTGTTAAACAGGAAGCCGCTGAGCAACTAGCTAGAGATCTGCAAGAAACCATAGCCTCAAGTGTGTGGATCTCTGACCTTGCCTGATTTTCAAGGCCACTATTCCCCAGTTGCTTTGCAAATTTAGCTGTCATAAATTCAGGAGCAGAATCAGCCTGACCACCACACTGAAAAAGTCACATGTCTTTTGGATTAATTTGTTAAACTCCTTTTTATTTTTAAATTAATATTTCATAAAAATATATGGGCCAAAATCTGAAGTTTTTGAATTAATCTGTTGAATCGGTTATTGTTTGGAAAGTTTGCATTTTTCTGTTATTCACCTACATCTCTCATCCATAAACTATGCACAGTCTAGTGGGCTGGATAACACCAAAGGAAGCAGATATCTTTCAGTAATATATTGGATTCCATAAATCAGTGCTTGAAAGGTATTTTTCAGCTCATTTTAACTTTTATGCTTCCCTTTTCCTGCTGCTTGATGTAAAACTGACAAAGTAAAACTGACTAAGTAATCCTGTCTATAAGCAGCAGAGAGATGCAGGCTACCTAATACAGAGGAGAAAACATTTCTCTTAACAGATGGAGCTGTTTTCATTTTCATTGTCATTAGCAAACTTCAGAATTCTGTGCAAGTGGGAGAGCCAATTTGCTAGCAATGTATTCCTCAAGTGCTGATTTATTGTTCTGTTTTTACAGGTATCTGCATGTTATAGCAGCTGTTTTACAAGGTCACGTCCTTACCATTTGGCAATAGTCCCTTTTTGGATACAGATAAGGGAGGCCACAATAGCTGGTATAAATACAAGGAAATTTTGAAGTAGGCAGTACAATTCTTCAAGTGAGGCTATGGTATTTGGAGCCTCTTGGCATAGTCCTACCTGTCACTTTTTAAACTGATCAAACATTGGCACTGTGAATTGGAACTTAATTATTTAGTTTGTAATACAGGGGTACAACCACAGCAGTCACCATTAAAAAGTCAACATTTGCCCACACGGTGTCTGAAATAGCAGTTATTTTATATTCCATAAAAGAAAAAAAAACAATGGTATGTCACACTGTGTGGTATCCGCTGGCCAATCCTGTCCTTTTCATAGTAACCATTACATGTGACTGAAATGACATTCAGAAAGAACATATTTACGTTGAACAACAGAGGCAGGGTGCTGTAAGAGGCTTTGGAACTGCCACCGAAGAGACTAGGGGGAAATCCCATTGAATGGAATACATTTGGACAATAAACTACGAAATGTTGTCTATCAATAGTCCTGTACTGGCAGGGAGATGTCTTATTGTGATAGGATATCTTATTTACATCAATATGGGCTCAATCCTGCAACCCTTACTCATATGAACAGTCTCATTATCTCAATAGTGCTATCTGAGTGAATAAAGACTATTCTCATGAATAAAAGTTTGCAAGATTGGGTCCAACAGCTTCTGGGCAAATTATTGAATTATTTCAAAACAAGGATTTATTTAATTACAAAAAAGTTCTATCTGACATGATAAATGCTAATTTTTGCTAGAGGTGAGGCCGGGCATAGTTCTGTGTTGAGAGCAGCTTGAGCCACACTACCCAGTGGTAACTCAGGAAGACTTGACCCTTCTTCAGTTTCCCAGTGTGCTGGGAATACACAGGCTGCTCCCCATGCCTAGTGTGAGCCTACAGCTCCCTGCCCCATTGGGATGATGGTGCTTCGGCAACATACAGAGAGAGCAGCCCCTGTGCCTCCCAGTGCACAGGGACTGATTGTCCTTGTCCCTTGCACAGCAGGCTCACAAAGGGACAGGCCCCTTGTGGCATTACTGTCTGCACATCCTGCAAAAGTCAGACATGATCCATGGCTAATAATTTATATATATATATATATATTGTAAATAAAATTATGCTACATGTGAGCATGATGCTAAGCAGTGAAATCATTATTTTGGTTAGAAAAATCAATGTGGATAATTAATGATATTTTCTCTGGCTGCCCCAAGTTTTGCTGGCAGCAATGTTTATGGTTTTTCCTACAGTATAAAGGCATCTAACATTTGGAGATGTTTTGCATAAATTCATTTTGGAGAGAAATACACCTTACAAGCCACTATGGATTTAAAATGAAACCACATTTCCAGGATCATTGAAACTGGCCAAGTTTTAGATACGTAGTGCTTCTTGCACAATGTTTCTTCTAAATTCATAGAATATCAGTGCTGGAAGGGACCTCATCTAGTCCAACCCCCTGCTCAAAGTAGGACCAATCCCCAGACAAATTTTTGCCCCAAATGGCCCTTTCAAGGATTGAACTTGCAACCTTGGGTTTAGCAGGCCAATGCTCCTTTCTATTGCTATATATACTCTAGTAGCTGGTGGTAAATTGTAAATACAGCTAAAACCTGCAAAGATCTTTTGAGGAAGAGTTTAAAAAGCCATTTCCAATTTCAGTCCTTGGATTATTAATTTACTTCAGCATTTGGGGGCTGCACTGTCCTAGCACATTGGCTTTGCTTGTAGTTTATTTCCTTTACTATGACTCAAGGAAAGAGGGCAATTTTCCTTCTTCTCCACATTCCTTTGCTATACAAATTCATTTGTGAAAGCATTTTGTTCGCCTGAAATCGCAGCGTAGTCCAGAGTATTAGCTTATGAGCGTCAATATGAGTCCACAGCAAGCTTATAACATTAAGATAAAATATAAGGCAGAAATGCAAGAAGCCTGCAGGATTAAACCTGTAAAATAGTAGCATAAGCAGTTGGCATAAGGATATGAACATTGGCATAAGTAAATTGTTTAGCTTATCTTTAGTAAGTAAATTAGCAGTGATCCTAAATCACAAGACATTATAAGACATTATTTCGCAATAAATAATCCTGTTGAATGCTGACAGATAACCGCAAAAAGGCAGCTGATGCTAGTTTGGAACATTCTGGGATAGATTCATCAGCAGATGCATACCCAAGAATTGTTATAGGAAACAATTAACATATATGCTAATACGTTTTATATAATTAATATAGTAACCTACAGAATAAGGACACAACATTATGAGGGTGAGGAAGTGAGTTATGGGCAAAGGAGACCAAACACTTATGAATATTCATAGAAGCCATCATATTCTATAATAGGCCTGACCACAGGCTAGGCCAAAAAGACCTCAACCACTGGACTCATTGGCATGCTAGAGTGAAAAAGAGGACAGGATCCTCATGGACCACCACCTGCCTCACTATCGTAAGTCTGCATCAGGATTGCGTGAACTTGCATATCATATGACATGGAACATAAAATTGATATTGCATTAGTGCTACATTCTTATTTGTTGGGAACTTTACTGTGTTTAACAACTCTGCTAATAAAAATATTGAAAACAGCAAAAAAAATCTGTTGGCCTACGTGTGATGTTATACCATGCACATCAGGGTTTCCAATTTAACCGCAGTACAGATAACTCTGGACCAGAGCCTGGAACTGAAACCTGTCAAACCACAGAGGTTTCATTTGTTAATTGGAAATTCCTAAGTAATCAATACACCATCAATAGATCAGACAACAGCAGCAATTTCATGTTTGTTTGTTTCTTTACTGATGGGCAAAAATTGGTTAGATACTATGAATATACAGTGCATAGTAACATCCAGAGAAAACAGTTACAGAAATAAAGAGTAAATAACAATGCTAAAAAAAGATTGATATAATGAGATCTCTTGGAAACTATCAGAATTATATAGACAATAAAATATATAAACCATACTCATTTAAATTACAGTTAAAGGCTATATTTAAAATTACTCTGTGAGAGAAAAAAACAAATCATTAAAGTAATTATCAATCTTAGATTAGAAAGAACCCATTTGCACAAATCTAGTGTCACCCATTGTAGTTATATATTTGGATATTATGAAGCAGAAAATTATTAAACGAAAAGGCTGGAAATATTTACTTTTAAATATAGTTTATGCATAAATAAAACAAAACACTTCTACTATATTTCTTACATTAGCTCTATCTGAACAGTCTGCTTTTATGATAATTACTATACACATCTCTTTCAAACAAATCTGATTTTCTTTTAAAATATACATATATTTGTATGTACACACACAATATATATACAATCAAAGGACACAGAATAAAATATCTACTATGAAAATGTCAGCAGAAATATTTATCATATTTAACATCATGTCTAGATCTGACATCCACACTTTAAATATTGGTGCAAGATCATGAACACCTGTCTTACAGTGAGAGACTAAATAAAAGTAAACTATATAGTTTATGCAAGAGGAGACTAAGAGAGTTAGTCTATACAGGCCCAGGTCAGCTGACTCACGCTTGGGCTGAACGGCTATAAAATTGCAGTGTAGACGTTCAGCGGCACAGCCATAGCTGGCCCAGGTCAATTGACTCAGAGTCACCCTATGGGGCTACAAAATTCCAGTGTAGATGATTGGGGTCGGGCTGGAGCCTGCGCTCTGGGACCCTCCCTCCTCATGGGGTCCAGGCTCCAGTCACAGTTGTGTCTCTGATCTTTTATCACAGTGTAGCCATACCCAGAGTGACTTGATCATAGGGGTAAATCCTGGTTCCATTGAAGGCAATGGGAGTTTTGCCATTGCATTCAGTGGGGCCAGGATTTCACTCACAGTCCCCATGTAAGTACATAAGAAGATTTCAGTTAGGAGAGGGCTCTTTAATTTTATAAAAGAGGGTTTTACTATCCAATGGCTGAAAGCTAAAGCTAGACAATTTCAGTTCTGAAATAAAGCATACATTTTTAAGCGTGAACATCGTTAATAATTGGAACTACTTTCCTAGGAAAACAGTGGATTTTCCATCATTCATAGCATTTAAATCAAGACTTTCTGAAAGGTATGTTTTAGTTCAAACAAAAGTTAGTATCTTGATTCAGGAATTAGTGGGTGACGTTCTATGGTCTGTGTTATGCAGAAGGTCAGATACAATAATCTATTTTGACATTAAAAAGAATGAGTCTATTTGTATCTAGTGTCTGTAGCCTTATTAATTTCTGGATTAATATATCAGTTGGTTTTATATTGGATTACAGTGACCTGGGTTAAACAAATCAGTATCAGAATTAGCAGCATGAGAAGCACCAGTAGGAATATCATTAGGTTTGGAGACTCCAGAAGCACACTAAGAACAATCACCACAACTGATGTACTTACCAGTTCTCAACCTTCATTTTATTAAGCATCTTAATAAGCAGATAAACAATCCCACAAATAGTGAAATACAACAGCAGATAGACAGAGTGCAAAGTATTTAGCCCTATGGCTAGCATCACTCAGACCTCACAACTCCTGGCGGGAGATCCTGGATTGTCAGTCACTATCTTCCTCAGCACCATCACTGCCACCAATGGTTGTCATCATTCCATCTCCCCATGCGTTCCTCCAGCACACAGTCAGAGCAACACCTTTTACGCTGAGTTACATTTATATCTACTAAGGGTGTTCAACCGTTTTTTTCTTATCCTTCCACACTTCGCTAATATAAGGTTGTCCCATTTCTCATAGGCTAGCCTCTTAGTTCCCCTTATTCTCATGAACATCTACATCACTGAATTACATAACAGCTTGAGGTTATTACAGAATCCTCCAAACTGTTACTATTAGGCATCTTGCAGTATTAACTAGAACACTGTGGCACATCTGAAGTCTATTGCTGCATAGTTTCCAGAATTGAACACATCTTTTACTATAATCTTACAGTTTACGGGTGCAGGGTTATCTTTTGGTCAATTAGTCATGCCAACCTGTTTCAGGCCTAAGGCCTTGTGTGGCAAAGTTGAATATTTTACAGATCTGAGTTACAACATTAATTCTTATATTTCACTTCTATATCCTCAATATATTTACTATCTTTTATTCTTGGCTATATGCGACAAGAGCACATAGTGCTTTACTGAGCGAAAGAGTCACTAGCCACAAGGAGCTTACAGGCTTGGGTCTCAATGCAAAAAAAGGCTACCTGGTGTATGACTTACTGCACAACTTGTTCCATTTCTTGGGATTGCTCCAGGTAGTAAATACTATGTTTATTAATGTTTGCAGGATCAGGTTCACAGGGTAATTGTTTTCAACGGGAGAAGGATTGAGTCCTGATTGATTAACTTGAATTCAACAGATCACTATCACAAAAGGCGATATCCTTCTAGCCTTTCTTGCACAAATAGTCCCACCAAGGATAAAAAGCCATCAAACACATTTATTTACTGTTGACCAAAATAACTGTGCACAGGATTTGCCCAGGAGGACTTTATATTCAACTAAGACAAACAGGGCTTTTTCCTAAATATATTAATATCAACATGAGTAATTTACAATTTCCACAGTAAATCTTTGAGTCACTTACTAAGGACCAGACAATTAATCTGAAGAATCAGATGCTAATCTGATGTAAATCTGAAGTAATTTGTTTACTTCAATGGAGTTTATTCAAGATTTACAGCTGAAATCAGAAACCAGACATAAATGACAGATTACTGTAAATAAAACATTTCCATGCGCCAATACCTTGTGCAAAGCCACACACACACACACAAATAATTCCAAAGTAATCATGGCACTGCTAACTCTTAGACATTTTAAATCAAAATTGGCATTAAATCATAGTCCTTGAAGCATTTTATTCAGAAAACATTTTCGGGCAATGGATGGGGGGAGAGTTTGGGTTTGTTTGCTTGCTTGCTTTTGTTATTTCAGATGACTTGACAATTCTGTACCAAATCTGGTACAGTCTGTTCACTTTAAAAAAAAGAAAAGCCAGAAAAAACTTTTGTTTTTAAAGCTAAGCAATTTTTTAAATGTTGGGTTTCTTTTGTGTGTGTGTACTATATTTTTGATTTGGTCTATTTTAGATTATCAAAAAACAGGGATCTTTTAAAATATTAATTGGTATTCACTATATAGTCACTAGTTCTATTATATGTAATGTACCTGTAAGTTACATGTAAAGTGTGTGTAGAGCTTTGAAATGAGAGACAAAAACATTTACCTATTTCAAGTCTTGCTCTGGCTTGAAGCTATTTCACTTATATTTATTGATGAAGTGTTTGTATGTTAAAGATGATGACAGCAGTTATTAACATACATTCATTGATCTATCTCTGACCAAATGTGTTAATGTATGACTTGCTCAAGGCAACATAGCTCCTAGTAATCTAAACAATTTTATTTTTAAAGACAGTGTTTGCCTGTCTTTAAACGGAGGATGCCTAGCACTGGATAAAACAAAAAAACAAGAACCACACAAGAATATGTATTCTGTTAAGACTTGCAGTGAAAAGATAGAGGCAGAAAAAAAAGCAGAGGGAGGTAAAGTAGCAAAAGGTGTTACTAGTGAAAATAAGAAACAGCTATGTATTGGTTGTGTGGGGGAAAGTGGGGAAATCATACAGGCACACCTTCTCTGTTCCCTATCACAGAACAGAGAAAGTAGACTCATTTATAAACATGAAGGGCAATTAAATTCATAATTGAACAGATCACTCCTTTCCAATGAAAAACATGGAGAGGGCAAAGTCCTCTGGAAACTCTACCTGGTTTCCTGTCAGAATTTCCTCTGCCCAATGGTGAGATGTTTTGAGGGGCAGTGAGGGTGGCCCATCCTCACAAATTTGGAACATGGGCACAAAGATTCAGCCCCGGTAATGTGCACTCCTGCTTCCACTTCAGGCAGCATAGGTCCCCGTGGATTCCATTTTCCATACCCAAAGAGCAGACATCTCGCTTCAGTCCAGAATCTTTCATTTTAGATTAAGAAAAATAACAGGCATAAAAATGAAGTCTCAGTGAGAGAGAGACCAGAATGCATATCTTCTTGTAACTTGCTTATTCAGCCTCATGAAAGGGCTATCCCCCTTATAGTCAGCCAACTCTTAGAAACTGAAAAGTGTAATAACCAAAACAGTCACACAAACAACTGAGTTGGGGCAGCATTTTCGGGGATAGAGTAGGTGTTTTACATACTTGTGTACCATATAGGAATGCCGGGGATGCCAAGGGAAGCACAAGGTAGGGAATACAAGGGGATGAGTCAGGATCCACCCATCATTGCTCCCTGTGGAGTGTCGGGGGGTACAGAAACAGTGGCTTGGTGGTTTCAAGGCTACAACAGCAGCTGCTGAATGGCTCCACTGCTGCTCCATGGTCTGGGGGAGAATTCCTTTATAGCCAATCAATAACTGCACATCTCCAGTAGGAAGCTGAACTACTCAAACTCATACCCAGAGAGAGCGGGGCATTTAAGCCCATAACATTCACAATTAACATTCAACCAACCAATGTATCATTTTAAGCCTTTTTGTTCTCTGTTAATAAATATCTGACTTCTAGTTTCTAGAGTCATCTGTTTATTTGTACAGTTCTCTGCATTTTTTGCATAAGAATCAAATTAGTTAAAAAAAATAAACTAGTGAGCATGAGGTGAGACGAGCAGGGCTAATAGCACATAGCCTTTAGGTATCTTCTGAGGCCCTGTATAAATTATACTGTCTCTTGTTTTATTGCAGACTTTGTTGGCATAGATGGAGCAGGAATCTTGTATGTCAGCATAGACGACCCACTCATAGTTGCCACAAGCCCATGAAGAAAGGAATTAACAGCCTTCAAAAACTGAAAGGTTTTCTAAAGAGATATTTAAAAGGTTTGACATGCAGCCAAGTGTTAAACGGTAAATACAAGTTTAGTCTCTTAATGATGGAGATGAAGTATCATAATTCAGCAGCACGGAATGGGACCTCTTACTGGGGGAGGCTAAAGAAGAAAACTGAACCAGTACAAAAGGAACCCCCTCTAGGGAAGATCTCACACATTTGGGCCTGGAGCCTACTTAGAGTAGGCCAAAACCTGATACTTTTATCTTCAACCTTTGACCCTGACATCTGGAAACTTAGTTTGAGTCAAACAGAAGGAAGTTTTCTTTTCTATTTCAAATACTTTATAGAAGAAAAACTTCAAGTATCTACAGTCAAGTCTGTTAGTACAAACTTCTTTTATTTGTGCACTTGTAGTGAACTCTAAAATATGGAACATTTGTGCAGGAAATGCATGCATCAGAACTTTAGGGAAAAGAGCAACTTGGTGAGACTGGCACATTGTTCGATGCTTGTATGGGATCCAGATAACAGCCCAGATAAACATTTCCAACGGGGTGCTGAAGAGTATAAAAGGTCCAATTCCTTTGATGTTCTTAGATGTTCTCATTTAATAGATATCAGCCCTGGTGCCAGAAATAACAACATGTTTAAACATTCTGTATCAAAACAGAAATTAAATTCATTTAGCGTAACCTGTATTTCCAAAGTTCATTTTCATCTTTAGCTGGAACACTAAGTGTGATGTAACTCATATTCTTCCTGGCAGTTATTTTCATTATTATGTTTATTACTCATTTAAGAGACTTTCTTGAACAGGGGGATTAATGAATTTAGACTGCACATTATAACATCAAAAGCTTTGGGTTCAAATAAGCCCATGTGAGCTACAGGAGATTTTCTCCTCTTATACGAAGCTAAACAGCAACTTCAAAAACATATCTCTGTTCTAGTTGACTGAAGTCATGGGTTTTATGTTAACCTGTTATATTTGCATATAACAAATGACTACTTATTTGTATTGCCCAAGTAAGTCCTTCAATCCTCAATCTGTTTAGAAGTCAGATGCTTTCCACAGCTATCAGTTCCCTCCACACAAAGATTTCTGATCATGCAATAAAATAAAATAAAATAAAGTTCAGTCTAAACCTGCCATCTTTCTTGCAGGATTTGAACAATTGTTTTAGGAAAATTATTGAAATTGATTCATCAAGGTAAAGAAAGATGTTTGTAATATTGCTTAAAAGGGACACCATCATGTTGTTTTAGGCCATTATTAAAATATTATAAAAATAAGAATGAAAATAATATATCAATACTAAATGCTTTTTGAAAATGTATTTTTTAACCTGACAGAGTCTCTTCTGATCTCTGAGCCTTCTGTTTATAATTTAAATGACTTTTCAACCAATACTATTTAATGGCAAAGGTGCAAACTATCATCAGATGTGCATGAGGAGCTCTCACTGAAATCAGCTGGAATCTCCATGTGTAACTGGAGGCAGAATTTGGGTAATACTTCACTATTTAACAATGTTATTCAATCCACAGATGAAGATCTGTGTATCTTACAGCACCAGAAAACTGAGAATATTTTGTGTGGAGCCAAATATGGCAAATAAATCCAGGAAAATTGTTCTATAGTTCTTTAGGAATAACAAGATTTGCCATTCTTAAAGCAGCTTTTTTAACAAGTGGTATAATATCCAAACTAAAGACCCTGATCCTCCAACCTCTACATAGGCAGGACTTCATTTACTTCAATGGAATTTCCACATACAGAGGGCCCAAAATAAAGAATCCATTAAAAAAACTCACATTCTTATTTGCTGAGAGACTTTAAGGGTCAAAATACACCATAAGACATTCACATAAGAGAGTCAGACGTGCCACTGACAGCTGACAGAATCAAGGACCCATCTTTGGTACAGTGATGTAAAAAATTACAATAAATTCTGTAAATCTAATTTAGATTTTAAACTAAAAACTAGGACAATTCTTGATCCTACTATCATGCTTACAGGGCTAGCTGAACCTATGTCCCCTTCCTGGCCGGCCTCAGGGCAACCCGTTGTCAGACCTTGTGCCTTTACTATGTCTTCTAGGGTTGGAATTCTGCAATTCTCCCACCCTTGGTCTGGGTCATGAGCTGACAGAAGCCTGTGTATCAACAATGGTTACCCATCAGGTCTGACTGGGTTTGGCACCTATGGTGCTTCTCTGTCAGTGTCTTAGTCAGTGGTGTATACAGTGACCAGACAGCCTTCTTAAAACCAAAGTAGTCTTTAATTTTAACAGTAGGAACTAAGCCTTTGAAGAAAAAAGGATTAAAAAAAGTCTACATGCATGTCTATCTTCTCTAAAGCCCTACCATACTGTGGCGGTGGGATAGGCAGGCTTAACTTCTTCAGACACCCTGGTTAACCTGGTTTCCCTAAACAATTCCCTCACAACTAACTCCTCTCTTAGAAGGAAGAGTCTATTTTAATCCAGTAAGAGTTTCTTTGTTTTGGCCATTCCCAGGCTTTTGGCCTCACTTGTCAAAAACAAGTTTGGTAGAGCTGGTGAAGTCAGATTCTTTAGAACCAATGACTATCATTATCCTGCAACAACCCTCAAGTGTTTGCCCATGGGTGGCTTAGCTCAAGCCATTCTTCTTCTTCCTTCCTGCTCCTTTTCCTTACAGAGACTATTAAATTAGAGAGAGAGGAAACATCCCAAAATGTACACTATCCATAAATTATTACAGAACTCCTCCATGTCCATCACACCTCCCTCACAAGAAGAAATGACATATGGTTAGGATTCAGGATAAACTCTGCATACACTTTTTATTGTTTGATAGAATTACATTTCTCTACTTGAAGACAAACGTAACTATATACATTGCATTATACAGATTTCTTATTGTATGTGGAGAAAATAATATAGCTACTAAAATCTGTGCAACATTATGCAATATGTTTGATTTGTGTCTTGTTTACAAATGGTGTAGAAGTTTGTGGGGTGGCATCATGTGTTTATTGGGTATATAGTAAACAAATAATACTAAATATTTATTCTAGGGAAAAAATTCAAAAAGTAAGAGATATGTGAAAACAGGGAACTTGAGTTGAACTATTTGATGGGCTTTTCCCTCTTTGTTCAATGATGGTGTTCCCTTGCCTCTCTTGTCTGCATGGCCCAAACCAGCAGGTATACTATGAGCACAACTAACTACACACAAAATGGCCCAGGAGAGGGAGGAGGCAGACTTCCTTAAACCTTTAGTCCAGTGGTTAGAGTACTCACCCAGGACATACGAGATCCCAATTCAATTAAACACACAGCCTGATGAGGAGAATGGGGTGAGAAATCCCTGTTCAAATTCACAGGTGAGTACCCTAACCAATGGATGGGGGATATTCTGAAGTAGGGCTCTCTCAATCCATCTTATTGAAGCTGTTCCACTTTGTACAACTCAGTAAACCTACATTAGGCCAGAGAGAGCAAGAGAATGACTCCTTATCTGGCAGAAGGGGGAATTAAACCAGGGTTTCTGTCATAAACAGATGGTTAAGCGTTAATGCATCTTTTACCTGTAAAGGGTTAAAAAGTTTCCCTAGCCTAGCTAACTCCTGACCAGAAGAACCAATGGGGGAACAAGATGTTTAAAAAAGGAGGGAGGGAAGTTTTTCCTTTGTTGAGAGTTTCAGTTTCAGCTGGAGTGAAAAAGATCAAGGAACCAGCCTCTTATCAGAGTAGTAAGTTTTAGAAAGGAATAAATAGGTTTATGTTTATTTCTTTGTAACCTGTCTTATGCAATTAGAGATAGAATCAAATTGGGTATTATTTTTTTATGTAACTAAATTTGTGCCCAAGGGAACATCCTCTGTGTTTTGAATCTGTTGTCTGTGAGAGTAGCTGGTATGCTAATCTCTCCCAGAGGGTTTTCTTTTACCTTTCTTTTCTTTAATTAAAAGCCTTTTTCTTAATACCTGATTGATTTTTCCTTGTTTTAGATCCAAGGGGATTGGATCTGGACTCACCAGGGATTGGTGGGAGAAAGGAGGGGGGATCGTTAATTTCTCCTTGTTTTAAGATCCAAGGGATTGCATCTGGACTCACCAGGGAATTGGTGAAGGAGTCTCTCAAGGCTGCCCAGGGAGGGGAAGCTTTTGATGGGAAAGAGAGTGATCCAGACACTGAAAATTCTGGATGGTGGCAGTGGTACCAGATCTAAGCTAGTAATTAAGCTTAGAAGTGTCCATGAAGGTACCCACATCTGTACCCTAAGTTCAGAGTGGGGAAGGAACCTTGACATAGGTCACATAAGTACCTCCCATAGGTCACATAAGTACCCTAACCACTGGGCTAAAGGTGTCTTTCTCCTCCTTCCTCAGCTATTTTGTGTGGAGGTAGGCATATGTTGCCATTGTTCTTACAAGAAACAGTTTAGGTGCTTGACTCCAGGAGAGGGTTCGCAGTTGTGGATCCCAAGCAGAGAGAGAGAGAGAGAGAGAGACCTCCTTGCTGTCTAGACTCAAGCCAAACCCCTCTCATTAGTGTCTACTATTGGCAAATGTAGGCAGTTTCCCACCTATCATGCTAACTCTTGTGTATGCCATTCTTAGAAGCATAATGCATTGTATAGAGAGCTTTGGCACCTAACCTAGAGCTTGTGGATTCCAAGAGGGGCTAGTTATCTAAAAGTTAGACATTCTCATGCCTAAATTCCTTTGTGGATCCAGGACAATATGCACAAATTGTACAGTTTTTTAAAAACAAATGATTATTTGTCTAAAAATTCCTCCGGGAAGTGCCTTATTTAGTATTTACTATTATCTTTTCATTAATTCTCCTTTAAGGTGTTTCAAGCATTCACTCAAAGAACAGAAACAACACAATGACTTAGGTGATTAAACACAAAACAACTCTCCAACAACTCATAGTTTGAAAATAATTTGTCTAAACTATTTTATGTTATTTATGAGTAAAAGTGTTAGGAAGAAATTAAAAGTCAAAAGTAAACGTGGAATATTATTCACAATAAATAATTTGACCAACGCTACAGCTAATCTAGATTTCATTATGTAGGAGATATTAGATAAAAGGACACACATGGCTGAGACTGAAATTAATCAAGATGGAGTGAGGGAGAAGGTGGGCACATTGGGCCAGATGGGTATTTCCATTTCCTAAAACTTCTTATATTCTTAACTCTATAGTACAATAACGGGCATTCTCCTTTTGAAGCACATACCAAACATTAACATTTATGGAAGTTACATCAAAAAGAAGAACCTATATGAAGCAATTATACAGCGGATTTTTTTTCTAACTATTGAAATTGCAGGATTATATACAGGAGAGTACCAAAATTTGCTGCGTGATTTTTACTGTTGAAGATCCCTGGAAAAAGAAAAGAAAATTCGATTTGGAAGAGTTTGAAGCAGTTTGTTTTTCTCTTGGTCTATTTTCCTTTCCCTTTTGGGGACCAAGTCAGTGTTTGTTTTTGTTTAGAATTGTGTGTATTATTGTGCTGTACTTCTTGCCAAGATTTCTTTGCAGCTTTTTGATCTCAGGAATTCATATGTGGCACGAGTTCAAGGTATTCAGCCTCTTTCAAAATTGTATGTAACTCCAAGTAGTACTGCACTCTTCTGAACTTTCTGATACCTTCTGATTCCATGGATTAAGTACACTTCTGGCTCTCGTTACTTTATGCAGGGTAGTTGTAGCTGTGTCGGTGCCAGGCTATTAGAGAGGAAAGGTGGGTGAGATAATATATTTTATTGTACCAACTTCTGTTGGAGAGAGACAGTGCTCTAGTCCAGGTCTGGGAAATGTACTCCCAGCATCACAGCTAAATGCAAAGTGGACGAGATTGTTTAGCAGAAGTAGTTAGCAGATTTTGTAAGACACCATTCAAGGTAGAGTGGCCCATTTGACACCTGTGCACTCATAGGATAAAAAGAGGGGGACAGTGAATTACAAATTGTTGCAATAAACCATAAATCCAATGTCTCTGTTCGGTCCATGATTTTTAGTGCCTAGTAGAGTTATGAATTTAAGGTCCCAGGCTTGTCTTTTGAAAATATTGTTCAGGTTTCCTTTGGATATGAGGACTGATGGTCAGATATAGAGTGATCACTTTGTGAAAATTGTTCACCCATATGGTTGTCTGTCGGGTTCCATTGTTGCAGCTGATTATATTGTCCAGGAAATTCATTCCAGTGTCGGAGTGTTCCAAAAATAGTTTAATAAATGGGTGGCGGTGGTTGAAGTTGTGGTGGAAATCTATGAGAGAATTTAAACTATCTGTCCAGAGGATAAAATATGATCAAAGTATCTCAGGTATATCACTGATCTTGTGGTGCAGTTGTCCAGAAACTCTTCTTCAAGGTGGCCCATGAACAGGCTGACATATTGAGGAGCCATTCTAATACCCCTGGCTGTTCCCATGGTTTGGACAAAGTTTGTCATTGAATATAAAATATTATGGGTGAGGATGAAATGGATGAGTTTGCCAATGTGTTTGCAGTGGATATAAGATGGTTACTCACCTTTGTAACTGTTGTTCTTCGAGACGTGTTGCTCATATCCATTCCAGTTAGGTGTGCATGCACCGCGTGCACGTTCGTCAGAGATTTTTACCCTAGTAACACTCGGTGGGCCGACAGGGCGCCCCCTGGAGTGGCGCCGCTATGGTGCCGGATATATACCCCTGCCGGCCCCTCCGCTCCTCAATTCCTTCTTGCCGGCTACTCCGACAGTGGGGAAGGAGAGCAGGTGTGGAATGGATATGAGCAACACATCTCAAAGAACAACAGTTACAAAGGTGAGTAACCGTTTTTTCTTCTTCGAGTGCTTGCTCATATCCATTCCAGTTAGGTGATTCCCAAGCCTTACCTAGGCGGTGGGGTCGGAGCAAGACATTGCGGAATGTAAGATCGCTGAGCCAAAGGCGGCATCGTCTCTAGACTGCTTGACCAGTGCATAGTGGGATGCAAACGTATGGATGGAAGACCAGGTAGCTACGCGACATATTTCCTGGATGGGATCGTGGGCCAGGAAAGCGGCAGACGAGGCCTGAGCCCGAGTAGAGTGGGTGGTGAGATGGCCAGTCGGAATGTGGGCCAAGTCGTAGCATGTCCGGATACAGGACGTCACCCAGGATGAGAGCCTCTGGGAAGAGATAGGCATGCCTTTCATGCGCTCCGTGACAGCTACAAATAGCTGAGGCGAGCGTCTGAAAGGTTTGGTCCTCTGAATGTAAAAGGCGAGGGCCCGGCGGACATCCAGGGTATGTAGTTGTTGTTCCCGGCGCGATGTGTGCGGCTTCGGGAAGAAGACTGGTAGAAAAATGTCTTGATTAATGTGGAAGGCAGAGACCACCTTGGGAAGGAAAGCTGGGTGCGGCTGCAGCTGTACCTTGTCCTTGTGGAAGATCGTATACAGGGGGTCTACCATCAAAGCACGAAGCTCCGATACTCAACTGGCCGAGGTGATAGCGATGAGGAAGGCCATCTTCCAGGACAGGTACAGCAGCGAGCATGTGGCTAACGGCTCAAAGGAAGGGCCTGTGAGCCTAGCTAATACAAGGTTGAAATCCCAGGTAGGGGAAGGGCGCTTAACTGGAGGGTAGAGTCGCTCCAAGCCCTTAAGGAACCTGGAAACTATACGGTGAGAGAAGATCAAACTGCCGGATTCCCCAGGATGGAAGGTGGAAATTGCGGCCAGATGAACCCTTATCGAAGAGAGCGCCAGGCCCTGCTCCTTGAGGTCCCATAAGTAGTCCAAGATAATGGGGACCAATACACCTTCAGGAGTAAGGTTACGCTGGGAGCACCAATGGGAGAAGCGCTTCCACTTGGCAAGATATGTCGCCCACGTGGAAGGCTTTCTGCTTCCCAGGAGGACCTGTTGCACCGGGGTGGAACAGCGCAATTCGGATTGGTTTAGCCAGACAGCAGCCATGCTGTCAGGTGGAGGGACTGTAGGTCCAGGTGGTGAAGTCTGCCGAAGTCCTGTGTTATCAGGTCCGGGTAGAGTGGCAGAGGTATCGGGTCCGCTAGAGATAAATCGAGCAGCATGGTGTACCAGTGTTGACTCGGCCACGCCAGAGCTATCAGGATTAGCCTGTCCCTGTCCCTGCGGAGCTTGAGCAGGACTCTGTGGACAAGGGGAAAGGGCAGAAAGGCATAAAGTAAATGACCTTCCCAGGGATTTAGGAAAGCATCCGAGAGGGAGCCCGGGGAGCGACCCTGCAGGGAGCAGAAGGCCTGGCATTTTCTGTTCTCTCGGGAGGCAAAGAGGTCTATCTGGGGAAAGCCCCACTTCCGGAATACTGAAAGGAGGATGTCCGGACGGATGGACCACTCCTGGGACAGGAAGGACCTGCTCAGGTGATCCGCAAGAGAGTTCCGGACTCCCGGGAGAAAGGAGGCTACCAGGTCTATCGAGTGAGCTATGCAGAAGTCCCACAGTCGCATCGCCTCTTGACAAAGGAGGGAAGATCATGTCCCTCCCTGCTTGTCTATGTAATACATGGCCGTTGTGTTGTCTGTGAAAACTGCAACATAACGGCCCTGTAGGTGATGCTGGAAGGTCTGGCATGCCAGTCGGACTGCTCTCAGTTCGTGGACATTGATGTGAAGAACCAGCTCCTGAAAGGACCAAAGACCCTGAGTGCGAAGGGCCTCTAAGAGAGCACCCCAGCTGAGAGAGGAAGCGTCTGTTGTCAGAGACACTGAGGGCTGTGGTGGATGGAACGGATGACGGGCACACACCAGGGAGTTCATCAGCCACCAGTCGAGGGAGCCCAGAACGCTTGGTGGAACCGTGATTATCATGTCTATGGCATCCCTGCATGGACGATAGACTGAGGCAAGCCAAGTCTGGAGAGGACACATGCGCAGTCTCGCGTGCTTCGTAACGAAGGTGCACGCAGCCATGTGACTGAGGAGGCCGAGGCAGATGCGGACAGAAGTTGTTGGGAAGCTTTTTAGTCACTGTATAAGCGAGACTATAGTCTGAAACCGCTGTGGGGGCAAGCTGGCCGTTGCAAGATTGGAGTCCAGCACGGCCCCTATGAATTCTATCCTCTGCGTAGGTAGCAGAATGGATTTGTCCAGATTGATAATCAGGCCTAGACGGGTGAATAGGCCCTTGATGACGTTTACATGAGCGGTGACCTGAGCTTCGGAGGTCCCTTGAATAAGCCAGTCGTTGAGGTATGGGAAGACGTGTATTCGATGACGGCGGAGGGAGGTGGCGACTACCACCATACACTTCGTGAATACCCGAGGGGCCGAAGAGAGGCCAAAGGGAAGGACCGCAAATTGGTAATGTTGACGATTCACCACAAAGCGTAAGTACCTTCTGTGCAGAGGGTAAATCGCGATGTGGAAATATGCGTCCCTCATGTCGAGAGCAGCGTATCAATCTCTGGGATCCAGGGAAAGGATGATGGTTCCCAGGGACACCATGCGGAACTTGAACTTTCTCATGAATTCGTTCAGTCCTCGCAGGTCCAGGATAGGCCGGAGGCCTCCTTTTGCCTTGGGAATTAGGAAATATCTGGAACAGAACCCCTTGCCCCTTAATTCCTCCAGAACCTCCTCTATAGCTCCCATCACAAGAAGTCTTGAAACCTCCTGCAGAAGGAGTTGCTCGTGAGAGGGGTCCCTGAAGAGGGACGAGGAGGGAGGGTGGGGAGGTGGGGTTGAAATAAACTGAAGGCGGTAGCCAGACTCCACCGTGCGGAGGACCCAACGGTCTGAAGTTAGCTGGGACCACGCATGGAGGAATGCGGCAAGGCGGTTGGCGAACTGAAAAGGATCCCGGGAGGTCATTGGTACAGTGCTCTCGGGCGCACCATCAAAAGTTTGGCTTCGGTCCCGCCGGTGGCTTGGTGGGACCGGAATTGTTACCTCCCTGAGGTCCAGACTGTCGTCTGCGAGAGGTATAACCTCGCCTTCTGGTGAAGTCTTGCCTTGGTCGAGGCAGGGGGTAGAGGCGCTGAGGTTGCGACCGGAAAGATCGTCTTTGAGTCTGCGGCGTATGCATTCCCTGCGAACGCATAATTACGCGATTGTCTTTCAGACTCTGTAGCCGAGGGTCCGTTTTTTGGGAGAAGAAGCCCTGGCCATCAAAGGCCATAGTGTATAGTATAATGTACTGGAGCTCAGGTGGCAGGCCTGACACTTGCAGCCACAATATACGCCGCATGGCAATCCCAGAGGCGACGGTTCTAGCTGCCGAATCGGCGGCATCCAGCGAGGCCTGGAGGGAGGTCTGTGCAACATTTTCCCCTTCCTCCAAGAGAGCTGTGAATTCTTGGCAGAAGTCCTGCGGGATGAGCTCTACAAACTTCCCCACTGCCTCCCAGGTGTTATAGCTTTAACTACTCAGGAGGGCTTGCTGGTTCGCCACCCTGAGTTAGAGGCCTCCCGCGGAACAGATCTTTCTCCCCAACAAATCCATTCGCCTGGCCTCTCTTGATTTAGGAGCAGGGGCTTGCTGGCCATGGCACTCCCTTTCATTGACGGATTGAACAACCAATGAACAAGGAGGGGGGTGTATATACAGGTACTCGTGCCCTTTGGAGGGCACCATGTATTTACGTTCAATCCCTCTGGCTGTGGGCGGTATGGATGCCGGGGATTGCCAGATAGTATCCGCTCTAGCCTGTATCGAGCGGATGAAGGGGAGGGCCACCCTGGTTGGAGCCTCCGACGACAGTATACTGACAGCCGGGTCGTCCACCTCAGGAACTTCCTCTACAGGCAAGTTGATATTGAGGGCGACGCGGCGCAGAAGGTCCTGGTGTGACCTGAGGTCGATTGGGGGTGGTCCAGATGTAGATGTCCCCGCCACCACTTCATCTGGGGAGGAAGAGGATGAAACCCAGCTGGGGAGGGAACCAGCGGGTGTGAGATCGACTCCTGGTCTTGGGGGATGTCCTGAGGCGGCGGATCTTGTGGGTCTGGCACGTGTGTTGGAGATTCCTCCATACCCGCTGGGGGAGTCTGCTCACTGTGGTCTCTGGCGCCCGATGTTCAGAAGGGCAGGAGCACGATAGTATATGCGGATCACCTTGGGTTTGGGGGTAGGCCCAAGGTGTCCAAAAGGGCCACTGATGAGGTCCCTAGTGGTTATCCGAATCCCCGTAAGATGCAGTGTCTGCATGGGAGGAGATCGACGGATGACTAGACAGCCACGGGGGAGCGGAGATCGTTTGATGTAGGTCTCTGCATCCGCTCAAATCGTCCCTATGCAGTGCCGGGGAACGGTACCGAGAGTCGTGATGGTGCCGGGAGTGGGACTGGGACCTGCGACCAGCGCGGTGCCGGGAGGTCGACTGGTGCCTGGAATCGCCGTGCTGAGATCGGCTGCGAGAAGTCCAGTGCCATGAGTGGTGCCGAGTTCTGGAGCAGTGCTGGTAGTATCTGGACGGCGACCGGGACCTCGAGCGGTGCCACGAGTACGACTGGTACCTCGATGGGGAACGGTACCGGGACTGCGAGCTGCCGCGGGACCAGGATCGATGGCGGGACAGGGAATGCCTGTGGGACCTGGATCGGGACCGGTGACGTTCCGTGGTACCGGGCGAAGAAGGTCTCATGAGGGCCGGCTTGCCTATGGACTGAGGAACCTGCACCGGCGGCGCCGGGGGTTGAGGCAGCTCAGGCTCCGTCAAGGCAATCAAGTCCCGTGCCGTGGAGAACATCTCCAGAGTGGAGGGCACGATAAGCTCAACCACGGCGTGTGCTGGGGAGCTGGTGAGCACCGGACTCGATGGCTCCTGCGAGGCCGGAATCAACGGTGTGGAGGACGTCAGTGCCACAGCAGTTGACGGTGCTGGGCGGTCCAACTTGGCTAAGCACTCAGACTGCGGTGTAGATATAGCAGCCGCAGGAGGCTTGTGCTTCTTGCTCCGTGGTGAGAGTGAACGGTCAGGGCCGTCCTTAGGCATAGGCTGAATAGGCAGCCGCGTAGGGCCTCACTCTGCCTGGGGGCACCGCTCTGCAGGCAGCCCAGACAGTGTAGAAGCAGGGCTGCTGGGTCCTAGAGAGAGCCGAATGCAGCAAGTCTGAGGAATGGGATTGGCTGCTGGGGTCTCTGGGAAGGGGAGGGGGTAGGGGTTGAGAAAGGAGCTCACTTGTGAGTGTGACTCTTTCCCCCGGCTGAGGTGAGGTGAGGCAGGCTCTGTGGCTCTGGAACCAGTATCCTTTGTTGTCCCCCATAACATCCATTCTTCTCCCCCCTGCCCCACGGAGCACCCCCTCCTTTCTCCCTCCTCCCCAGGAGCAGCCCTCTCTCTCTCCTCCCTCCCCTCCATCAGGGCTGGGTTGGGTGAGGTGCTGGGGGATAGGTGGGGGGAGGGCTGGCTGGCTGCCTGCTGAGGAATGAAAGTGAAAGTAACTCACTTCCTCGGCAGGCAGCCAGGATTGGAATGTCACACAGGGCTTGGCTGGGGTTAGCCAGATGTGTGAAAAATCAGGATAGGGGATTGGGGTACAGTGATCAGATATCCCTATATTATAAGGACAGTCCCAATTTTGGGGTCTTTTTCTTATATAGGCTCCTTTTACCCCCCCACCCCCACCCATCCCTGTCCTGATTTTACACACTTTCTGTCTGGTCACTCTAGGTGGGGGTAATTGGTGCCTATATAAGACAAAGCCCCAAATATCGGGACTGGCCCTATAAAATCAGGACATCTGGATCTGGCCACCCTAGCTGGGAAGCGCCTCTCCCCCGGGCTGGCAGCTGCCAGCAATCCATCTCATCCGAGGGGAGCTGCACAGGGCAGGATGAGCTGCTGTGGCTCCATGGGTGCCCTGTCCCTGAGATCAGATGCTGTGCTAATTTCACCATGGTCTGTTGGGCTGGCGGCGGTGCCCATTGGCGTGTTATTGGACCTGAGGGTTTGCTGCTGCTGTTGCCACTCTGCACCCCAAGAGGTGGATTTTGGGGTCCTGCAATTTTCCACCTATCTCCTCCTCTACTGCAGCTGTTGGACCAGCAGCTGGGGGGTGAGCCAAGCATGAAAGCAGTACTGTGTTGCCATTTAGATTGTCATTTAAAACTGTTTGCCAAAAATTCTTGCTAACAATCCTTAATCCAATTTCAATATTTTTTTTTAATAAAAATCAATATCTTAGCCAAAAACACAAAATTAAGTTGTTGACAATTATTAGTGACAGGTTTGGTTTGAGGCAGGGAGTGGGTCAGTTTTCATCAGAGAAACAAAAAACGTTGACTGACTTTCCTATAGCCTGTTACTCCTGATAAGAGCCCTCCAACAACTGTAATATGCTCATCTCCTTACTAGTGTATAAAGCAGGGTTCGGCAACCTACGGCACACGTGTCAAAGGTGGCAGGTGAGCTGATTTTTGATGGTATGCAGCAGCAGGCCGAGCAGCTCAGCCCATCACTGCTCTGGGGTTCCGGCTGCTG